>NC_090362.1:9005887-9336512 GCF_035084215.1 Heptranchias perlo | reverse complement strand
TTGCTGTTTGTGGGACCTTGCTGTGCGCAGATTGGCTGCCGCATTTGTTTGCCTACATAACAACAGTGACTGCACTTCAAAGGTAACCTGCTGGTGGTAAAGCACTTTGGGCCATCCTGAGGGTCTGATAGATGCTATATAAATGCATCTAGTTAAAGAAAAAGCTCACCAAATAATTTTTCATAGAGACACCGTCCCTTTAAAAAACAAGTGAGACTTGAGGAACACGGAGATTTTATGTTTTTTTTCACTCTTAAAACAATTCCAGCCATGATTACTGAATGAAGGTTCATATTGCTCGGAAATGAAAGGTTTATGCAAACCTCGCACATTCTGTGATCATTAGTGAGAACCTGATCCAGTAGGATGAGAGATGCAGCGGGAGGAAGCGTTAATCCTCAAATCGAGTGAAAATCGGAGAAGGGGGCAACTCGTTTGAGCGCCATGTTCGTTCATCAACTTATCCTCACCGTCAACTGCAGCTGTCAGGACTCTGTAAACCTCGCCTGGCAACAGCTCTATAAATAGACGCAGCAGCTGAGTGGCAGCAAGGGTGGAAGGAAGGAGTGTCTGTGCAATGCTCGTTTAACCACAGTGATGGAAATCATGTCTAGATCAGGGTTTGCAGTCGACTGACTCATTGATTTTTTTTTCCTGCTTGCACACAAGAAAATAGATTACAATTAAAGTGGTGCATGGTGATTATATAATTCTTGACATTGCCTCTGTGCCATTTAATGCGCATGTGCCCTCGTCCTGCTGTTGTGAGGGATTGGATGCCAAGATCAGAGATGCCCTCTCCAAAAGGGGTATCGTGGAGCCCGCAACCTTTACCCTAAACCTAAACTCCTAACCCTAACCCTTACCCTAACCCTAAAACCCTAACCCTAATCCGAACCCTAACCCTAACCCTAAAACCCTAACCCTAATCCGAACCCTAACCCTAACCCTAACCTTTACCCTATCCCTAACCCTAACCCTAAAACCCTAACCCTAATCCTAACCCTAACCCTAACCCTAATGCATTAATCCTAACCCTAATCCTACCCCTAATCCTCATCCTAACCCTAACCTTTACCCTACCCCTAACACTAACCCTAACCCTAATCCTAATCCTAATCCTACCCCTAACCCTCACCCTACCCCTAACTTTAATCCTAACCCTAATCCTAACCCTAACCCTTACCCTAACCCTAAAACCCTAACCCTAACCCTCAGCATAACCCTAACCCTAATCCTACCCCTAACCATCACCCTACCCCTAACCCCAATCCTAACCCTGACCCTACCCCTAACCCCTAACCCCAATCCTAACCCTGACCCTAACCCTACCCCTAACCCCAATCCTAACCCTGACCCTAACCCTACCCCTAACCCCAATCCTAATCCTAACCCTGACCCTAACCCTACCCCTAACCCTCACCCTCACCCTCCCACTGCCGCCATCTCTCTCCTGACGCTCCCAGGGATGAGATTGGCTGTGCCAGTGGTGGGAGGCGAGCAATCGGCTGGGTTGTCAAGACCCATCTCCCTCCCATCATTTACACGCCTCGGGTGGACATAAAAGATCCTGAGGCACTATTTGAAGAGGAGCAGAGGAGTTCTCCCCAGTGTCCTGGGCCAATATTTATCCCTCAACCAACATCACTAAAACAGATTATCTGGTCATTTATCACATTGCTGTTTGTGGGATCTTGCTGTGCGCAATATAGCTGCCGCATTTCCTACATTGCAACAGTGACTACACTTCAAAAGTACTTCATTGGTTGTGAAGCGCTTTGGGACGTCCTGCGGTCGTGAAAGGCGCTATATAAATGCAAATCTTTTCTTTTTATCTTTCTTAACGGGGGCCCTAGTGTAGAACCGGACCCAACAACTGAATTCCCAAACATGTAAGGACAGGGACAAGGCAGAAGGTGACACACGAGGCAAGAGTAGAGAGAGGACTGCTCCCTTCTGCAGACTATGCTGGGACAAGTTCAGTAAAGAAGGGTTGGATCTGAGAGGCACCCTCTTCAGAAGTCCGCAGCAAGGCATGCGTGGGTCGAGATCACTGAGCAGGATAATGAGACGTCCCCAGTGAGGAGGGTGGCCACTCTGATTCACAGGATACCGTCCCCCCTCCCCTCCTCAGAAAAGTTGCCTAGTTAAATAGGGTGACATGCCCCCAGCCAGCTGCACCTCATGCTGTTACAAGGCACCCCATAATGATGTGTAGCGCGCCTGGCAACGATATTGCTCACTGATTGAAAAACCCGGGCCTCCTAATGTTTTCACCATTTGCACCTTGCTGCATAGTCAAGGCCCGAGATAGATTGGCTGCATGTAGATCGACATCAGGCTTCTTCAACTGTGCAGCACTTGTAGTGAAGAGACTGGAGAAACTGGGCTTGTTCTCCTTAGAGCAGAGAAGGTTTAGGGGAGATTTAATGGAGGTGTTCAAAATCATGAAGGGTTTTGACAGAGTAAATAAAGAGAAACTGTTTCCAGTGGCAGGAGGGTCGGTGACCAGAGGGGACAGATTTAAGGTAATTGGCAAAAGAACCAAAGGGGGGATGAGGAGAATTTTTTTTTACGCAGCGAATTGTTATGATCTGGAATGCACTGCCTGAAAGGGCGGTGGAAACAGATTTAATGGTAACTTTCAAAAGGGAATTGGATAAATACTTGAAAAGGAAAAAATTGCAGGGCTATGGGGAAAGAGCAGGGGAGTGGGTCTAATTGGATAGGTGTTTCAAAGAGCCGGCACAGGCACGATGGGCCAAATGGCCTCCTTCTGAGCTCTATGATTCTATGATTCACCACAGAGGTTATAATTGGAGGGAAAAGAAACCAATAGCAACAAGAGAGGCGAACAACAAAAGGAGTCTCACTCAGACTGCAGCTCGGAATTAGGCTCGAAGAATTCACCCTCGAAATAGTGGGGCCAAAACGTGTGCAGGCAATCGGCAGGTGTCACACACACAAAATGAGAGGCAGAGAATGCCTCACCAACAACTACAACACTATGGAGCCTTTAATGAGGTTGCGCTGCACTGTCATCAAGACCCTGGAAGGGCAGCAAAGCCGTCCCAACATTGCATCAGAAAAGTTATAGTCCTTCAGTATCCTTTAGAGAAGGAAACTTGCCGTCCTTACCCGGTCCGGCCTGTATGTAACTCCAGTCCCACACCAACATGGTTGACTGCCTTCTGAAGTGGCCTAGCAAGACACTTAGTTACCTTCTCAGGTTAACTAGGGGTGGACAATAAATGCCTGTCTTGGCAGCGACATCCACATCCTGAGAATTAATTATTTTTTTAAATGAACATATTACCATTTTGCAGTGTCTGATTCATCCGAGTGGTTACATATTTAATCAATGGGAGCGCACGTGCCTACTGTGTGAGTCTTAGGGTTGCCAACTCTGGTTGGAGGTATTACAGGAGGTTTCATCACATGACCTCCCGCATCCAACTGCCCCGCCTTCCCACGGCCAATCAGAAAGCGAACACACTCTTTGTTACCCGATTGGATGTTAATTGTATCCATGTGATTTATATCAATTAGTGTTAATTGTATTCAGGTGGTGTGCATCAATTGGGAACTCTGTTGTGTCCATTTATATGCGAGCTTATCTAGGGTGTGGAGTGGGTAATGTGGACCTCTTGAATAAAGGCTTGGAAGCAACTGAAGACCAGGCTATACTTCACCCCTTGGCTATCTGACTTTTTACATTGGATGAATCTTGACTGGTCAAACAATCTTTTTTTCTCTATTACTTATAAACAATAAACAAAAGTGTGCAACGAAAACAATTTTTTTTAATGCTCCTATGATTTTTCTCCTGGGTTTTGTTCGCAGCAGTGTCCAGGAGATTAATCTTCAATTCCTGGAGGCTCCAGGGTAATCCTGGAGGGTTGGCGACCCAAGACTGCACTGCAGAAGCTGAGATCTGAGTTAAACCTTGTGTGATCGTCCTCCTATATGTCATCTATTTTATGACATGCAAGCAAAAGTATCGGTGAACAGTCCCGTGCAATGATATCAGCACCAAATCCATCACTCAGTTCTGCACTCCGACATGTCAGCCGACCGTTTTGGTTGTTATCCATTATGTGGCTGTGATATTACTGGGCTGCCTCTGTGACTTGGTGCAGGAGCATTTGGCTACGGACCCACTTATCAGCTCCAGTACAAAGTCACAAAGATAAAGAGACGGCAGAAGGAGTATTTGCAGACACGATACTGTTGTGAACAACGCACATCTGTTCCTGGCCATTAGAACAATATCCTATAATGGTATGACCTGACTGTGGGGAGAACTTCCCTTTTACATTCGCAGTGTGTTGACTGTTGTCTGTACTCAGTATCCAAACAAAGGCAAAGTCCAATTGTTAACAAGTCCTTTGAACTCTCAGGCCATGAAGTATAAATAATCAAAATTTCCGCTCTCGACTCTGGCCCAACTTTGTCTCAATTTCTACATGGACGGTGAGTGCAGAATTAAAGGGCACAAGCACAAAAAGAAATAAAGAACTTGCATTTATATAGCACCTTTCACAACATCCTAAAGTGCTTTACAGCAAATAAAGCACTTTTTGAAGTGTAGTCGCTGTTGTAATGGAAGAAACAGAGCGGCCAATTTGCACAGCAAGGTCCCACAAACAGCAATGTGCTAATGACCAGATAATCGTTTTTAGTGATGTTGGTTGAGGGATAAATATTGGCCAGGACACCGGGGAGAACTCTGCTGCAAATAGTGCCATGGGATCTTTTATATCCACCTGGGAGGGAGACAGGGCCTCAGTTTAACATCTGACCCAATGGCATCTCCAACAGTGCAGCACTCCCTCAGTACTGCACTGGATTGTCGGCCTAGATTTTGTGCTCAAGTCTCTGGAGTGGGATTTTAACCCACAACCTTCTATCTCAGAGGTGAGAGAGTGCTACCAATGAGCCAGAGCTCACACAAAAGTAACGAGGCTCCAGCGGGAATAGAGGTTAGAGAGGTAGGTTTGTGAGGCTCTGCTGTGAGCCAGTGTACATCAGGCACAGGCCCTTAACATTAAAGTCCTAATTCTCTGACCTACACTTGCTGCTAGTGAGGTGCAATGCCTGGAGCAGGACATGGAGAAACTCTCCCTTAGACCATCTCAACTAAATAATAAATGCATGTCAATAACTCCATAAAAAAAATACCAAAATTGTGAAACTCCAGTCATTAATTTTAATTACCCAAAAAACAGGAGTGCCGTAAATCGGGCACGCTGACCACCCATGCCCGATTTTTCCATGGCACAATCGGGCACGCTGACCACCCATGCCCGATTTTTCCATGGCACAATCGGGCACGCTGACCACCCATGCCCGATTTTTCCATGGCACAATCGGGCACGCTGACCACCCATGCCCGATTTTTCCATGGCACAATCGGGCAGGCTGACCACCCATGCCTGATTTTTCCATGGCACAATCGGGCAGGCTGACCACCCATGCCCGATTTTTCCATGGCACAAGACTCCGCACTGGGGAGCGAGGTGCTGCTTTTTGGGTGCAATGTTAAACCAAGGCCCCGTCTGGGGTGGACGTAAAAGATCCTATGCCATTGTTCAAAGAAGAGCGGGGGAGTTCTCCCCGGTGTCCTGGACAATATTTATCCCTCAACCAACATCACTAAAACAGATTAATTGGTCATTGATTTAATTGTTGGTTGTGGGATCTTGCTGTGTGCAAACTGGCTGCCATGTTTCCCTACATTACAACAGTGACTGCATTCAAAAGCGCTTCATTGGCTGCAAAGTGCTTTGAAGCGCCTGAGAATGTGAAAGGCGCTATACAAATGCAAGTTCTTTCTTAAAGTCTTGTTTACTTGCTCTATAAATACCTTACTGGCTCAGCATCATCACATGGGCCGGTTGGGCTATTTATCTTGGTATTAAAATCATGTGGAAGACGCAGAGCAGCCTACTCTTAGCTGTCTGCTTTTTTAATCCGCAGACGTTCTAATTACTTTGTACATCATTTCCCGAATGAGCAGCAGCTAAATTTAGCTCCCATGCCGGTGTAAACATCTCAAATGCGAAAATAGAGGCGTTTTTCTAACACCAGAATCACCACCCCTCAGCTTCAATCCCCCCCAAACGCAGAGACTAAGGTGTCAGCAAAAGGGAAGTCAATGCTGGTCAATCATCATGGGTGCCTCCCCTCCCCCCTCCACCTCCCAGCTTAAAGGTCTCAGGCCCTGCTGCCCCCTCCCTCTGCCATGCCTCATGTTTTTCCATGAAAACTGCCACATTGTTCCAAAAACTCAACTGGTCCTTCAGAGATGGGAACCTTCCACCCAGATCCGATCTGGCCTAAATAGAATCATAGAATCATAGAAGTTTACAACGTGGAAACAGGCCCTTCGGCCCAACATGTCCATGTCGCCCAGTTTATACCACTAAGCTAGTCCCAATTGCCTGCACTTGGCAATGTGACTCCAGTCCCTCATTATGTGGTTAACTCTTAATAGACAACCAAGAATGGGCAATAAATGCTGCCGTACTGGTGTTGCCAAGATCCCAGGAACCATAAAACATTGACCACATTTGATATAAAGCAGTTAAATCTAAGCTGTCATCTCACTCTCTTATGAATTCTTATATAATGCACAATCAATAAGTTAATAGCAAATAAAACCCCAGAGAATGGAGACAAAGCCATCCCATCATCCATAGCAGTAATGAAAGTGTTCGAATAAAACGATAGCACCTCCCATGATAAGGGATAAAGGCAAGTTATTGTGTTCTTTATAGTTTTAATAGGGGGCTTTCATGACTGCTGCAGCTACTGGTCCATCCCAGCCGCCATGTTTGCAAAGTCAAACACAGCCACCAACAACAGGTTGTGAAAACAGAGAGAGAGAGAAGCATAGGAAAAGGGAGAGAGAGAGAGAGAGAGCGAAACGAAAGACATGAGAAAATAAGCAAGAGAGAGAATCGGAAGACAGGCAAAAGAGGATGAGAGAGAGAGAGCAGAAACAATACAGTAGGGCCATTTTCTCAGCCCTGGGCCCCATGTGATGGATTCTGCATGCCGCACTGTTAATCATGCTTATGTTTATAACACAAGGCGATGCTTCTGGCTTACAGCTGTGGGCAGAAATTTTACACCTCAAACTTATCTGCGCCTGCGAGCTCTGGTTACAAATGGCCCCTTCAGAATTCTCTCTGTATCTCATTCCCCTCCTTGTTACAAACCCCTCCGTTTATATTTAGTTAGGAAGTGAGCATACTGTTCTCTGACCTACTCCAATATTGGTTCATATTTGACCTACTCTGACATTTCAGACATGACCTGTGGGTGGATTGAAAAAATGCAGAAGGAAAAAGATAAGACAGACTTGCATTTCTATAGCGCCTTTCACGACCTCAGGACGCCCCAAAGCGCTTTACAGCCAATGAAGTACTTTTTGAAGTGTAGTCACTGTTGTAATGTAGGAAACGTGGCAGCCAATTTGCGCACAGCAAGATCCCACAAACAGCAATGTGATAATGACCAGATAATCTGATTTAGTGACGGTTGAGGGATAAATATTGGCCAGGACACCGAGAAGAACTGCCCTGCTCTTCTTCGAAATAGTGGCCGTGGAATCTTTTACGTCCACCTGAGAGGGCAGACGGGGGACTCAGTTTTAACGTCCCATCCGAAAGACAGTGCAGCACTCCCTCAGTACGGCACCGCAGTGTCAGCCTGGATTATGTGCTCAAGTAGAAGGAGGATAGATAAATGCAGGAGCGAAACTCAAAGCGGCTGAGTTTTGGACAAGTCGGAGGGTGGCGGTTACGAGGCTGGCAAGGAAGGGGTTGGAGAAACTGACAGAAGTGGGAGTGATGGGCACTGAGCTGGGGGTCGATGGCACATTCAAAGATCTCAGAAAGAAAAGGGAGGCCAGAGATGGGAATAGTTGAATTGAAAATATAGGCACGGTTTCAAAGATGCATCTACTTTATATTCAAATAACTGTTGCAATGCTGGCGACATTTAGTTACAGGCTCGTGGGACTCATAACTCCCAATCTGATAAGTCTTCCCTTGACAAAAAAAACGATTTACCTATAGTGTCTCACACAAACGCAAGTCTCCACAAACCCCCATTGACTTTAACGTCTCCTTGGTAACTATCAGGTGAGCTCATTCAGCAGTAGTTGCTGCCTAGCAACCCTTTGTGCTAATTCCAGGCTATTAAATATTTACCTTTGAGTGATGCGCATCAATGTGAGGAAGCTGTTAACCAACTGGAGTCTGTATCCTGTGACAGCAGTAAGAGGATCCAGATGCAGGCATTTGTTACGATGCTTTCTATTTACATGTCCAATCAAACGCTCAGCGCTGCACGTTGCAGTACCAGTTTAGATATTGTGGATCTAAGGGGAAGTTCCTCCAGCAACAATTTAAGGAGCGTTTCAGATAAAGTACAGGATGAATTTGTAGGTCAGGTTATATGCGCTGCAGGTTAGAGACTGTATTAAATGCCATGCACTAGTGACACACGTCAAGCAGTGTTAGTCACTCTGAAATGGCACTGATTCTTTTTTGAGCAAAACCGATTGTAAAGGTCATAGTGATGGGGTGAAATGTTTCAGTGCTGAGTGAGGGGCTAGAAGTTCAGACTGTCCCATTGCATTTATTGCTGTGTTTTCTTTGTGCCAAACAATGTATAAAAACCATCAAATAAAATACTGTGGCTGCAAGAGCAGGTCAGAGGCTGGGTATTCTGCGGCGAGTGACTCACCTCCTGACTCCCCAAAGCCTTTCCACCATCTACAAGCCACAAGTCAGGAGTGTGATGGAATACTCTCCACTTGCCTGGATGAGTGCAGCTCCAACAAAACTCAAGAAGCTCGACACCATCCAGGACAAAGCAGCCCGCTTGATTGGCACCCCATCCACCACCCTAAACATTCACTCCCTTCACCACCGGCGCACTGTGGCTGCAGTGTGTACCATCCACAGGATGCACTGCAGCAACTCTTCGACAGCACCTCCCAAACCCGCGACCTCCATCACCTAGAAGGACAAGAGCAACAGGCACATGGGAACAACACCACCTGCACGTTCCCCTCCAAGTCACACACCATCCCGACTTGGAAATATATCGGCCGTTCCTTCATCGTCGCTGGGTCAAAATCCTGGAACTCCCTTCCTAACAGCACTGTGGGAGAACCTTCACCACAAGGACTGCAGCGGTTCAAGAAGGCGGCTCACCACCACCTTCTCAAAGGCAATTAGGGATGGGCAATAAATGCCGGCCTCGCCAGCGACACCCACATCCCATGAACGAATAAAAAATAAATAAATAAAAGCTGGAGACACACACCTTGCCCAATATAGAGGGTGTGCGTGCAGGAATTGATACTGAGACATACACAGACATGCCCAGCACTCTATTGCATGTGCTGTCTCAGTATCAACTCCTACTCCTCTAAAGTGAGTGGGCTGTGTGCCCTCGGCTTATACAGAGATGGGTCAGTGCCTTTTACACGGCTCCATATCCCTGGAATGAAGACTGGTATAACCAAGATATCAGCTAACCCTGCTCTCAGTGTTGCCCCAAGTTTCACCACTTCCTCATACCTCACATCCCTGACACTGG
Source organism: Heptranchias perlo (assembly GCF_035084215.1). NCBI lineage: Eukaryota > Metazoa > Chordata > Chondrichthyes > Hexanchiformes > Hexanchidae > Heptranchias > Heptranchias perlo. The sequence continues at coordinate 9,326,894 of NC_090362.1, read as the reverse complement.
GAACCAGGCTGTGGGTCGTCTCTGCACCACCTCCAGTGCTTGAATCTCTCTCGTTTCTTGGCGACAACAGCTGGATACAGTATTCAAGTTGCAATCTGACCAGAGCACTGTACAGTTTGATCATTACCTCCTCTGACTTCTATTCTGCTGATTTGGTTGAGTAGTTCAACATGCTATTGGCTTTGTTGATTGTTATTCTGCATTGATTAGACATCTGGAACTCTCTCCCCCAAAAAGCAGCGGAGGCTGGGGGGATCAATTGACAATTTCAAAACTGAGATCGATCGATTTTTGTTAGGCAAGAGTATTAAGGGTTACGGAACCAAGGCAGGTAGATGGAGTTAAAAATACAGAGCAGCCATGATCTAATTGAATGGCGGAACAGGCTCGAGGGGCTGAATGGCCTACTCCTATTCCTATCTTCCTATGTTGAGTCTCAAGTCTACTAAGACTCCAAAGTCTCTTCCAACTTTATTCCTCTCTATTTCAACACCACTCATGAAGTATGTGTGTCGATTTTTCCCTTCCTCTTTACATTTTGTAAATGTCATCTCCCATTGTTCTGGCCATTAACATATGTTGTCCCACTCATTCTGTAATTTCTGATCTGCTCTTCCAATTCCATTGCTCCTCCTAGTTTGGCATCATCTGCAATTTTGACTGCTTTGCGTTGAAGTTTCTAAATGCAGGTTATTTTTGTCAATTAGAAATAGTATTGGTCCCAGCACTAAGCCCTGAGGTAACCCACTCAATACTTTCCCTCACTCTAATGTAACTCTTCTAACAAGTACTCATTATTTCCTACCCTTTAGTTAGTTTTTTAAGTCTATTCTCGGAGTTTACCCTCAGTCCCCATAGCTTTGAGTTTAATTATTAATCTTTCATGTTGAACTTTGTCAAAAGCCTTTTGGAAATTGAGGTACACCATGTCACAGGGCTTCCCAGGGTCCACTTGATTATCACTTCCTCGAAGAAGCCATGGGAGTAGATGTTGACTTTGTGCGATTTACATATCTCCCGATTTTTATTTCTATTGAAGTCAACAGGTTGAGATGTAAAATGGACTGCCGACTCACATTTTACACAAACGTTATCGCACAAAGTCAAGATCTAACCCCCAAGGAGTTTTGATGAAGCAGGATCTTCCCCTCCTGAATCCACACTGGCTGGTGTTTATTAGATTGTTGTTCTACAGGTGGCCCTCAAGTTTACTCCTGATATGAAGAAGAACTGGAGAGATGTTCCAGCCAAACATTTATCCCTCCATCAAAAACTAACTAACTGGTCATTCATCTCATTGCTGGACATCCAATTTCTGGTGGTCTAATGGTGAGCATTCAATTAATGGCGGTCTAGTGCTGGGCATCCAATTAATGATGGTCTAGTGCTGGGGATCCAATTAATGATGGTCTAGTGCTGGGCATCCAATTAATGGCGGTCTAGTGCTGGGCATCCAATTAATGATGGTCTAGTGCTGGGCATCCAATTAATGGCGGTCTAGTGCTGGGCATCCAATTAATGATGGTCTAGTGCTGGGCATCCAATTAATGATGGTCTAGTGCTGGGCATCCAATTAATGGTGGTCTAGTGCTGGGCATCCAATTAATGGTGGTCTAGTGGTTGGCATCTGATTAATGATGGTCTAGTGGTGGGCATCCAATTAATGGTTGTCTAGTGGTGGGCATCTGATTAATGATGGTCTAGTGCTGGGCATCCAATTAATGGTGGTCTAGTGGTTGGCATCTGATTAATGATGGTCTAGTGCTGGGCATCCAATTAATGATGGTCTAGTGGTTGGCATCTGATTAATGATGGTCTAGTGGTGGGCATCCAATTAATGGTTGTCTAGTGGTGGGCATCTGATTAATGATGGTCTAGTGCTGGGCATCCAATTAATGGTGGTCTAGTGGTTGGCATCTGATTAATGATGGTCTAGTGGTGGGCATCCAATTAATGGTGGTTTAGTGGTGAGCATCTGATTAATGATGGTCTAGTGGTGGGCATCCAATTAATGATGGTCCAGTGGTGGGCATCTGATTAATGGCGGTCTAGTGCTGGGCATCCAATTAATGGTGGTCTAGTGGTGGGCATCCAATTAATGATGGTCTAGTGGTGGGCATCCAATTAATGGTGGTTTAGTGGTGGGCATCCAATTAATGGTGGTTTAGTGGTGAGCATCTGATTAATGATGGTCTAGTGGTGGGCATCCAATTAATGATGGTCCAGTGGTGGGCAACTGATTAATGGCGGTCTAGTGCTGGGCATCCAATTAATGGTGGTCTAGTGGTGGGCATCTGATTAATGGTGGTCTAGTTCTGGGCATCTGATTAATGATGGTCTAGTGGTGGGCATCCAATTAATGATGGTCTAGTGGTGGGCATCCAATTAATGGTGGTCTAGTGGTGGGCATCTGATTAATGGTGGTTTAGTGCTGGGCATCCAATTAATGATGGTCTAGTGGTGGGCATCCAATTAATGGTGGTCTAGTGGTGGGCATCTGATTAATGATGGTCTAGTGGTGGGCATCTGATTAATGGTGGTTTAGTGGTGGGCATCCAATTAATGATGGTCTAGTGGTGGGCATCTGATTAATGGTGGTTTAGTGGTGGGCATCCAATTAATGATGGTCTAGTGGTGGGCATCCAATTAATGATGGTCTAGTGGTGGGCATCCAATTAATGATGGTCTAGTGCTGGGCATCTGATTAATGGTGGTCTAGTGCTGGGCATCTGATTAATGGTGGTTTAGTGGTGGGCATCCAATTAATGATGGTCTAGTGGTGGGCATCTGATTAATGATGGTCTAGTGGTGGGCATCTGATTAATGGTGGTTTAGTGGTGGGCATCCAATTAATGATGGTCTAGTGGTGGGCATCCAATTAATGATGGTCTAGTGGTGGGCATCCAATTAATGATGGTCTAGTGGTGGGCATCCAATTAATGGTGGTTTAGTGGTGGGCATCTGATTAATGATGGTCTAGTGGTGGGCATCCAATTAATGGTGGTTTAGTGGTGGGCATCCAATTAATGGTGGTCTAGTGGTGGGCATCCAATTAATGGTGGTTTAGTGGTGGGCATCTGATTAATGATGGTCTAGTGGTGGGCATCCAATTAATGATGGTCTAGTGGTGGGCATCTGATTAATGGTGGTTTAGTGGTGGGCATCCAATTAATGATGGTCTAGTGGTGGGCATCCAATTAATGATGGTCTAGTGGTGGGCATCCAATTAATGATGGTCTAGTGGTGGGCATCTGATTAATGATGGTCTAGTGGTGGGCATCCAATTAATGATGGTCTAGTGGTGGGCATCCAATTAATGATGGTCTAGTGGTGGGCATCCAATTAATGATGGTCTAGTGGTGGGCATCTGATTAATGGTGGTCTAGTGCTGGGCATCTGATTAATGGTGGTTTAGTGGTGGGCATCCAATTAATGATGGTCTAGTGGTGGGCATCTGATTAATGATGGTCTAGTGGTGGGCATCTGATTAATGGTGGTTTAGTGGTGGGCATCCAATTAATGATGGTCTAGTGGTGGGCATCCAATTAATGGTGGTTTAGTGGTGGGCATCTGATTAATGATGGTCTAGTGGTGGGCATCCAATTAATGGTGGTTTAGTGGTGGGCATCCAATTAATGGTGGTCTAGTGGTGGGCATCCAATTAATGATGGTCTAGTGGTGGGCATCTGATTAATGATGGTCTAGTGGTGGGCATCCAATTAATGATGGTCTAGTGGTGGGCATCTGATTAATGATGGTCTAGTGGTGGGCATCCAATTAATGATGGTCTAGTGGTGGGCATCTGATTAATGATGGTCTAGTGGTGGGCATCTGATTAATGATGGTCTAGTGGTGGGCATCTGATTAATGATGGTCTAGTGGTGGGCATCTGATTAATGGTGGTCTAGTGCTGGGCATCTGATTAATGATGGTCTGGCAGAGATATCCAATCCTTAGTCTCTATAAGTTGAAGAGTTGCTGGGGGTGGGGAGAGCCCCTTTGATCTCTCAGTATTTCTGAGCATTCCTTGCTCTTCCTGTCGGGGTTACGATGTGGTCCTTTCCAGTCTGAGGAAACTGCCGTGCTGAGGGTTTTGGTACAGAAATAACCCCAGTGTTATTTTCTCCCTGAAGCCAACCCTTTCCAAAAATAGGACCAGCGCCAAATCCATGATCAAGAGTTGAAGCAATAATAAAACGTCAGAAAGGGATGCAACATTTCCAAAGTAAGTCATTTCCTGTTTTGATTCCTCAAAAGCCTCTGAGCATGAAATGATAGCTTGTGATTAAAACAGCACTCAATAAAAATCAGATAGTTAGCTGACACTTAGGATAATAAATTTACATTCTGGTAAAGCAAACAAGAGAGCTGTGTTAAACAACTCATTAATTTTATACTCTGTGGAGCAGTGGATAGCAAGAAAACAACAGACCTCAGGACGATGAGCCAATGTCTGGTTTGGCTGTGTGAAACCCAGGGATTATTACCTCAGTCTATCTGTATGTCATCATGCATCAACCACAATCTCACCAGGATCCCATAAAGGACAACAGCCTTTCTGTTAGCACAGAGAGGTCTGGTTTGAAATCTTTCCGCAGGCTCTTGAATCACTCAGTGAGTTCGTCCGCCGGACAATACATAGAATAATGTAGAAATTATGACACGGAAACAGGCCGTTTGGTCCAACCAGTCTGCGTTGGTGTTTATCCTCAACACGAGCAGTATCATCCCATGTGCCTGATCCATTCCCATATCCCTTTATTCCCCTTTCCTTTCACCGCCTATCTAACATATTCTTAAGTGTTGCCATGGGAGGGTGAATTTTCATTAGGATTCTCCCACTCATCCACTGTAACTTTGTCAGGGAATCCCCGGCATTTGTACTGTGTTTTTTTTTGGGGGGGGTGGGGAGGGGTTTGCGATTCTTCTGCCAAAGTTAAAGCAGACGAGTGGGAGAATCCCCATGGGAATTCTCCCCATGGTCTCTGCTTCAGTCACTAACTCTGGTTGTATATTCCATAGCCTCAAAACCTTCTGTGTAAACAAAGGTTTCTCAGACCCATTGTCTACCCTGAGGTAGCTGATCACATGGGGGTGGGGGTGGAGGGGTCAGTGATAGGGGGAGCTACAATTGGCCTCAGTACAGCTGGGCTAGAGAAGGGGAAATCAGCTGAGGTTCCTACTAACCCAGTGGAAGGGCACACGTGCAGACGTCAAGTGAGGTCCATACCGGGGTTGGCTGTGATGCCCTAAGTGTTTTGAGCAGCTTTCCGATGTCCAATTAAGGTTCACATATTAAACGTCATTGGCCAAGATTCTAAAGTCAGGGTTGCCAACTCTGGTTGGACATATTCCTGGAGGTTCAAACATAGGAAGATAGGAACAGGAGGAGGCCATTTAGCCCTTCGAGTTTATTCCGCCATTCAATGGGATCATGGCTGATCTGTGACCTAACTCCATATACCTGCCTTAACCCCATGTCCCTTAATACCTTTGGTTAACAAAAATCTATTAATTGAGCTAGCATCAACTGCCCATTTGCAGAAGAGAGTTCCAAACTTCCACCACCCTTTGTGTGTAAAAGTGTTTCCTAACTTCACTCCTGAAAGTCCTGGCTCCAATTTTTAGGCTATGTCCCCTAGTCCTAGACTCCCCAACCAGCGGAAATAGTTTCTCTCTATCTACCCTATCAGTTCCCCTTAATATCTTGAAAACTTCGATCAAATCACCCCTTAATTTCTAAATTCCAGGAAATACAACCCTAGTTTGTGTAATCGCTCCTCGTAATTTAACCCTTGGAGTCCAGGTATTATTCAAGTAAATCTACGCTGCACCCCCTCCAAGGCTAATATGTCCTTCCTGAGGTGCGGTGCCCAGAACTAAACACACTACTCCAGGTGTGGTCCAACCAGGGCTTTGTATAGCTGTAGCATAACTTCCACCCCCTTGTATTCTAGTCCTCTAGATATAAAGGCCAGCGTTCCATTAGCCTTTTTGATTATTTTCTGTACCTGTTCATGACATTTTAATGATCTATATACATGGACCCCTAAGTCTCTTTGGACCTCCACTGTTTTGAGCTTTTCAACATTTAGAAAGTACTCTGACCAATCCTTTTTAGGGCCAAAGTGGATAACCTCACACTTGCCTACATTGAAATCCATTTCCCACAGTTTTGCCCATTCACTTTGTCGGAAGAGCTGAGGAGATCCCCGGAGTTCGTACTGTGTGTTGGAGGGGGGTGGGGTTTGCCACTCTTCTGCCAAAGTTAAAGCAGACGAGTGGGAGAATCCAAAGTGGATGACCCCAAGTCACACACCATCCCGACTTGGAAATCTATCGACCATTCCTTCATCATCGCTGGGTCAAAATCCTGGAACTCCCTTCCTAACAGCACTGTGGGAGAACCTTCACCACACGGACTGCAGCGGTTCAAGAAGGCGGCTCACCACCATCTTCTCAAGAGCAATTAGGGATGGGCAATAAATGCCGGCCTCGCCAGCGATGCCCACATCCCATGAACGAATAAAAAAAACTTAATCTATTAATATCTTTTTGTAATGTTATGTTTTCATCTACACTGCTTACAATGCTGCCTATCTTTGTGTCATGGGCAAATTTAGATATGTGGCTCTCTATCCCGTCATCTAAGTCGTTAATAAATACAGTGAAGTTGAGGCCCCAACACAGATCCCTGTGGGACATCACTAGTCACATCCTGCCAATTTGAGTACCTGCCCATTATCCCTACTCTCTGTCTCCTGCCGCTCAGTCAATTTCCTAACCAGGTCAATAATTTGCCCTCAATTCCATGAGCTTCAACTTTAGCTAACAGTCTCTTATGAGGGACTTTATCGAATGCCTTCTGGAAGTAGGAATATAAACAACATCCATAGACATGCCCCGTCCACTACTTTAGTCAACTCTTCAAAAAAATTCAATCAGGTTCGTCAGGCATGACCTACTCTTTACAAATCCATGCTGGCTCTCTCTGATCAGTTGAAAATTTTCAAGGTGTTCAGTCACTCTATCCTTAATTATAGACTCTCGTTATTTCCCAACAACAGATGTTAGGCTAACTGGTCTATAATTCCCTGGTTTCCCTCTCTCACCTTTCTTAAATGGCAGAGTGACGTGCAATTTTCCAATCTAAAGGAACAGTTCCTGAATCGAGAGAACTTTGGAAGATTATAGTTCGGGCTTTTGCAATGTTCTCAGCTACTTCCTTTAAATCATATGACCAGATGCCGATCAATCATGTGACATTGTCCAGGCTCATACAGGAAGAATGGCCACTCGGGTGCAGCTGGCACCTGTGGGCCTGTACCCCAGTGAGAGTCAGTGCCCATGGACCCGTACCCCAGTGAGAGTCAGTGTCTGTGGACCCGTACCCCAGTGAGAGTCAGTGCCCATGGACCCGTACCCCAGTGAGAGTCAGTGCCCGTGGACCCGTACCCCAGTGAGAGTCAGTGCCCATGGACCCGTACCCCAGTGAGAGTCAGTGCCCATGGACCCGTACCCCAGTGAGAGTCAATGCCCTTGGACCCGTACCCCAGTGAGAGTCAGTGTCTGTGGAACCCGTACCCCAGTGAGAGTCAGTGTCTGTGGAACCCGTATCCCAGTGATAGTCAGTGTCTGTGGAACCCGTACCCCAGTGAGAGTTGTTGCTAGGGGAGTCGTGCCCCAATGAGAGTTGTTGCTAGGGGAGTCGTGCCCCAGTGAGAGTTGTTGCTAGGGGAGTCGCGCCCCAGTGAGAGTTGTTGCTAGGGGAGTCGCGCCCAGTGAGAGTTGTTGCTAGGGAAATGTACCTCAGCGAGACTTCAGGAGAGGAAGGGAAAAAAACAAACAAAAATGCTCGTGAGAGGGAGGATTATTATATTGGGGAAGAGAAATTGCCTGTTTTATCCTGGGCTATTGCCATATACGCTGTCCCTTTAAGAGATGCTGACATTTCTGGTGTTTGGTCCTAACCGATCATGTTGTTTGTCGAGAGCTGAAACTGGCTGAATCGGATTCTTTCCTCCTTCCTGTAGATCCGTTTAAACTTTAAACACTAGCCCCAGGAATTCCCGCTTGTCTCCGAGTCACCAGGAGGAGTCAGCGCCGCCTTGGCGAGGTTTGGGAACGGTCTGTGGATGGGGGAGCCTTTGGCGAGCTGGTGGACCCACACCAACCTCAGCGATAAAGTCGCACCATGTCCCGTGGTTGACCTGCAGCACGGCCACCGCCTCCCGGCTTACCGCAGGCAAAGCTGGAGGCAGTCCGAGAATTGGAAGTGTGCAGGCGCGGAGCACGAGTTCGAAGGTAATTTTCTCCAGAGTTTCCAGCAGCAGCGCCCGGGAGACGAATCGCTGATTTTGGGAGACTCCTGCCCAAAGCGTAGGGCAACCATCGTCTGTGGAACTGAGCCTCAGACGAAGGTGGGGGGGGGGGGGGTGGGGTGTGGCAAAGGGCCTGTAATCTAGGCCGATATTCCAGTGCAGCACTGAGGGAGTGCTGCACTGTCGGAGGTGCTGTCTTTTGGATGAGACCTTAAACCAAGGCCCGATCTGCTCTGTCAGGTGGCACTATTTCGAAGAAAAGCAGTCAGTTCTCCCTGGTGTCCTGGCCAATATTTATCCCTCAACCAACGTGACTAAAGCAGATTATTTGGTCATTTATCTCATTGCCGTTTGTGGGATCTTGCTGTGCGCACATTGGCTGCCGTATTTCTTAAATTAAAACAGCGACTACACTTCAAAAGTACTTCATTGGCTGTAAAGCGCTTAGGGACGTCCCAAGCCTGTGAAAGGCGCTATATAAATGCAATTTCTTTCCTTTTCTACGGTCTTGTGCCTGGCATAAGACAATGTCCCCAATTCTCCTTTAAAACTGCTGTACTCCCACTGGCTGCCTGTAGGTCAAAGGAACCACCTTGTCAAAACATTGTCCCCCCTCAGCACCAGCCTCTTCTAGCATTGTGCGAGTGATTATCATTGTAGGTACAGCACAGGGGGAAGCCATTCGGCCCATCATGCCTATGCCGGCTTGTTCTTATTCTCTCACCCCATCCCATGTAGCATCCCCTTGCCACTTTTTGAGGTGCTCTATGAAGGGGAGAGGGGGGGGGGGATGGAGATGTGTTTGAAGCTGTTTATTTACGTCGATATGGCGTGGAACGTTGTCAGCGCGCTGGGAACACCGTCACCTCCACCTTCCCCTCCAAGTCACACACCATCCCGACTTGGACACATACCGACCGTTCCTTCATCGTCGCTGGGTCAGAATCCTGGAACTCCCGACCGAACAGCACACGGATTCCCCGTCAGCACCAGGACTGCTGGGGCTCATGGAGAAGGTCACTGGAAAAGAGGGGTGGCCTGATCGAGGTCTTTAAGATTATGAAAGGGTTCGATAGGGTAGAAGTAGAGAAGATGCTTCCACTTGTGGGGGGAGAGCAAAACCAGGGGCCATAAATATAAGATCGTCACTAATAAATCCAATAGGGAATTCAGGAGAAACTTCTTTACCCAGAGAGAGGTTGGAATGTGGAACTCATTACCACAAGGAATATTGAGGCGAATAACATAGATACATTTAAGGGGAAGCTGGATAAACACATGAGGGAGAAAGGAATAGAAGGATATCCTGATAAGGTGAGATGAAGTAGGGAGGGAGGAGGCTCATGTGGAGCATGAACACGGCATAGACCAGTTGGGCCGAATGGCCTGTTTCTGTGCTGCACATTCTATGTATTTCTATGTAACGTCCTCAGGCTACTAGGGATGGGCAATAAATGCAGCTTTACCCACACCCTGAGAACATTTCTTTTATTAAATGCTTTAATAAATGCTTTCCTCAATCACTGATGGACATGAGCAGCAATCTGCAGTGCCGGTAATCAGAGCTTCCTCAGAGCACAGCAAGACCCACCCCATCGACAGCACAGTCTGTCAGCATCTGCACAACCACACATCTCTCCACATTACTGAACATTTCGTAATATAATTTGATCCTCATAGAAATGCCTGCTGTGTGCATTAACCATGTTAAGACAGAGGAAACCCAGCTGAATTGAATGGAAATTGCCCCTTTTAAAAATATTGATGCGATGATTCCATACTAAGAAACATCATTTGATATTATTGCTAGATTACAAGTGACGTTTACAGTTACCTCATGCTTTTGTTTCCTCGAGACTCGAATATTCCAATGCTCTCCTGGCCGGCTTCCCATCTCCATAAACTTGGGCTCATCCAAATCCCTGCTGCCCGTATCCTAACTCGCACCAAGTCCCGTTCACCCATCACCCCTGTGCTCGCTGACCTACATTGGCTCCCGGTCCAGGAACGCCTTAAATTTAAAATTCTCATCCTTGTTGTTCAATCCCTCCATGGCCTCGCCCCTCCCGATCTCTGTAACCTCCCCACAACCCTCCGAGATCTCTGCGCTCCTCCAATTCTGGCCTCTTGCGCATCCCCGATTTTAATCGCTCCACCATTGGCGGCCGTGCCTTCAGCTGCCTAGGCTCTAAACTCTGGAATTCCCTCCCTGAACCTCTCCGCCTCTCTCTCCACCTTTAAGACGCTCCTTAAAACCTACCTCTTTGACCAAGATTTTGGTCACCTGTCCTAATATCTCCTTATGTGTCTCAGTGTCAAATTTTGTTTGATAACGTTCTTGTGAAGCGCCTTGGGACATTTTACTATGTTAAAGGCGCTATATAAATGCAGGCGGTTGTCTCTCTTGCACCTGATATCTGTTTGAAGAGTCACAAGTTTGCTGTTCCTCAGATTACTTGAGCATGCACTGCCATCCAGTGCTAGTCCATGGTATTGCAGATTCACCGCCACAGAGGTCAGATCCCTGATGAGATCATTCTCAACGTTCAATTGCCAAATAAGGTCAAAAACACCCTTTGGAAAAGATCTCAGCTGATCTCTGTTTGCAGGCCGAGTGCAAAGTCTCTTTTCTTGCACCTGAACCTGTTTGCAGTGAGATTGCAAACAAATGGCTTCCAGTTTAAAAATGGCAAAAACGGGAATGGTAATTTTACCGGAAGCACACTTTCTCACTAGGGTTGCCAACTCCTCCAGGATTGCCCTGGAGTCTCCAGGAATTAAAGACAAGTCTCCTGCGAGCGAACCTGGAGAAAAAGCATAGCGACGTCAAATTTTAAAATTGTCTTCGAACACTTTTGTTTATTAGTTATAAAAATATTGGAAATGGGGGAGGGGGAATAAAAGACTGTTTGACTAACAGTCAAGAGCCATCCAATCGGTTAACAAAGAGCCTATTCACTATCTGATTGGTCCGGGGAGGCGGCGTGCCGTGAGAATGGACGTGTCGGGCAACCAATGGCGGCAGTGTGGGGGCGGGGCAATTGGAGGCGGAAGATCATGTGATGAAACCTCCAGGAATACGTCCAACCAGAGTTGGCAACCCCATCCTCACCAACACCTTTCGGGAGTACAAGATCCCAGGCTCCCCTCCCTTATTTGATAACTTTTCCTCCCTCCTATTTAATTTGTGTTTTTTTCCCAGGTGAGGTATTCCCAAACCTCGACCCGACGCGACTGGTGACAGAAATGCCCAGAAATAAGAACAGAACTCAAGGATGGGTTAAGGCCGATCAGCCCATCGACGCTCAATGGTCCTGTACCCTGAACTCTCCCAGTCTAGCATCTAACTGCATACTAGCTTTACCTACTGGGGTATCCAAATATTTATCACCTTTTAAGCAAAAAAAAATTATCTTAAATTTGCTTTTCACTAATTATGTCGATCTGCCCAGATTTATTTAGGAATAATGTTCTGGGTTTAGCATTTTTATATATTTTAATTTTTTATGCACCTCATTAAGGTTTCCCTACAAATCTCTTCTTTCCATACTGTACAATCCTTCCTCACAGCTCACCCCCTCCATCTAAAAGCATTTGCATCCTTTTTATACCATTGAACCCGATACTCCAGATGTGGTCCGAGTGCTTCAGAAAGCTTTACCGTAATCTCTGTAGACTTTGGCCACGAGAAACCCCCTGGAGGCGCACGTCCCGACAGATGTGCCAGACGTTCCCGCCCTTGCTTCTGCCGCGGCCTCTGCCAATGCTCACAGGGTCAGAGGAGCGGCTGTGAGTAATGGACTCTTGGCGCATCTGGGGAATCGCACCCATCCTCTCATGTGGAATGGACTGAAAAGGCTGGCTGTAGCTTGCTGTGCAGGGGAAGTGGGGGGAGGCAGGGGTGGAAGTGCCAGATTCCCCCCCACTACTCTGGAAATGGGAAAGGGGGCCACATAGGAATTGCCAGGTGAAAGAAAGACCCAGGTCCATCTAGATCATCTTCTACTGTCCTGGTAATCACATGAGACAACGATAATGGAGTTGTTGACTAATCATAGCAATCAATCTCTCTCAATTAGTCCACAACAGACCCAGACATGAGGTGAGATCAACCCCCACTGGGGGAGAGCTTTGGGAACCATAGGTCCAAAGTCACCTGTTCCTCCCAAGCCTCCTACACTCACCACCTGTCACGCCTCAAATTACTCCTATAACGTGTCCCAAATATTATTTTCTGAAAGAAATCCATGTAATTCCCATTTGAGTGAATCAACTCTTTCTGCTTCCACCATCTCCCTAGGGAGATTAACCACTCGCTCACAGAATACTGTGGCTACAAGAGCAGGTCAGAGGCTGGGTATTCTGCAGCGAGTGACTCACCTCCTGACTCCCCAAAGCTTTTCCACCATCGACAAGGCACAAGTCAGGAGTGTGATGGAATACTTTAGCAATAGCCCAGGATAAAACAGGCAATTTCTCTTCCCCAATATAATAATCCTCCCTCTCACGAACATTTTTGTTTGTTTTTTTCCCTTCCTCTCCTGAAGTCTCACTGAGGTACATTTCCCTAGCATTTAGACATTAAGACCATAAGACCATAAGAGATAGGAGCAGGAGTAGGCCATTCGGCCCCTCGAGCCTGCTCCGCCATTTAATGAGATCATGGCTGATCTGATTTTTACCTCAACTCACTTTCCCGCCCTTTCCCCATATCCTTTGACTCCCTTGCTGATCAAAAATTTGTCCAACTCAGCCTTGAATGTATTCAATGACTCAGCCTCCTCGGCTTTTTGGGGTAAAGAATTCCAAAGATTCATGACCCTCTGGGTGAAGAAATTCCTCCTCATTTCCGTCTTAAACGGGCGACCCCTTATTCTGAGACTATGCCCCTAGTTTTAGATTCCCCCATGAGGGGTAACATCCTCTCAGCATCTACCCTATCGAGTGCCCTCAGAATCTTGTGTGTTTCAATAAGATCTCCTCTCATTCTTCTAAACTCCAATGTGCGTTGGCCGTAATCAGGGAGCTCGGAGCTGGGGAGCGGCTGCTCCAAGGGGACATGGGGAGAAGTAACACCAGGTGGGGGGGCGAGCTGCTGGCTCCTGGGCCTGGACTCTGCCCGCGGTGGGAGGGGGCACACGGGGTATCACGGGCATCGGGGCAGCACGGCTGTACTCACTGCTCTCACCTCAACAACATGTGAAAGAACCTGGAAAAGGTGACCGACAATCTGGCCAATATTTGCCAGCTGGTCACAAATGTTCTGGCCAATGCCCTTGATCTCCTGTCTCATGGAGATGAGACAGTGCAGGTACGTGTCGCTCTCACCAACCATCGTTGGTCTCATTTGTCGACTGAGGAAGTCCTCTCCCAGTCGTCATCAATATGGGGGGATGGCGTGTGAGAGGGGGAGGTGTCTCGCACAGAGAGAGAGGGTCCAGGAGTTGGGGAGGGGTGAGGTGAGGAGTTGGGGAGGGGGTGAGGTGAGGAGTTGGAGAGGGGGTGAGGTGAGGAGTTGGGGAGGGGGTGAGGTGAGGAGTTGGAGAGGGGGTGAGGTGAGGAGTTGGGGAGGGGGTGAGGTGAGGAGTTGGGGAGGGGGTGAGGTGAGGAGTTGGGGAGGGGGTGAGGTGAGGAGTTGGGGAGGGGGTGAGGTGAGGAGATGGGGAGGGGGTGAGGTGAGGAGATGGGGAGGGGGTGAGGTGAGGAGATGGGGAGGGGGTGAGATGAGGAGTTGGGGAGGGGGTGAGGTGAGGAGTTGGGGAGGGGGTGAGGTGAGGAGTTGGGGAGAGGGTGAGGTGAGGAGTTGGGGAGGGGGTGAGGTGAGGAGATGGGGAGGGGGTGAGGTGAGGAGATGGGGAGGGGGTGAGGTGAGGAGTTGGGGAGGGGGTGAGGTGAGGAGTTGGGGAGGGGGTGAGGCGAGGAGATGGGGAGGGGGTGAGGTGAGGAGTTGGGGAGGGGGTGAGGTGAGGAGATGGGGAGGGGGTGAGGTGAGGAGATGGGGAGGGGGTGAGATGAGGAGTTGGGGAGGGGGTGAGGTGAGGAGATGGGGAGGGGGTGAGGTGAGGAGTTGGGGAGGGGGTGAGGTGAGGAGTTGGGGAGGGGGTGAGGTGAGGAGATGGGGAGGGGGTGAGATGAGGAGTTGGGGAGGGGGTGAGGTGAGGAGATGGGGAGGGGGTGAGGTGAGGAGATGGGGAGGGGGTGAGATGAGGAGTTGGGGAGGGGGTGAGGTGAGGAGATGGGGAGGGGGTGAGGTGAGGAGATGGGGAGGGGGTGAGGTGAGGAGATGGGGAGGGGGTGAGGTGAGGAGTTGGGGAGGGGGTGAGGCGAGGAGATGGGGAGGGGGTGAGGTGAGGAGATGGGGAGGGGGTGAGGTGAGGAGTTGGGGAGGGGGTGAGGTGAGGAGATGGGGAGGGGGTGAGGTGAGGAGTTGGGGAGGGGGTGAGGTGAGGAGTTGGGGAGGGGGTGAGGTGAGGAGTTGGGGAGGGGGTGAGATGAGGCTCGTCCTGGTCAAGTGTCCCCCCACATCAGCACCCTGAAGGTGCCGCGAGGGTACAGGAGTGACAACGCCACTTTGCCTGCCCTCACCCCCAGGATGCGCACCCTCCTCCTCCTCCCGTTCATTCATCCCCCGACTCACCGCCCTCCCCATCCCCCGACTCACCCCCTCCCCATCCCCCGACTCACCCCCTCCCCATCCCCCGACTCACCCCCTCCCCATCCCCCGACTCACCCCCTCCCCATCCCCCGACTCATTTCATAAATCTTCATTTCTAAATTTCTAAAAATCTCGAGAAACCCGAGCAGATTGCACTCAGTCATTCAATGTTTTGCGGTCCTGTTTCACTGTCTCTGTCACTGTTCCACTGTCCCAGGCACAGTTCTGCTGTCCCTGGCACTATTTCGCTGTCCCTGGCACTGTTCCACTGTCTCTGCAACTGTTCCACTGTCCCTGGCACTGTTCCTCTGTCTCTGGCACTGTTCCACTGTCCGTGATACTGTTCCACTGTCTCTGGCACTGTTCCTCTGTCTCTGGCACTGTTCCACTGTCCGTGATACTGTTCCATTGTCCCTGGCACTGTTCACTGTCCCTGGCACTATTTCGCTGTCCCTGGCACTGTTCCACTGTCTCTGGCACTGTTCCACTGTCCCTGGCACTGTTCCACTGTCCCAGGCACAATTCTGCTGTCCCTGGCACTATTTCGCTGTCCCTGGCACTGTTCCACTGTCTCTGGCACTGTTCCTCTGTCTCTGTCACTGTTCCACTGTCCCTGGCACAGTTCTGCTGTCCCTGGCACTATTTCGCTGTCCCTGGCACTGTTCCTCTGTCTCTGGCACTGTTCCATTGTCCCTGGCACTGTTTCACTGACCCTGGCACAGTTCTGCTGTCCCTGGCACTATTTCGCTGTCCCTGGCACTGTTCACTGTCCCTGGCACTGTTTCACTGACCCTGGCACTGTTCCACTGTCCATTATACTGTTCCACTGTCCCTGGCACTGTTCCTCTGTCCCTGGCACAGTTCCACTGTCTGTGATACTGCTCCATTGTTCTTAGCACAGATCTGCTGTCCCTGGACCTGTTCCACTGTCCCTGGCACTGTTCCACTGTCTCTGGCACTGTTCCACTGTCTGTGATACTGTTTCACTGTCCCTGGCACTGTTCCTCTGTCCCTGGCACTGTTCCTCTGTCTCTGGCACTGTTCCACTGTCTGTGATACTGTTCCACTATCCCTGGCACTGTTCCACTGTCCATTATACTGTTCCTTTGTCCCTGGCACTGTTCCACTGTCCCTGGCACTGTTCCACTGTCCCTGGCACTGTTCCTCTGTCCCTGGCACAGTTCCACTCTCTGTGATACTGTTCCACTGTTCTTAGCACAGATCTGCTGTCCCTGGCACTGTTCCACTGTCCCTGGCACTGTTCCTCTGTCCCTGGCACTGTTCCACTGTCCCTGGCACTGTTCCTCTGTCCCTGGCACAGTTCCACTCTCTGTGATACTGTTCCACTGTTCTTAGCACAGATCTGCTGTCCCTGGACCTGTTCCACTGTCCCTGGCACTGTTCCACTGTCTCTGGCACTGTTCCACTGTCTGTGATACTGTTTCACTGACCCTGGCACTGTTCCTCTGTCCCTGGCACTGTTCCTCTGTCTCTGGCACTGTTCCACTGTCTGTGATACTGTTCCACTATCCCTGGCACTGTTCCACTGTCCATTATACTGTTCCACTGTCCCTGGCACTGTTCCTCTGTCCCTGGCACAGTTCCACTCTCTGTGATACTGTTCCACTGTTCTTAGCACATATCTGCTGTCCCTGGCACTGTTCCACTGTCCCTGGCACTGTTCCTCTGTCCCTGGCACTGTTCCACTGTCTCTGGCACTGTTCCACTGTCCCTGGCACTGTTCCACTGTCTTTGGCACTGTTCCACTGTCCGTGATACTGTTCCACTGTCCCTGGCACAGTTCCACTGCCTGTGATACTGTTCCATTGTTCTTAGCACAGATCTGCTGTCCCTGGCACAGTTCTGCTGTCCCTGGACCTGTTCCCCTGTCCCTGGCACAGTTCTGCTGTCTCTGGCACCGTTCCTCTGTCTCTGGCACTGTTCCACTGTCTGTGATACTGTTTCACTGACCCTGGCACTGTTCCGCTGTCCTTGGAACTGTTCCTTTGTCGCTGGCACTGTTCCACTGTCCCTGGCACTGTTCCACTGTCCTTGGAACTGTTCCTTTGTCCCTGGCACTGTTCCACTGTCCCTGGCACTGTTCCACTGTCCCTGACACTGTTCCACTGTCCCTGACACTGTTTCACTGTCCCTGGCACTGTTTCACTGTTCCTGGCACTGTTTCACTGTCCCTGGCACTGTTCCTCTGTCCCTGGCACAGTTCCACTCTCTGTGATACTGTTCCACTATTCTTAGCACAGATCTGCTGTCCCTGGCACTGTTCCACTGTTCCTGGCACTGTTCCACTGTCTCTGGCACTGTTCCACTGTCCGTGATACTGTTCCACTGACCCTGGCACGGATCTGCTGTCCCTGGCACTGTTCCTCTGTCACTGGCACTGTTCCAGTGTCCTTGGCACTGTTCCACTGTCCCTAACATGGTTCCACTGTCCGTGACATAGTGCAATTAGCGCTCAGAACCTGCGGCACCTCCTTCCGCACCAACATGCTGACTTTCCGCGGATCCCGACACTTCCCGTCCCCCAGAAGGGGCTGACACTTCGCCTCCATGTCATTGGGGAAAGTGCAGAGGTCTTCATCACCAAAGTCGTGAGCCGTCCTCATCTCATCAATCTGGTGCTCTGCCATCTCTTCTCTGGAAGTGCAGCTGAATTAACTTTCAATGGCTTTTCAAAAACACTTTGTTACCTTGCGTTCCTTTTTAAAAACTGTTCGTTTAACTTTGCCCTTTTACAAAAAGTTTTTTAACATTTTATTCACAGTTACAAACCGAGAGGCATTAAATTAACTTTCAACAATGATAGGTGAAATCTGCTGTCCTCTTTAACAATCCAGGCTGGCATCCCTCGACTCCACCTCCAGGATGGTGGTTTCTCCGGGCAGAGTCTTCCCAAAAAAACCTGCATCTCGCCCGCTCCAATACCATTGAGAACGTGAAGGCCGAGATCCAGCATAAGGAGGGCATCCCTCCCCAGACCAGTTGCGTCTGCTCTTCGCTGGGAGGACGGACCCCCCGATCCCCCCACCCCATTGTCTGACTACAATATCCGGAAAGAGTTGCCGCTACGTCTGGCGTGCGTCTGGTCCCTCCGAGACCTCGCTCAGAAATACAATTGCGACAAGGCGATCTGTCCCGAGTGCTCCCCCGACCTGCGCTTCCAACTGTCGTAAAACCAGGTGTCGTCACGCGGACAACCCAAGGAGAAACTGAGGTAAACAGAGCGCTGGGAGGACCTGTTACCCCGTTAGACCCGTGTTTATGCTAAATTTCCAATAAAAACCGACATTCAAAAAAAATCCAGGCTGAATTTGGTGGGCATGTCCTATTCTCACACAGACTTTATCATCCGCTCAATGTCTAGAAAGCAGGGATTTGTAGGGAGATCTCAATGAGGCGTATGAAATATTCAGATGTATAAATATGCTCACATCGCTTCTAAACGAATCTGGGTCGGTCAACATAACTTCAAATTGAAGCCTGGGAAAGATTTGTTTCAGCTTCGCACTGGAGCAATTAGTTCGTAGTTTAGTTTAAATCGAACGAGTGGCGGGCACCCTTGCTTTGCCTGCCCGATACGTGTTTTTAGGATTCTAAAGGGTTTTGATAAGGTCGGCCATGACAAGCTGTTCCATTTTGTCCAGAACAGTAGAACGAGAGGACCCGGCCTGCGCTTGAAGGCTCAAAGCTGATCTGCGGAAATGTTATTTTTTTTATTCGTTCATGGGATGTGGGCGTCGCTGGCGAGGCCGGCATTTATTGCCCATCCCTAATTGCCCTTGAGAAGGTGGTGGTGAGCCGCCTTCTTGAACCGCTGCAGTCCGTTTGGTGAAGGTTCTCCCACTGTGTTGTTAGGTAGGGAGTTCCAGGATTTTGACCCAGCGACGATGAAGGAACGGCCGATATATTTCCATGATGTGGAGATGCCGGTGATGGACTGGGGTGGACAAATGTAAGGAATCTTACAACACCAGGTTACAGTCCAACAATTTTATTTTAAAATCACAAGCTTTCGGAGATTATCCCCTTCGTCAGGTGATCTCTGAAAGCTTGTGATTGAAAATAAAATTGTTGGACTATAACCTGGTGTTGTAAGATTCGATATATTTCCAAGTCGGGATGATGTGTGACTTGGAGGGGAACGTGCAGGTGGTGTTGTTCCCATGTACCTGCTGTCCTTGTCCTTCTAGGCGGTAGAGGTCGTGGGTTTGGGAGGTGCTGTCGAAGAAGCCTTGGCGAGTTGCTGCAGTGCATCCTGTGGATGGTACACACTGCAGCCACGGTGCGCCGGTGGTGAAGGGAGTGAATGTTTAGGGTGGTGGATGGGGTGCCAATCAAGCGGGCTGCTTTGTCCTGGATGGTGTCGAACTTCTTGAGTGTTGTTGGAGCTGCACTCATCCAGGCAAGTGGAGAGTATTCCATCAAACTCCTGACTTGTGCCTTGTCGATGGTGGAAAAGCTTTGGGGAGTCAGGAGGTGAGTCACTCGCTGCAGAATACCCAGCCTCTGACCTGCTCTTGTAGCCACAGTATTCTGTGAGCGAGTGGTTAATCTCCCTAGGGAGACGGTGGAAGCAGAAAGAGTTGATTCACTCAAATGGGAATTACATGGATTTCTTTCAGAAAATAATATTTTGGGACACGTTATAGGAGTAATTTGAGGCGTGACAGGTGGTGAGTGTAGGAGGCTTGGGAGGAACAGGTGACTTTGGACCTATGGTTCCCAAAGCTCTCCCCCAGTGGGGGTTGATCTCACCTCATGTCTGGGTCTGTTGTGGACTAATTGATAGAGATTGATTGCTATGATTAGTCAACAACTCCATTATCGTTGTCTCATGTGATTACCAGGACAGTAGAAGATGATCTAGATGGTCCTGGGTCTTTCTTTCATCTGGCAATTCCTATGTGGCCCCCTTTCCCATTTCCAGAGTAGTGGGGGGGAATGTGGCACTTCCACCCCTGCCTCCCCCCACTTCCCCTGCACAGCAAGCTACAGCCAGCCTTTTCAGTCCATTCCACATGAGAGGATGGGTGCGATTCCCCAGATGCGCCAAGAGTCCATTACTCACAGCCGCTCCTCTGACCCTGTGAGCATTGGCAGAGGCCGCGGCAGAAGCAAGGGCGGGAACGTCTGGCACATCTGTCGGGACGTGCGCCTCCAGGGGGTTTCTCGTGGCCAAAGTCTACAGAGATTACGGTAAAGCTTTCTGAAGCACTCGGACCACATCTGGAGTATCGGGTTCAATGGTATAACAAGGATGCAAATGCTTTTAGATGGAGGGGGTGAGCTGTGAGGAAGGATTGTACAGTATGGAAAGAAGAGATTTGTAGGGAAACCTTAATGAGGGGCATAATAAATTAAAATATATAAAAATGCTAAACCCAGAACATTATTCCTAAATAAATCTGGGCAGATCGACATAATTAGTGAAAAGCAAATTTAAGATAATTTTTTTTTGCTTAAAAGGTGATAAATATTTGGATACCCCAGTAGGTAAAGCTAGTCGAGCAAGTAGAGTTCAAGATGCAGTTAGATGCTAGACTGGGAGAGTTCAGGGGACAGGACCATTGAGCGTCGATGGGCTGATCGGCCTTAACCCATCCTTGAGTTCTGTTCTTATTTCTGGGCATTTCTGTCACCAGTCGCGTCGGGTCGAGGTTTGGGAATACCTCACCTGGGAAAAAAACACAAATTAAATAGGAGGGAGGAAAAGTTATCAAATAAGGGAGGGGAGCCTGGGATCTTGTACTCCCGAAAGGTGTTGGTGAGGATGGGGTTGCCAACTCTGGTTGGACGTATTCCTGGAGGTTTCATCACATGATCTTCCGCCTCCAATTGCCCCGCCCCCACACTGCCGCCATTGGTTGCCCGACACGTCCATTCTCACGGCACGCCGCCTCCCCGGACCAATCAGATAGTGAATAGACTCTTTGTTAACCGATTGGATGGCTCTTGACTGTCAGTCAAACAGTCTTTTATTCCCCCTCCCCCATTTCCAATATTTTTATAACTAATAAACAAAAGTGTTCGAAGACAATTTTAAAATTTGACGTCGCTATGCTTTTTCTCCAGGTTCGCTCGCAGGAGATTTGTCTTTAATTCCTGGAGACTCCAGGGCAATCCTGGAGGAGTTGGCAACCCTAGTGAGAAAGTGTGCTTCCGGTAAAATTACCATTCCCGTTTTTGCCATTTTTAAACTGGAAGCCATTTGTTTGCAATCTCACTGCAAACAGGTTCAGGTGCAAGAAAAGAGACTTTGCACTCGGCCTGCAAACAGAGATCAGCTGAGATCTTTTCCAAAGGGTGTTTTTGGCCTTATTTGGCAATTGAACGTTGAGAATGATCTCATCAGGGATCTGACCTCTGTGGCGGTGAATCTGCAATACCATGGACTAGCACTGGATGGCAGTGCATGCTCAAGTAATCTGAGGAACAGCAAACTTGTGACTCTTCAAACAGATATCAGGTGCAAGAGAGACAACCGCCTGCATTTATATAGCGCCTTTAACATAGTAAAATGTCCCAAGGCGCTTCACAAGAACGTTATCAAACAAAATTTGACACTGAGACACATAAGGAGATATTAGGACAGGTGACCAAAATCTTGGTCAAAGAGGTAGGTTTTAAGGAGCGTCTTAAAGGTGGAGAGAGAGGCGGAGAGGTTCAGGGAGGGAATTCCAGAGTTTAGAGCCTAGGCAGCTGAAGGCACGGCCGCCAATGGTGGAGCGATTAAAATCGGGGATGCGCAAGAGGCCAGAATTGGAGGAGCGCAGAGATCTCGGAGGGTTGTGGGGAGGTTACAGAGATCGGGAGGGGCGAAGCCATGGAGGGATTGAACAACAAGGATGAGAATTTTAAATTTAAGGCGTTCCTGGACCGGGAGCCAATGTAGGTCAGCGAGCACAGGGGTGATGGGTGAACGGGACTTGGTGCGAGTTAGGATACGGGCAGCAAGGATTTGGATGAGCCCAAGTTTATGGAGATGGGAAGCCGGCCAGGAGAGCATTGGAATATTCGAGTCTCGAGGTAACAAAAGCATGAGGTAACTGTAAACGTCACTTGTAATCTAGCAATAATATCAAATGATGTTTCTTAGTATGGAATCATCGCATCAATATTTTTAAAAGGGGCAATTTCCATTCAATTCAGCTGGGTTTCCTCTGTCTTAACATGGTTAATGCACACAGCAGGCATTTCTATGAGGATTAAATTATATTACGAAATGTTCAGTAATGTGGAGAGATGTGTGGTTGTGCAGATGCTGACAGACTGTGCTGTCGATGGGGTGGGTCTTGCTGTGCTCTGAGGAAGCTCTGATTACCGGCACTGCAGATTGCTGCTCATGTCCATCAGTGATTGAGGAAAGCATTTATTAAAGCATTTAATAAAAGAAATGTTCTCAGGGTGTGGGTAAAGCTGCATTTACTGCCCATCCCTAGTAGCCTGAGGACGTTACATAGAAATACATAGAATGTACCGCACAGAAACAGGCCATTCGGCCCAACTGGTCTATGCCGTGTTCATGCTCCACACGAGCCTCCTCCCTCCCTACTTCATCTCACCTTATCAGGATATCCTTCTATTCCTTTCTCCCTCATGTGTTTATCCGGCTTCCCCTTAAATACATCTATGTTATTCGCCTCAATACTCCTTGTGGTAACGAGTTCCACATTCCAATCACTCTCTGGGGAAAGAGGTTTCTCCTGAATTCCCTATTGGATTTATTAGTGACTCTCTTGTATTTATGGCCCCTGGTTTTGCTCTCCCCCCACAAGTGGAAGCATCTTCTCTACTTCTACCCTATCGAACCCTTTCATAATCTTAAAGACCTCGATCAGGCCACCCCTCTTTTCCAGTGACCTTCTCCATGAGCCCCAGCAGTCCTGGTGCTGACGGGGAATCCGTGTGCTGTTCGGTCGGGAGTTCCAGGATTCTGACCCAGCGACGATGAAGGAACGGTCGGTATGTGTCCAAGTCGGGATGGTGTGTGACTTGGAGGGGAAGGTGGAGGTGACGGTGTTCCCAGCGCGCTGACAACGTTCCATGCCATATCGACGTAAATAAACAGCTTCAAACACATCTCCATCCCCCCCCCCTCTCCCCTTCATAGAGCACCTCAAAAAGTGGCAAGGGGATGCTACATGGGATGGGGTGAGAGAATAAGAACAAGCCGGCATAGGCATGATGGGCCGAATGGCTTCCCCCTGTGCTGTACCTACAATGATAATCACTCGCACAATGCTAGAAGAGGCTGGTGCTGGGGGGGACAATGTTTTGACAAGGTGGTTCCTTTGACCTACAGGCAGCCAGTGGGAGTACAGCAGTTTTAAAGGAGAATTGGGGACATTGTCTTATGCCAGGCACAAGACCGTAGAAAAGGAAAGAAATTGCATTTATATAGCGCCTTTCACAGGCTTGGGACGTCCCTAAGCGCTTTACAGCCAATGAAGTACTTTTGAAGTGTAGTCGCTGTTTTAATTGAAGAAATACGGCAGCCAATGTGCGCACAGCAAGATCCCACAAACGGCAATGAGATAAATGACCAAATAATCTGCTTTAGTCACGTTGGTTGAGGGATAAATATTGGCCAGGACACCAGGGAGAACTGACTGCTTTTCTTCGAAATAGTGCCACCTGACAGAGCAGATAGGGCCTTGGTTTAAGGTCTCATCCAAAAGACAGCACCTCCGACAGTGCAGCACTCCCTCAGTGCTGCACTGGAATATCGGCCTAGATTACAGGCCCTTTGCCACACCCCACCCCCCCCCCCCCCACCTTCGTCTGAGGCTCAGTTCCACAGACGATGGTTGCCCTACGCTTTGGGCAGGAGTCTCCCAAAATCAGCGATTCGTCTCCCGGGCGCTGCTGCTGGAAACTCTGGAGAAAATTACCTTCGAACTCGTGCTCCGCGCCTGCACACTTCCAATTCTCGGACTGCCTCCAGCTTTGCCTGCGGTAAGCCGGGAGGCGGTGGCCGTGCTGCAGGTCAACCACGGGACATGGTGCGACTTTATCGCTGAGGTTGGTGTGGGTCCACCAGCTCGCCAAAGGCTCGCCCATCCACAGACCGTTCCCAAACCTCGCCAAGGCGGCGCTGACTCCTCCTGGTGACTCGGAGACAAGCGGGAATTCCTGGGGCTAGTGTTTAAAGTTTAAACGGATCTACAGGAAGGAGGAAAGAATCCGATTCAGCCAGTTTCAACTCTCGACAAACAACATGATCGGTTCGGACCAAACACCAGAAATGTCAGCATCTCTTAAAGTCTTAATGTCTAAATTAAATTAATTTTGATTTGACGTTGTTCAGTAACTACCTCAATGTTTAATGTTTTGCACTAATTTTTTGCTGCTGCATTAGAAGTTCACTTTCACTTTCTCGCAGCACTCTGGGTGATGTCGCACGTCACCGGGGCCTGACTGAAATTACCTTCACGCATAAAATTGAAGGGCTGTGCTTCCCCTCGTGGCCACTGTCAAGGCCCTGAGGGAGTTAAAAAGTGGCTGAGGGAACCTCTTGTAACATTTGACAGAGGCGGCCGATTGCCTCCTTACTAAAGTGCAGTCTCCTCGCACACAGCTCCTCTGATATCATCTCGATAGACAGCCTCTCCCTGTACACTCTCTGGGGTGGGTAATTGGTCTTCCTGATGAGCCTCCAGGCATGGCGTCGGACTCTCCTTTGTTGTTCCTTGTGTCGGAATTCCATTCAGTGCGGTAACATACAGAAACAGTGGGATGGCCAAGTGGTGGAAATGGCATTATTTGTTTTAACACACTTTTTTGTTTCCACACAGGCCTTTTTAAACGCCTCCAGGGCACGTGAAGTCACATAAATCTGAAAAAAATGTGAAAATTCTGACACCCGGGCCTCACAGACTCTTTAAACAACTCCCCAGTGGCCAAAAAAAGCTCCTTCTGGCTGAATCCTGGCTTCGTTAATCATGCGCAAAATTTAAATGGCGGCAGGACAGGCTCCTAGCGCCAGTTCAGAGCAGCCCTAACTTTTTAAGTGTACTTCAGAGCGTACTTACCAGCTCCCAACAGCAAGTTGGCGCCGGTCCGTTGATTCCACGGATTGCAGCCGGCGATATCCCTTTAAGGCAAAGCTTTCAGACGGCCAGCGAACCAGGAAGAGCAAGTTCCGGACTTCCGCGTTTGGCTGCGCACGTGCGGTCGTCGGGACTTGCGGCACGATTTCGCCACGAATAGCGGTGAGCGCTGTTGAGCTTGTTGAGCTGTTAAGCAATGTCTGGGCCATTGTATCAACTCTGGTCCCGACTGAGGGCCAGGGAGCGAGAACTGCGCCCGCATAAGGCCATACCAGAAACTTCAACCCGCGGCCAGAATCCAGATTATCTGAGTTTATAAAAGAAAGATTTGCGTTCACATGTCCCAAAATGCTTCACAGCCAATGAAGTACTTTTGAAGTGTAGTCACTTGTAACGTAGGAAACGTGGCAGCCAATTTGTGCACAGCAAGATCCCACAAACAGCAATGTGATAATGACCAGATAATCTGTTTTGGTGATGTTGGTTGAGGGATAAATATTGGCCAGGACATCGGGGAGAACTCCCCTACTTTTCTTCAAAATCACACCATGGGATCTTTTACATCCACCTGAGAGAGCAGACGGGGCCTCAGTTTAACATCTCATCTGAAAGACGCACCTCCAACAGTGCAGCACTCCCTCAGTTCTACACGGGGACTATCAGCCTAGATTTTGTGGGTAAAGACCTGGAGTGAGATTTGAACCCACAACCTTCTGTCCTAGAGGCAAAGAGTGCTACCCACTGAGCCACGGTTGATGGACACCCACCCAATACATAGCAGGAGTCTGTGGAACATGTGTGGACTCTCGTGGCCATGCACTCCACTGTTCAGGATGCAAATCCCAGTGTTGCTTTAGCTTTTTGTAATGACCTCAACACGTTGTCTGGACACTGAGAGTACGTGTGGGAAAGCAGTATGTTCTCCACCTTCAGCTCAGGGATACAGGTTGCAAGTAGGGCTGCCAATCCTCCAGGATTGTCCTGGAGTCTCCAGAACTAAAGATTAATCTCCTGGACAGTGCTATGAGCAACCCAGGAGAAAGATCACAGAGGCATTAAAAACACTTGCGCCTTTTTTCCCCATTTTCTTTGAACCCTCTCGATTATTAATTATAAAAATATTGAAATTGGGAAAAATGGCTGTTTGACCGGGCGGGACAGTTGGAAACAGGAGGTCATATGTCGAAACCTCCAGGAATACGTCCAACCAGAGTTGGTAACCCCAGGGGACGTGAAGCACCTACATGGCCTTTGATCAACTCCGAAGGGCAGGGAGGAAGCTGTGGTCATTCCCCCGCCTCACCTGCAGTCACATGACTCGTGCTGGGTGAACACATGCTGTCAGCTCCTCCCCCCACCCCGCTCCAGATAGTTCACCCAAATGGCCATTATTCATGTGCCACTGGAGAGGGTGGGGTAGATCTTGACTTTGCACAATTGTGTAAAGCGGGTGTTAGCGAGTCGACAGCCCCTTTTACATCTCTCCCCGTTGATGTCAATGGAAATAAAAATGGGGAGAGATGTAAAACGGGCTGTCTACTCCCTATCGCCCATTTTACACTCTCGCACAAAGTCACAATCACCCCCAATCAGTGCCCACCAGCTATGTGTGACTCCAGTCCCCACTAAGCAGATGGCTCTTAGTGCCCCCTGAAGTGACCTAGCAAGCCAATCACTTGTAAAAGAACGGTTGCTATCTCAAGAAGAAGGCCTTCTCAGGGCACCCACAGACGGGAAATAAATGCGGCCCAGCCACATCCTGAGAATAAACTAAAATAAACTCCTGGTACATGACTCTGTGAGCGGGAGACCAGGCAGGTCTTAAAGCCCATGGTGTTTGTGGAGTTGGTTTTATTTGACGTCATGTCGTGATAACCCTGCAGCCATGTGATCGCGCATTATTTGCCTTGGCAATTCTTTTTATGCCAGTCTTGCCATCCACACTCCTGTTAGTGTCGGACGGCCATAATTTTCAGGACGCAAATCTTTCGTCAGTCGGAGGAGGGTCACTCATTCAAATGTAAATTAGATAGATTTCTTCCAGAAAATAATATTTTGGGACACATCATGTGAGTAATTTGAGACGTGACATGTGCTCAGTGTAATAGGCTCGGGAGGAACAGGTGACTTTGGACTATGGTTCCCAAAGCGCTCCACCACTGGGGGTTTACCTCGCCTCATGTCCGGGTCTGTTGTGGACTAATTGATAGAAATTGATTGCAATGATTAGTCAATAACTCCATTATCGTTGTATCATGTAACTACCAAGATGGTGGATGGTGAACTAGATGGGCCTTGGTCTTTTCTGCACAGAAAATCCCGTAAACGGCTTCATCGTCGCTGGGTTAAAATCCTGGAACTCCCTACCGAACAGCACTGTGGGAGAACCTTCACCACACGGACTGCAGCGGTTCAAGAAGGCGGCTCACCACCACCTTCTCAAGGGCAATAAATGCTGGCCTCGCCAGCGACGCCTACATCCCATGAACAAATAAAAAAAAACATCAGGAGGATCATCTTGATTTTGTGCGATAGTGTAAAACGAGTGATAGCAAGTCGGTAGCCTGTTTCACATCTCACCCAGTTGAAGTCGATGGAAATAAAAATGGGGAAAGACGTAAAGCAGGCTGTCGACTGACTATCGCCCATTGCAAACTATCACACAAAGCTCATACCTGCCTCAGTGAGTGTCAGCAGGAGAGCAGCACAACCAAGCTAATTTCGTTCCTCAAAGTGCTTTACAGTACCTTAATGCAGGAAACACAGCAGCCAATTTGCGCACAGCAAGATCCCACAAACAACAATGAGATAATGACCAGATAATCTGTTTTAGTGATGTCAGTTGAGGGATAAATAATGGCCAGAACATCGGGCAGAACTCCCATGCTCTTCATATAATGCTATGAGAGGGCAGACGGAGCCTCGGTTTAACATCTCATCCAAAAGACGGCATCTCCGACAGTGCAGCACTCCCTCAGTCCTGCACTGGAGTGTCAGCCTGAATTATGTGCTCAAGTCTCTGGAGTGGGACTTGAACCTACAACCTTCTGACTGAGTGGTGAGAGGGCTACCCACTGGACCATAGCTGACACCCTTTGAGAAAGTTGAGCGGGCCCAGAAACTGGTTGAAAGCTGCCTCAGTTTTTACTCCCACTGCAAGGGAGGCCCACGTTCCAGCTACAACTACTCGATGTTCCGAGCACCAGGGATCCAGCAGCACAACAGCAGAGTTTGAGGCCAGCGCAGAATGAGCCTGGTGTGCCCAGGATCTCACAGCATCCCAGTGCTCTCGGTCAAAGCCCAATGCCACCTGCACCAGCTGTGGAGAAGACCACCCACTACGTGCATGGCACTGCCCTCACTGCAGAGAGCTCAAACGTCCAGAGGGCAAACCGGGCCAGTAGGAGACCTGAAGGAGTGCAGATTGGTGTTGCTCCTGGATATGGAGAACGTGCCAGACAAGGTTTGGAACAATGGGCTGTGATACGCCATCTCCCAGCTCGATATCCCCATGAGCTGATTCGATCAGGCTTTGCACTCAGAGTGGACACAGCAATTTCTGCCTGGTTTTGACCAATGATAGGGGTTTCCTGGGGCCCAGTTCTGAGCCAATCCTATTCCTCATTTAGGTCAATGACGTCCAAACTCCGGAACAAAGGATTGGGGCCTTGGGCTCAGTTTGCTGATCTCATCACCATTCGGGGATCCTCCATGAGTTCAAAAATGGCGTCAGGGAAGGTCCAGAAAATCGCAGTGGGTGCTATTTGCCAAAAGAAGAAGCTCAAGGGACAGGATGTGAGGACGGAACAACTGTCAAAACCAATCATGACCAGCAGGTCGCACAGGATTCTGGGCATAACGTTGCGGAGGAACGTGACTGGGACACGGCAAATCGTGACATCACTGCCAGGGGGTCAGCTCGGCTCGACCAATGGAAAGAAGCACAGAGTCAGCCCCAGAACTTCCGTCAGGCCGTACAAAGCCGACATCCACCCAACCCTGGAATATGACCATCCAGCCTGGAGCACAGCGAGTCAGCCACTGATTAAGAGGCAACAATCAATCGGGAAGCGAGCAGATTGTCTCTCAGGCTTGTTCTGTTCTGCCCATCTGGTCAACATCTGGGGACTACACACGATGGAAGAAAGGCTCCTGAGACACCGGCAGAGGGATCTGCAGAAGGCGAGGATTTTCCCATCATTGTCACGGCTGATGGAGGAAGAAGGATGGATCCCAGCCCAGTACATGTCCAACACCACACTGTCTGTGAGCCTCCATTGGTGGCAGACGTCAGCAATCTTCAGACACAGAGAGGATTCTGTCACAGGACCGGCTGAGTCAGTGGGACAGAAATAAACCTTCAGACTAGACTTACAATTTACAACTTATCCAATATAAAGAGGATGTGGAAGGGGGAATAAACCCTGAGACATCCTTAGCAAGCTCCGACTGTTACTGACAGGTTCCAGGGGGCAATCTGTCCCTTTCTCCTCACACAAACAAGTCAGTGAGAAGCAGGTCGGTGGTAGGGTGAAGTTACTCCTTACAGTGAGACAGGCTGAGAAGCTGGTCAAGGAACATAGGAACAGGAGGAGGCCATTCAGCCCCTCGAGCCAGTTCCGCCACTCAATTAGATGATGGCTGATGTGTATCTTAACTCCATCTACCTGCCTTGGTCCTGTAACCCTTAATACCCTTACCTAACAAAAATCTATCAATCTCAGTTTTGAAATTTTCAATTGACCCCCAGCCTCAACAGGTTTTTGGGGGAGAGAGTTCCAGGTTTCCACTACCCTTTGTGTGAAGAAGTGCTTCCTGACATCACCCCTGAACGGCCCAGCTCTAATTTTAAGGTTATGCCCCCTTGTTCTGGACTATACCCACCACAGGAAATCATTTCTCTCTATCTACCCTATCAAATCATCTTAAACACCTCAATTAATTCACCCCTTAATCTTCTATACCCAAGGGAATACGAGCCTAGTCTATGCAACATGGGAGAAGTTACTCCATCCATACTGAGACAGCATGCAAAGCATGCTATAGATAGATATTGTACTAGGAATTATGTTGCTGACATTTTGGTCCTTCTATTCACTGGGAGTAGGCTGACATTGCAGTAACTTATAGTAACATAGGTGGGAAATTAGGGCCTAGAAATTCGATCGTCTCTGAAAGCAGGTGAGGAAGAGGCAGTGCGCTGACTGTTATCTTCTAAGTCCTCCAAATCACATTTTCAGAACTCACACATTTGGAAACCACGGGTTCTCCTCAGGAAGCCCCACCTCTCTTCCAAGTCAGCCGTCATCAGCCCCTCCTCATAAAACCAACACTTGGCCCCTTTGTCCTTGCAAACTGGTTCCAGTCTGCATCTGGGCAGGACTGGAACCAATGTCCTAGGGGGAGTGTTTGCTAGTGCTGTTGGGGAGGGTTTAAACTAATGTGGCAGGGGGATGGGAACCGATGCAGGAAGTCAGTGGGAAGTAAAGTGGTGACAGAAACAAAAGGCAGTAAGGGAGAGTGTACAGAACATGACCGGACGGATGGTCTGAGAAAGCAGGGCAAAGACCAAGGGAAGTCTAGATTAAACTGCATTTATTTCAATGCAAGAAGTCTGATGGGCAAGGCAGATGAACTCAAGGCATGGATGGGTACATGGGACTGGGATGTTATAGTTATTACTGAAACATGGCTAAGGGAGGGGCAGGACTGGCAGCTCAATGTTCCAGGGTACAGATGCTATAGGAAAGATAGAGCAGGAGGTAAGAGAGGAGGGGGAGTTGCGTTCTTGATTAGGGAGAACATCACGGCAGTAGTGAGAGGGGATATATCCGAGGGTTCGCCCACTGAGTCTACATGGGTAGAACTGAAAAATAAGAAGGGAGAGATCACTTTGATAGGATTGTACTACAGACCCCCAAATAGTCAATGGGAAATTGAGGAGCAAATATGTAAGGAGATTACAGACAGCTGCAAGAAAAATAGGGTGGTAATAGTAGGGGACTTTAACTTTCCCAACATTGACTGGGACAGCCATAGCATTAGGGGCTTGGATGGAGAGAAATTTGTTGAGTGTATTCAGGAGGAATTTCTCATTCAGTATGTGGATGGCCCGACTAGAGAGGGGGCAAAACTTGACCTCCTCTTGGGAAATAAGGAAGGGCAGGTGACAGAAGTGTTAGTGAGGGATCACTTTCGGACCAGTGATCATAATTCCATTAGTTTTAAGATAGCTATGGAGAATGATAGGTCTGGCCCAAAAGTTAAAATTCTAAATTGGGGAAACGCCAATTTTGATGGTATTAGACAGGAACTTTCAGAAGTTGATTGGGAGAGTCTGTTGGCAGGCAAAGGGACGTCTGGTAAGTGGGAGGCTTTCAAAAGTGTGTTGACCAGGGTTCAGGGTAAGCACATTCCTTATAAAGTGAAGGGCAAGGCTGGTAGAAGTAGGGAACCTTGGATGACTCGGGAGATTGAGGCCCTAGTCAAAAAGAAGAAGGAGGCATATGACATGCATAGGCAGCTGGGATCAAGTGGATCCCTTGAAGAGTATAGAGATTGCCGGAGTAGAGTTAAGAGAGAAATCAGGAGGGCAAAAAGGGGACATGAGATTGCTTTGGCAGATAAGGCAAAGGAGAATCCAAAGAGCTTCTACAAATACATAAAGGGCAAAAGAGTAACTAGGGATAAAGTAGGGCCTCTTAAGGATCAACAAGGTCATCTATGTGCGGAACCACAAGAGATGGGTGAGATCCTAAATGAATATTTCACATCGGTATTTACGGTTGAGAAAGGCATGGATGTTAGGGAACTTGGGGAAATAAATAGTGATGTCTTGAGGAGTGTACATATTACAGAGAGGGAGGTGCTGGAAGTCTTAACGCGCATCAAGGTAGATAAATCTCCGGGACCTGATGAAATGTATCCCAGGATGTTATGGGAGGTTAGGGAGGAAATTGCGGGTCCCCTAGCAGAGATATTTGAATCATCCACCGCTACAGGTGAGGTGCCTGAAGATTGGAGGGTAGCAAATGTTGTGCCTTTGTTTAAGAAGGGCGGCAGGGAAAAGCCTGGGAACTACAGACCGGTGAGCCTGACATCTGTAGTGGGTAAGTTGTTAAAGGGTATTCTGAGAGACAGGATCTACAGGCATTTGGAGAGGCAGGGACTGATTAGGAACAGTCAGCATGGTTTTGTGAGAGGAAAATCATGTCTCACGAATTTGATTGAGTTTTTTGAAGGGGTAACCAAGAGGATAGATGAGGGCTGTGCAGTAGACGTGGTCTACATGGACTTTAGCAAAGCCTTTGACAAGGTACCGCATGGTAGGTTGTTACATAAGGTTAAATCTCACGGGATCCAAGGTGAGGTAGCCAATTGGATACAAAATTGGATTGACGACAGAAGACAGAGGGTGGTTGTAGAGGGTTGTTTTTCAAACTGGAGGCCTGTGACCAGCGGTGTGCCTCAGGGATCGGTGCTGGGTCCGCTGTTATTTGTTATTTATATTAATGATTTGGATGAGAATTTAGGAGGCATGGTTAGTAAGTTTGCAGATGACACCAAGATTGGTGGCATTGTGGACAGTGAAGAAGGTTATCGAGGATTGCAACGGGATCTTGATAAATTGGGCCAGTGGGCCGATGAATGGCAGATGGAGTTTAATTTAGATAAATGTGAGGTGATGCATTTTGGTAGATCAAATCAGGCCAGGATCTACTCCGTTAATGGTAGGGCGTTGGGGAGAGTTATAGAACAAAGAGATCTAGGAGTACAGGTTCATAGCTCCTTGAAAGTGGAGTCACAGGTGGATAGGGTGGTGAAGAAGGCATTCGGCATGCTTGGTTTCATTGGTCAGAACATTGAATACAGGAGTTGGGATGTCTTGTTGAAGTTGTACAAGACATTAGTAAGGCCACACTTGGAATACTGTGTACAGTTCTGGTCACCCAATTATAGAAAGGATATTATTAAACTAGAAAGAGTGCAGAAAAGATTTACTAGGATGCTGCCGTGACTTGATGGTTTGACTTATAGGGAGAGGTTGGATAGACTGAGACTTTTTTCCCTGGAGAGTAGGAGGTTTAGGGGTGATCTTATAGAAGTCTATAAAATAATGAGGGGCATAGATAAGGTAGATAGTCAAAATCTTTTCCCAAAGGTAGGGGAGTCTATAACGAGGGGACATAGATTTATGGTGAGAGGGGAGAGATACAAAAGGGTCCAGAGGGGCAATTTTTTCACTCAAAGGGAGGTGAGTGTCTGGAACGAGCTGCCAGAGGCAGTAGTGGAGGCGGGTACAATTTTGTCTTTTAAAAAGCATTTGGACAGTTACATGGGTAAGATGGGTATAGAGGGATATGGGCCAAGTGCAGGCAATTGGGACTAGCTTAGTGGTATAAACTGGGCGACATGGACATGTTGGGCCGAAGGGCCTGTTTCCGTGTTGTAAACTTCTATGATTCTATGATTCTAACTACCGCCCCATCTCCAAACACCCTTTTTCTCTCCAAATTCCTTGTATGGTCACCTCCCAAATTTGTGCCCACCTTTCCCGCAACTGCATGTTTGTATCTCTCCAACTTGGTCCCCGCCCCGGCCGCAGCACTGAAACGTCCCTGATCAAAGTCACAAATGAATCTCATCAAATTAAAGAAAAGTCCATCCCGCTCCCTTCTTTCACTCCGCCATTGGTGGTCGTGCCTTCAGCTGTCTAGGACCTAAGCTCTGGAATTCCCTTCCTAAACCTCTCTGCCTCTCTCCCCTCCTTTAAGACGCTCCTTAAAACCTACCTCTTTGACCAAGATTCTGGTCACCTGTCCTAATATCTCGTTCTTTGGCTCAGTGTCAATTTTTGTTTGATAACGATCCTGTGAAGCATCCTGGGACGTTTTACGACCTTAAAGGCGCTATATAAATGCAAGTTGTTGTCATTATCATTTTACTGAGGTGGGGCAATATCTTTATTTTTGCAAGAACCGCAGACCTCATGAAATTAAAATACTGTATTTCACTTCATGTTTGCTTGGTCAGATTCGGCCGTTAATGTCTTTTCAGTGGCAGAAACCCGTTTGTGTACTTCCAAAGCAAAAACCGCATCGTTGCTCATTTCATTTCCAGTACAGACAAACCACCAACTTATGCAAAACACGTTTTGCTCTTAACAGGAAGCTTCACTCAACGAGAGTGGGGTTTGTAGAATTGGTAGCTCACAGTCTTTTGGCGGTGACTCGCAAAAGGTAACCGTTTCCTTCCTGGGTGTTTAAACATGGCAATGTTCAACTCTAGAAATCCACAGAGATTTTAGCAGCTTTGTTTAAATAAAGAGAGCTGAATATTGTGAAAGCTAAAAAGGTGATTTAATACTTGACCAGTTAAACTCCGCTTCCTGCCACTGTCCAGTTGTTTATCTCTTCTTGTTCATTGTCTGAATTTTATTTTAATTTGTTCTTGGAATGTGGGCAACCCTAATTTTAGGTCACATTTATTGCCCATCCCCTATTGCCCCGAGGAAGTGATAATCCTATCTCCAGGCCAGACTGGGTAGGGAGTAGGTAGGTTCTGGAGGACATTGGTGAACCTGTTAGGTTTCTACAACAAGTCAGCAGCTTTGATGGTCATTTTTGTCTGGTCCTAGCCCGCAGTTTAGTGGATTTAATTTCACAACTTCCCACAGTGGGATTTGAACTCTGAAACTTCAGGCTGTTACCCCAGCACACTACGGGGATCTGATTAACTGACGGTAGAATTTCCCATGGAGGGATCTCCCACCATAATTTTGGCGGGATATCGCTGGAATCATCAATCAAACTTTGTAAATGGAAATTTCTGCTATTTCCCCAGGGTTTCCGATAATTTTCCCGCAAAGTTACGTTGGGAGATTGGAATAATCCTCACCGAAATTCCAGGGGCTGGTGTTAATTCTGCCCAAGCGGTAATGGGTTAATACCACCCAAATTTCCTGGGTCAGCTGATTTTCGTCCTTATCCAGGCGTAGACTGGAACAAGTGTAGGGAGCACACTAGTGCTCGATGGGGAAATTTGTGTGTAAGTGAAATTTAAAGGGATGGGGACAATTTGTGTCAGAAAGCAGGGGGTGGGGGGGAAGAGGACAAAAACTCTGAAAATCCTTACAAAGACCCAAAGGGCCTCTCAACCCACGAGCAGCGTTTGTCGAGATGGAAGAGGCAGGGGATTGAGATGTGACAGACATGAATAGAACAAGAGGCAGTCCCATTGCAGGCTTGAGACTGCAGCTGATGGGTTCTGACATTGGCTGTGTGAGCCTTAGGTGCCTGTTAACAAATGGCGTCCAAGCAGTCGCTGCTCTGTATCTGGCACTATGAGAAAGGTGAAGAAAGAACTTGCATTGATATAACCCTCCACTCAGTGGGTTGTGAATCTTTGGAATTCTCTACCCCAGAGGACTGTGGATGCTCAGTCGTTGAGTATATTCAAGATTGAGATCGATAGATTTTTGGACACTAAGGGAATCAAGGGATATGGGGATCGGTCGGGAAAGTGGAGTTGAGGTAGAAGATCAGCCATGATCTTATTGAATGGTGGAGCAGGCTCGAGTGGCCGTATGGGCTACTCCTGCTCCTATTTCTTATGTACTTATGCATGAAATAAAGCATTCCAGTGCGACCTCAGTATATCCCAAAGTTCTTTACAGCCAATTAAGTGCTTTTTGAAGTGTAGTCACTGTTGTAATGTGGGAAAAGCAGCTGTTAAATTGCGCACAGCAAGATCCCATAGTAATGAGATAATGACCAGATAATCTAATTCAGTGATATTAGTTGAGGGATAAATAATGGCCAGGACACTGGGGTGAACTCCCCTGCTCTTCTTCGAAATAATGCCATCGGATCTTTTACGTCCACTTGAGTGAGCAGACGGGCCTCTGTTTAATATCTCACCCGAAAGACGGCACCTCTGACAGTGCAGCACTCCCTCATTAGATTTTGTGCTCAAGTCTCTGGAGTGGGACTTGAACCCACGACCTTTGACTGATTGAACACATTTCCTCAGAACTGTTTCCTGGTAGATTCAACAATGTCTGCAAATGTGGTTGGCTGCACCATGGTGACAAATCAGGCTATCCTGGCTCTCGATCGCACTGGAATGCTTTATTTCATTCATAAGAAATAAGAGCAGGAGTCGGCCATTCGGCCCCTCGAGACTCTCTCTTGTTGGAGATGGTCATTGCCTGGCACTTGTCTGGCCCGAATGTTACTTGCCACTTATCAGCCCAAGCCTGTACGTTGTCCAGGTCTTGCTGCATGCGGGCTCGGACTGCTTCATTATCTGAGGGGTTGTGAATGGAACTGAACACTGTGCAATCATCAGCAAACATCCCCATTTCTGACCTTATGATGGAGGGAAGGTCATTGATGAAGCAGCTGAAGATGGTTGGGCCTGGGACACTGCCCTGAGGAACTCCTGCAGCAATGTCCTGGGGCTGAGATGATTGGCCTCCAACAACCACTACCATCTTCCTTTGTGCTAGGTGCTCCGCCATTCAATCAGATCATGGCTGATCTTCTACCTCAACACCATTTTCCTGCACCATCCCCATATCCATGATGCCTTTAATATCGAGAAATCTATCGATCTCTGTTTTGAATGTACTCAATGACTGAGGCACCACAGCCCTCTGTGGTAGAGAATTCCAAAGATTCACCACCCTCTGAGTGAAGAAATTTCTCCTCATCTCAGTCCTAAATGGCCTACCCCTTATTCTGAGACTGTGATCCCTGGTTCTAGACTCTCCAGCCAGGGGAAACTTCCTCCCTGCATCTACCCAATCGAGCCCTGTAAGAATTTTGTACGTTTCAATGAGATAAACTGAAAAGAGATAGATTCAGGCGGGACTTAGGAAAACATTACATCATTGAGAGGGAGCTCGCTTAGCTTACTGAAGGAGAGTGTGGAGATACGAAGCTTAGCTGACTTCAGGATTAGAAACTTGGTCATGTATTTTTTTATTCGTTCATGGGATGTGGGCATCACTGGCGAGGCCGGCATTTATTGCCCATCCCTAATTGCCCTTGAGAAGTTGGTGGAGAGCCGCCTTCTTGAACCGCTGCAGTCTGTGTGGTGAAGGTTCTCCCACAGTGCTGTTGGAGGGGCACGTGCAGGTGGTGTTCTTCCCATGTGTCTGCTGCCCCTGTCCTTCTAGGTGGTCGAGGTCGCGGGTTTGGGAGGTGCTGTCGAAGAAGCCTTGGCGAGTTGCTGCAGTGCATCCTGTGGATGGTACACACTGCAGCCACTGTGCGCCGGTGGTGAAGGGAGTGAATGTTTAGGGAGGTGGATGGGGTGCCAATCAAGCGGGCTGCTTTGTCCTGGATGGTGTCGAGCTTCTTGAGTGTTGTTGGAGCTGCACTCATCCAGGCAAGTGGAGAGTATTCCATCACATTCCTGACTTGTGCCTTGTAGATGGTGGAAAGGCTTTGGGGAGTCAGGAGGTGAGTCACTTGCTGTAGAATACCCAGCCTCCGACCTGCTCTTGTAGCCACAGTATTTATATGGCTGGTCCAGTTAAGTTTCTGGTCAATGGTGACCCCCAGGATGTTGATGGTGGGGGATTCGGCGATGGTAATGCCGTTGAATGTCAAGGGGAGGTGGTTAGACTCTCTCTTGTTGGAGATGGTCATTGCCTGGCACTTGTTTGGCACGAATGTTACTTGCCACTTATCAGCCCAAGCCTGGACGTTGTCCAGGTCTTGCTGCATGCGGGCATGGACTGTTTCATTATCTGAGGGGTTGTGAATGGAACTGAACACTGTGCAATCATCAGCGAAGATCCCCATTTCTGACCTTATGATGGAGGGACGGTCATTGATGAAGCAGCTGAAGATGGTTGGGCCTAGGACACTGCCCTGAGGAACTCCTGCAGCAATGTCCTGGGGCTGAGATGACTGGCCTCCAACAACCACTACCATCTTCCTTTGTGCTAGGTATGACTCCAGCCACTGGAGAGTTTTCCCCCTGATTCCCATTGACTTCAATTTTACGAGGGCTCCTTGGTGCCACACTCGGTCAAATGCTGCCTTGATGTCAAAGGCAGTCGCTCTCACCTCACCTGGTAATGGTTATGGTGCTGGACTAGCAACCCAGAGGTCATTACCTTAGATCCGACTAGTTGAGGAATTGAGTTTGATATATCTGGTAATCTGTGTGCTAGCACCATAATAAAGAAATAAAGAGCTGTGAACTGTTTGTCAACACCTTTACAACCAATGAAGTACTCTTTTGAATTGTAGTCACTGTTGTAAAGTAGGAACTGTGGCAGCAAATTTACACCCAACAAGGTCCCACAGACAGCAATGTGATAATGATCAGATAATCTGTTTTCAGGCGTTCATTGATGGAACAATATTGGCCGGGACACCGGGGACAACTCACCTGCTCTTCTTCAAAATAGTGCCATGGGGTCTTTATGTCCACCTGAGAGGGCCGACGGGGCCTCGGTTTGAGGGATGGAATTGAGTTATTTGATAAATTAGTTTCTTGCTCTTCATCTGGTGTTAGTGTTTATATTTGTATTGAAATGAGAGCAAGACCCATTTGGTTGAACTGAAGGAAGGTAACTGGAGGGTGGTGGTGATAAGAACTGTGGGACAGTTGGGATATTGGGGATGGGAGGGAGAGGTGACACACTCCTCGATGATCTGCTCTCTGAGTGCTCTGGTAGAGTATGGTAGCATCGTGGTTCTGTTACTGGACTAGTAATCCAGAGTTATGAGTTCAAATCCTGCCACAGCAGCTGGGGAATTAAGAACATAAGAAATAGGAGCAGGAGTAGGCCAATCAGCCCCTCAAGCCTGCTCCGCCATTCAATAAGATCATGGCTGATCTGATCCTAATCTAAATTCCTGTCCAATTTCCTGCCCGCTCCCCCTAATTCCCTTTACTTCTAGGAAACTGTCTATTTCTGTTTTAAATTTATTTAATGATGTAGCTTCCACAGCTTCCTGGGGCAGCAAATTCCACAGACCTACTACCCTCTGAGTGAAGAAGTTTCTCCTCATCTCAGTTTTGAAAGAGCAGCCCCTTATTCTAAGATTATGCCCCCTAGTTCTAGTTTCACCCATCCTTGGGAACATCCTTACCGCATCCACCCGATCAAGCCCCTTCACAATCTTATATGTTTCAATAAGATCGCCTCTCATTCTTCTGAACTCCAATGAGTAGAGTCCCAATCTACTCAACCTCTCCTCATATGTCCACCCCCTCATCCCCGGGATTAAACGAGTGAACCTTCTTTGTACTGCCTCGAGAGCAAGTATGTCTTTTCTTAAGTATGGACACCAAAACTGTATGCAGTATTCCAGGTGCGGTCTCACCAATACCCTATATAACTGCAGCAATACCTCCCTAAAAAAAACCTATTATCAGTAATGGTGGCCATGAAACGACCGGATTGTCATAAAAACCCATCTGGTTCAGGAAACATGCCGTCCTTACCCGGTCTGGCCTATATATGACTCCATAGCAATGCGGTTGATTCTTAATTGCCCTCTGAAATGGCCTAGCAAGCCACTCAGTTGTACAATTTTGCTAAAAAAATCATAATAAGAATAAAGCCGGACGAACCACCCGGCACCGGACATGACAAAGTCAAACCAAGCCCAGTCGACCCTGCAAAGTCCTCCTCACGAATATCTGGGGACTTGTGCCAAAATTGGGAGAGCTGTCCTACAGACTAGTCAAGCAACAGCCTGACATAGCCATACTCACAGAATCATACCTTTCAGCCAATGTCCCAGACTCTTCCATTACCATCCCTGGGTATGTCCTGTCCCACCGGCAGGACAGACCCACCAGAGGTGGCGGTACAGTGATATACAGTCAGGAGGGAGTGGCCCTGGGAGTCCTCAACATTGACTCCGGACCCCATGAAATCTCATGGCATCAGGTCAAACATGGGCAAGGAAACCTCCTGCTGATGAATCAGTCCTCCTCCATGTTGAGCACCACTTGGAGGAAGCACTGAGAGTAGCAAGGGCACAGAATGTACTCTGGGTGGGGGACTTCAATGTCCATCACCAAGAGTGGCTCGGTAGCACCACTGCTGGCCGAATCCTGAAGGACATAGCTGGTAGACTGGGCCTACGGCAGGTGGTGAGCGAACCAACACGAGGGAAAAACCTACTTGACCTCGTCCTCACCAAACTACCTGTTGCAGATGCACCTTTCCATGACAGTATTGGTAGGAGTGACCACCGCACAGTCCTCGTGGAGACGAAGTCCTGTCTTCGCACTGAGGACACCATCCAACGTGTTGTGTGGCACTACCACCGTGCTAAATGGGATAGATTCAGAACAGATCTAGCAGCTCAAAACTGGGCATCCATGAGGCGCTGTGGGCCATCAGCAGCAGCAGAATTGTATTCCAACACAATCTGTAACCTCATTGCCTGGCATATTCCTCATTCTACCATGACCAACAAGCCAGGGATCAACCCTGGTTCAATGAGGAGTATAGAAGAGCATGCCAGGAGCAGCACCAGACATATCTAAAAATGAGGTGCCAATCTGGTGAAGCTACAACTCAGGACTACATGCATGTTAAACAGCAGAAGCAACATGCTATAGACAGAGCTAAGCGATTCCACAACCAACGGATCAGATCAAAGCTCTGCAGTCCTGCCACATCCAGTCGTGAATGGTGGTGGACAATTAAACAACTAACGGGAGGAGGAGGCTCTGTAAACATCCCCATTTTCAATGATGGCAGAGTCCAGCACGTGAGTGCAAAAGACAAGGCTGAAGCGTTTGCAACCATCTTCAGCCAGAAATGCCGAGTGGATGATCCATCTCGGCCTCCTCCCGATATCCCCACCATCACAGAAGTCAATCTTCAGCCAATTCGATTCACTCCACATGATATCAAGAAACGGCTCAGTGCACTGGATACAGCAAAGGCTATGGGCCCCGACAACATCCCGGCTGTAGTGCTGAAGACTTGTGCTCCAGAACTAGCTGCGCCTCTAGCCAAACTGTTCCAGTACAGCTACAACACTGGCATCTACCTGACAATGTGGAAAATTGCCCCGGGTATGTCCTGTCCACAAAAAGCAGGACAAATCCAATCCGGCCAATTACCGCCCCATCAGTCTACTCTCAATCATCAACAAAGTGATGGAAGGTGTCGTCGACAGTGCTATCAAGCGGCACTTACTCACCAATAACCTGCTCACCGATGCTCAGTTTGGGTTCCGCCAGGACCACTCGGCTCCAGACCTCATTACAGCCTTGGTGCAAACATGGACAAAAGAGCTGAATTCCAGAGGTGAGGTGAGAGTGACTGCCTTTGACATCAAGGCAGCATTTGACCGAGTGTGGCACCAAGGAGCCCTAGTAAAATTGAAGTCAATGGGAATCAGGGGGAAAACTCTCCATTGGCTGGAGTCATACCTAGCACAAAGGAAGATGGTAGTGGTTGTTGGAGGCCAGTCATCTCAGTCCCAGGACATTGCTGCAGGAGTTCCTCAGGGCAGTGTCCCAGGCCTAACCATCTTCAGCTGCTTCATCAATGACCTTCCCTCCATCATAAGGTCAGAAATGGGGATGTTCACTGATGATTGCACAGTGTTCAGTTCCATTCGCAACCCCTCAGATAATGAAGCAGTCCGAGCCCGCATGCAGCAAGACCTGGACAACATCCAGGCTTGGGCTGATAAGTGGCAAGTAACATTTGAAGGACATATTGGCCTTGGAGGGAGTGCACTGTAGGTTTACTAGAATGATACCCAGACTTCAAGGGTTAAGTTACGAGGAGAGATTACACAAATTGGGGTTGTATTCTCGAGAGTTTCGAAGGTTAAGGGGTGATCTGATCGAAGTTTATATGATATTAAGGGGAACAGATAGGGTGGATAGAGAGAAACTATTTCCGCTGGTTGGGGATTCTAGGAGTAGGGGGCACAGTCTAAAAATTAGAGCCAGACCTTTCAGGAGTGAGATTAGAAAACATTTCTACACACAAAGGGTGGTAGAAGTTTGGAACTCTCTTCCGCAAACAGCAATTGATACTAGCTCAATTGCTAATTTTAAATCTGAGATAGATAGCTTTTTGGCAACCAAAGGTATTAAGGGATATGGGCCAAAGGCAGGTATATGGAGTTAGATCACAGATCAGCCATGATCTTATCAAATGGCGGAGCAGGCACGAGGGGCTGAATGGCCTACTCCTGCTCCTATGTTCCTAACATTTGCGCCAGACAAGTGCCAGGCAATGATTATCTCCAACAAGAGAGAGTCTAACCACCTCCCCTTGACATTCAACAGCATTACCATCACCGAATTCCCCCACCATCAACATCCTGGGGGTCACCATTGACCAGAAACTTAACTGGATCAGCCACATAAATACTGTGGCTACAAGAGCAGGTCAGAGGCTGGGTATTCTGTGGCGAGTGACTCACCTCCTGACTCCCAAAGCTTTTCCACCATCTACAAGGCACAAGTCAGGAGTGTGATGGAATACTCTCCACTTGCCTGGATGAGTGCAGCTCCAACAACACTCAAGAAGCTCGACACCATCCAGGACAAAGCAACCCGCTTGATTGGCACCCCATCCACCACCCTAAACATTCACTCCCTTCACCACCGGCGCACTGTGGCCGCAGTGTGTACCATCCACAGGATGCACTGCAGCAACTCGCCAAGGCTTCTTCGACAGCACCTCCCAAACTCGCAACCTCTACCACCTGGAAGGACAAGAGCAGCAGGCACATGGGAACAACACCACCTGCACGTTCCCCTCCAAGTCACACACCTTCCCGACTTGGAAATATATCGCCGTTCCTTCATCGTCGCTGGGTCAAAATCCGGGAACTCCCTTCCTAACAGCACTGTGGGAGAACCTTCACCACTAATTCTCCAACAACGTTCACCTGAGGAAGGAGGAAGCTTGTGAATTTAAAATAAAATTGCTGGACTATAACTTGGTGTTGTAAAATTGTTTACAATTGTCAACCCCAGTCCATCACCGGCATCTCCACATCGTAGTTCTAGGAGAAGGAGAGATGGACAGTGAGTGTGGAGCAGCCCATTCTGGTCTGCACAGAATAAACCACACCCCTCCCCCGGATGCTCTTTGAAGCCGCGGGTGGATCAGCTTCAGATCGAAGTGTTTCCCAGTCTCGATTCACCATGTTTGAGATCAGCTTCTTTTTGTGTTTGTTTCTGGGCTGCGCATCGACCAGATTTTCACCCCGACTGAAACTGGACCTGAGAGGTGAGCAGCGGGGGGTCGGGTCCCGGGTCCCAGTCCCCAGGCTGAGGGTCTTTAAGATGTAACTGTGTCGCTCAGAGCTTTCAATAAGGAGCAAGCGGGCGATGTTTAAATGGGAGACACGGGATTGCGGCATTTGCTGATTGATTTGTTTATATTTTCTCCTTGTAATTTGCGGGGCGATTGGACACCGAGCTTGTCTCACATTGCTGTTCACAAATTGTGGGTCTGGGTTGGGATTTTATATCTCTCTTCTCTCTATCTCTCTGTCTCTATTTCTCTCCATCTCTCTCTCTCTCTGTGTCTCTCTCTCTCTCTGTGTCTCTGTTTCTATCTCTCTATCTGTCTCTCTCTCTCTCTCTCTATATATATATATCTGTTCTATCTCTCTCTTCTATGTCTCTCTCTCTCTATCTCTATAACTATCTCTGTCTCTCTATCTCTCTCTCTGTGTCTCTCTCTCTGTCTCTGTTTCTATCTCTCTATCTGTCTCTCTCTCTATATATATATATATATCTGTTCTATCTCTCCTATGTCTCTCTGTATCTCTGTCTATCTCTATAACTATCTCTGTCTCTCTATCTCTCTCTCTATGTCTCTTCTATCTCTGTCTCTCTAACTCTGTCTAGTTTC
Organism: Heptranchias perlo; assembly: GCF_035084215.1. Taxonomy (NCBI): domain Eukaryota; kingdom Metazoa; phylum Chordata; class Chondrichthyes; order Hexanchiformes; family Hexanchidae; genus Heptranchias; species Heptranchias perlo. Next base: position 9,282,974 of record NC_090362.1, on the reverse strand, counting down.
TTTTGCAATGAAGTTTCCCATTCCGCCACTCAAAGTACAGAGGCAAAAGTAACCTATTTATTGCATTTAGCGTTAAACATGCTTCTTGTCGCCATCTCTGATCTCAGTGGGGAGAATTTGAGTAACAACAGAAGATGTCAGAAGTGTCGAGCAGGCCAAGTCTGAATTGGCAAAAGCAGAGTGACAATTTAATGTTTCAGATACAAGTCATCAGAACTGAAAGCCAAAAGAAAAACATCGGCAGGAAACATGGGATTGAAGGGAAATAGTGGCTCCTGTAATTAAGGATTGAAGTTCACGGGTTGAATGAGCTGCAAACTGCTCAATATAAAACAGTTTTAAAACGAAAAAAGCCAAATACTGCAGATGCCGGAAATCTGAAATAAAAACAGGAAATGCTGGAAACACTTTGCTGGTGTTCAGGTTGGGATTGATTAGATTGCTTTAAGTGTTTCTTAATTTCTTTTTCTTCCTGTCCTTTTCCAGTGGCAGGAGGGTCAGTAACCAGAGGACACAGATTTACGTTAATTGGCAAAAGAACCAGAGGGGAGGTGCAGAGAATTTTTTTTACGCTGGGAGTGGTTATGATCTGGAACGCGCTGCCTGAAAGGGCGGTGGAAGCAGATTCAGTTGTAACTTTCAAAAGGGAATTGGATAAATACTTGAAAAGGAAAAATTTGCAGGGTCATAGGGAAAGAGCAGGGGAGTGGGACTAATTGGATAGCTCTTTCAAAGAGCCGGCACAGGCAAGATGGGCCGAATGGCCTCCTTCTGTTCAGTATGATTCTATATTCATTGTCAAGTTAGAGGAAGGTCCTGAATTTCCAATCACCATGATTGTCATTTCTTTCAAATGACATGTTCCTTTCCATGTCTATTGTGTTATCATTAATCAGTAAAGCCCTTTATATCTTTACAGATGAAATTAAAGATCGAGTCATATTTATGTCGAGTGAAGAATACATGACCACCCTTCATGAAGGAAACACCGTTTATGTTGGTGGAAAAGCAATTCTTTATCAGATAAACTTTGAACAAACTCCCCCGACAGTAAAGGTACGGTAGAATCAACCTGCTCCTGATACATTAATGGGAAGCAACATCCTGACCAGTACCAGATATTAGTAGAATTACAGATGGACAACAGACAATCTGTGGAGGTTCGAGATTTCCCAGCCTTGTTTTGTCACGTTGAGTGTGACGACTACCCGTGGACATTTGCTTTCTGATCAGCTGTTCTTGCTTGCACCTATTAAGGGCCAGTTCCAGGGTCGTGTTGCAGCCTCAAGTGTTCAGTGATGTAGAAACAGAAAAAAGATATTTTTCAGAAAGACTACAGTGGCGATAATCAAGTATTTTTCTAAATCTGATGAATTTATCAGGAACAACCAATGAGTTTAATTTATAGCCGTTTCTTTAACATCACGTCCATCCCCACCCTGACACCGTGAGACGGTGCTGGCGGCCTTTGGTAAAGTCGGTGATCTGGTACACTGGGGTTCAGCAGAGTGCAGTACTGCTGTAGTTTACTTGTGCCCAGACTGCCCTCTCAGGTGGATGTAAAAGATCCCACGGCACTATTTGAAGAGGAGGGGAATTCTCCCCGATGTCCTGGCTAATATTTATCCCTCAACCAATACCTAAAAACAGATTATCCGCTCACTTACACATTGCTGTTTGTGGGACCTTGCTGTGCACAAATTGGCTGCCGTCTTTCCTACAATACAACAGTGACTATACTTCAAAAGTTCTTCATTGCCTGTAAAGCGCTTTGGGTTGTCCTGAGGTTGTGAAAGGCACTGTATAAATACAAGGCTTTTTTCTTTACAACCCATTGTAAGATGCTACAACGGTAATTAAATACTGAACTGGTATCGGAATTGTGCACAGCCTCACAATGGTGCAATAAAGGATTAAAATCAGCTGTGTTATATTTTCTATTAAAGAGGATTGCTCAAAATCACTCACTGCCTTTATCTCTTCATCTTCCAGATCCGAGTGCCTGATGATAATGAAGCAATCGAACAATGCAAAAAGAGCAAGTCGGTGAGTTCTGCTCTGGAAAATCTTTCAGTTCATTTCACTTTATTAAAACTCTACGATTAAAAGGAACACCCCAGGAGAAGACTCTGTAATGGTCTTATAATCGAGTATTTATACAATCCTCTCCCCAGCTGCTTTTCTCAAATTTATTTGTTATTAAGTAAAAACTGAAACTCTTGTGTGGCTAACTGGCTTCCCCATGAAAGCCACCATTTTTGCACCATTCCTGAAATCTCTCTCCCCATTTGCCAGTCCTCGCCTCATACCTACCAACCACTGTACTTTATAGCCAGGTAGCCTGCCTCGACCTCTGCCTCAGCCCATCTGCTACTGAAACCCTCATTTATGCTTTTGTTACCTCGACTTTTTCAATGCTCTCCTAGCCCGGCCTCCCATGTTCCACCCTCCATAAACTTAAGCTCATCAACAACTCTGCTGCCCGTATCCTATCCCACTGACCCTTCACCCCTGAAGCTCCCTGACCTCTCCTCCTTTAAGTCAATCCTTAAAACCTACCTCTTTGCCCATGCTTTTAGTCACCCCAACAACTATCTCCTTCTTTGGGTCTGTGTTAGTTTCTTGTCTTATTACCCTCCTGTGAAGTGCATGGGATGTTTTTCTATGAGTGAACATTATTGCCATTTTGAAATGCATCATTTGGCCTGCTGGCTTGGCAGCGATGCCACACTCCCAAAAGTTCGACTGTATACTTCCCACTTCAAATTTTTTTTTAAATGATTCGCTACATTCCTCTTCAAGGGTCCAATTGATGACCCGGGCTCCAATTCCACCATCTCTGAGGCCGATATGCCTCTTTCTTTTCAGCTCTGAAGATTTGCTCAGCCTCTAAGAGGTCCGGGATGCAGGAACTCCCAGCATTGGGAGTCTCCGGCCCTGCCCCCACCCCATCGGCGGCCTTGTTTGGAGAGAGGCCCTGGCTCCACCCCAAACAAGGCCTCATCCAGGTCCCGGCCTATTTCCAGGCCACACTTCCGTTGGAGGTAGTGCGCTGGGAGGGCTGTGGCGTTTAGGCCCCGAGATTTTTCATATATTACAGATATCAGGAGAAACCCATTCTGAACAATATGTCTCTTTCAATGGGTATCTGCGGTATTGTGTCTCGTTTTTAACAATGTTTAAACATTTCTGACCTTTATTTAATTCCAGGATTACTGTGAGAATTTTATCATGGTCTTGCAAAAATTCAACACAAGTCACATTCTTCTGTGTGGAACCAATGCTCGGACACCACGATGTTGGTTACTTGTAAGTAATTCAGGATAAATTCTTAAATTTATTAATTCTAAAATCCCCTTCTTGTGACTTTCACATTAAAGTTTCAACCAAAGTTGGGTAGAGAGACAGCACGGAGGGAGCCCGAACACACTGGGGGCAATTTTGACTTTGTGCGGTGGTGTATAACAGGCGATATCGGATCACCCGCCCGTTAGACATCTCTCCCGATCGGGCGGGGTGTGTAACGGGCGGCTGACCCGATATCGCCTGTTATACACCATCGCCCAAAGTCAAAATTACCCCCACTGTGTCACAGGTTGGTGGGATTCAGGCCTGAGCCCATGATTGGCCAATTTGACGATTTCCTAGTCTATGTCATACCATCAGAGGACAGGTGTTTCTAAACAAATAAGGGCAAGAGAATGAACAGGAGAGCCTTCCCCTGAAGCACTTCAGCATTCCTCCTATCAGCCAGTGACAGGGCAACATGGATCGAGATCTCGGAGCAGGTTCACTGGACTCTCCTTTTGGTAAGAGTAGGTCGTGCTCTTTGGGGAGATCTGGAGACCAGTAAGGAAGAAAATATTTCAATAACTTGCTTGGCCACCATTTTATTAGTTTATTTACAAACCTGCAATGGAATAGCCTAAATCCCATTGAAAGCTGCCACTTTGATGTGACATCAGTGCGATTAAAATGATCTTCCTCCTTAAACAAGACAAATTTACCAAACGCATTTTCATGGGCGTGCCTCTAAAATGACTGACATCATTTCAAAGGATGGAGTCAAATTCTATTAAACAGTCATGTTTCTCACCTACTTTGGTACTTGGACTGTTTCTGAGTGCTCTTATTTCTGATAAAATACTTTCTGAGACAAAAAAACAGATTCCAGTGAATCGAGGGACAAGAATATGGGAATTGCTGGGCGATAAAAGACCAAGGTCCATCTAGTTCACCTCTACCATCCTGGTAGTCGCTTGATACAATGATGATGGAGTTATTTCCATACATGTTGTTTTCTTTCCATTTCAGTAATAATCCCTTCCTTGACTACTGCTCGTCTGTTAAATGAGATTAATCCATTGATTTCAACAATAAAGATACTAACCAACATTTTCTCTTACAGTTTAGAAATGAATTGAGTCCATTTCTTGACGAAAATAGAGGCCCCTTAGGACATGGTGTCTGTCCTTTCACTCCGAAACAGAGCGTCACTTCATTGGTTGTGGGTAGGTCCCCTCTCAATTGAAATTCAGAATCCTTTGTAGACCAAGTACCAACTCACTCAGTTGTGTGTGTTTTTACTTCGAATTACAGGAGAAAGACTCTATTCAACAGCACCTTTATATTCAAATGGGTTCGGTGTGGATCTTCGAGGTTTTAGAAGTGAAGGTGAAAATTCATGGTTACATTCTTTGGACGAGTGGATGAAGGGTAAGTGTGAACACTGTAGTTTTTCGCACTCTTTAAATGTTTTGATCTGCGTATATCTCTTTCCCTAGTTCACTGCTGCAGGGTTGTCATATCTTTTCCATCTCCAATTTTCTCCCTTGAATTTTCTCTCGTTAAAGCAGTACCTCACGGCGGGATCGGTTCCGTGAGTGTCACCTGACAAGTGTCACGCACCGCAGCAGTTACAAGCCCGGGGATAGGACACCGACCTGAATTTTCCCTTCTGGGGACACTGAGGCCTGTCGATCTCCACCCGCACCCCCCATCACATTGGTTGAGATCAAGTATCTCAGCATGGACTGGGGATTGAACCGTGTTTGGCTCGATGGATATGGGGATCGGGCGGGAAAGTGGAGTTGAGGCAGAAGATCAGCCATGATCATATTGAATGGCGGAGCAGCTCGAGGGGCCGTGTGGCCTATTCCTGCTCCTATTTCTTATGTTCTTATGTTCAGTGTCACACCAAACACTGCATTTACTCACTGAGTTATAGAGAAGACCGTCATGGTGATATGGTCTGGGTTCATTTTCATTTCAAACTTCTGCTTATATTTTTAACAACAAGGAAATAATGGCTCCAACCCTTGGGTATTCATTTACTGCCTGTTTTTTCACTGGTAATAATGGGCTGAGGGCAGCACTCCACAATCATGGGGATAGAACTTGGACCTCGTTATGCCCATTTCACAGACATAAAATGGACGCAACACGGCCCAATTTTGGGGACCATCGTCCTGCGCCCTAAGGATGCCTGAAAAACGTCCGACCTGAAATTGGGCTGCCTAAACCAGATTCTATGATCTATGATTCTATGAAAAATGTTCCTGTGGAGCCAGGAGGAACAGGAGTGCTTCCCCGACCGAACAGACATCATGATCACGACTCCCCCATTGCCCGTTCCAACCTCCCTCCCCCTCCCAGGACTCTGTGCTCCTCAGATGCGTGAGCTGGTCACCTTCGAGTATCTCATCAAAATAGCCATTGCTCAAAGGAAACCTTGACCGTGAACGTTGAGAAACTATTTAAGTTTTGAGGGGTGGGGGGGAAGGGGGAAGGGATTGACGTAGACTCCGATCCTTTCCTCACCCAATATCCCCAAATGCGCACTTGGAGCAGGAGACATTGGATAATGATTGGGACTGGGAACCCTGGCCGAAATTCTCCCTTGGCCTATGGGCAATGAGACCAGTTGTCGCCCCCTCAATAATCCCGTCTGAGATCAGTGAACTCAGCACAGACCAGATCAGGCAACTTGGCATTTCCTTGGTCTGTATGGCTCAGTGAGTCATTGGCCAAATTCCCTGAACCATCAGGGGGCCAGATGGGATTATTCAACTTGTGACATTGAGGGATCCTGGGGCAGTTCAGCAGAACATATTTTTCTTTAAACGGGTGAGGGCACCCCCAGAAGAACTGGTGCTTTACAGTTTATCAATATTAACAAACGGCTGGAACCAATACCAGGGACCCTGGATTTCATTTCGTAAATATCCGGCTGCTATTTTGTGCTTTGTGTTTCCTCTCTCTGCAGTGACAGAGACAGACTGGTTCCCCAGTAAAACAAAATCCAAGTGATATATCAATGTAGCAGAAACAAAGAATGAAGCAATACTGTACTGGTGACTGATTTATCGACAAGGAACAGCTGAGTCTCAGTTCCTCTTAACATGAGGAAGCTGAAGTTTCTTGTCACGTTGTCCAGTAAATAGTTTCTATTTTGTTTGTCGGGTTGCTGTGTTTCAAAGTTGGTTAGCAGGACTCCACTGTTCAAAACTTCACTCGATTTGACTCTGCATCAGTGGTTTCAATGGAACCTGTGGACTAGTGAGACACGTACAAGACAGGGTCACACAGGGAGATCACACATTCTGTAATCTCAGTAGAACTCCTCCTCTTTTGACGTGACATAAAAGACAGATGGAAAACCCAACACTTGCACCATCAGTGACGGCATGAATGAACACAGCCTCGCCCGGGCAGACTTTCCCAAAAAATGGGGAGGTGTGTGACCACAGGATATCGAAAAATCTGGAGCTTCAAATGTTTAAACTGTATGTAATGTCACCCGGACCCTTAAATTACATTATGTGGGGATCAAGCCCCACTCCGGACTTGAGCACAAAATCTAGGCTGATACTCCAGTGCAGTGCTGAGGGAGTGCTGCTCTGTCGGAGGTGCCTCCTTTTGGATGAGACATTAAGCCGAGGCCCCGTCTGCCCTTTCAGGTGGATGTAAAAGATCCCATGGCACTATTTCGAAGAAGAGCAGGGGAGTTCTCCCCAGTGTCCTGGCCAATATTTATCTCTTGACCAACATCATTAAAACAGATGATCTGGTCATTTATCACGTTGCTGTTTGTGGGATCTTGCTGTGCGCAAATTGGCTGCCACGTTTCCTACATAACAACAGTGACTACACTTCAAATGTACTTCGTTGGCTCTAAAGTGCTTTGGGGCATCCTGTGGTCGTGAAAGGCGCTATATAAATGAAAGTTCTCTGTTTCTTTACATGTTGGCGCAGACTCCCAGCCATCTTTTATTTTCCGTGTCTGTAGTCTCCAATTTAAGATGTGCTGCCCCTGATCTGTCCTCCCCTAGTCTTCATATTCTATTATTGGTCTATAATCCTGCTTTCTTTTGTTTAGATCCGAAGTTTGTAGGAATGTCACCAATGGACGACCTGGTTTACATCTTCTTCAGAGAAAAGAATTTGCCAGAAAATCCCGACATTGACCCCTGGATATCACGGATTGCCCGTGTGTGTAAGGTGGGTGAGTCCAACGTAGGATGGCGTGACTTGCTGCCATTTTCAGCTGGATCTTTATTATATCATCGTGAATCTTCACTAGGACCTGTTGTCCCCTTTTTCTGAGGGATGTGGTCTAACTGGGGAGACAGAAGGTGTGGGGAGGGGGAATACAGTGCTGTTGCTGTCTGTTCTCAGTGTTCCATGGGACACCTTTGTTGAAAATTGACATCCCAACACTGAGGTAGATTTTCAACGCACTGCCCTGGTGTCGAACTGATTTTGCGGATTGGCCCGTTATAGAAACCGCCCACTTTTCGTTTCCTTTGAAAGCGAGTGGTCGAGCCACTTTATTTATAAAACTGGTGAATGTATTTATATCTATCCCTGGACCTTTTCCTCTGACACTGACCTGTCCTGGTCTCCCTCCTGTTTGGGCAGTGAACCCATTGCAGACAAATTCCAGGAGCAGCTTCGGCTTTGAAAGGCAGAATCTGGAATTACAAAAAGATGATAAAGTTGAGTTCGATCCTGTCCTCACCTCAGGTTGCCACCGAGATCTGAGCGTTCCTCCAAATCTGGCCTTTTGTGGATCCCCGAGTTCCTTTGCCCCACCATTGGCCGTGCCTTCAGCTGCCAAGGCCCTAAGCTCTGGAATTCCCTCCCTAAACCTCTCTGCCCCTCTACCTCTCTCTCCTCCTTTAAGATGCTCCTTAAAACCTACCTCTTTGACCAAGCTTTTGGTCACCTGCCCTAATATCTCCTTAAGTGGCTCAGTGTCAGATTTTGTCTGATAACGTTCTGGTGAAGTGCCTTGGGACATTTTACTATGTTAAAGGCGCTATATAAATGCAAGTAGTTGCTGTTGATTCTTGGGGCAATTAATTAGAAAATGGTGTTGAATCAAACGATCACTTTCTACCAAACTTAACAAATATCTGAAACTGGTGCTATTCGTACAGAAAGGCAGACTGCAGTCTGTATTCACACATTACTGTGTAACTCCATATCTCATTGTAAAATCATTACTCTGTAGTCACACAATCACGATCGATGCCTCCCATTTGTTTATATCACAGTGCTTGCAAGAGGTGCTCACTGATGCCACAGTGTAAGGGTTTAAGGTGGCTCTCAGTGCTGTCAGTCATTGGGACCATACTTTCTGGTCACCTTGTGATAGACAGGTCTCCACTCCAGCTCTCCTAAGTGGTTTACTGTATACGTGATGGAATATTACAGGATCTGATCTCTTTTCTCTGAAGGACGACAGAGGTGGTTCGAGATCTTTCTTGCTCCATAAATGGACGACCTTTCTAAAAGCACGACTGTTGTGTAATGTGCCCTCGGACAATGTGCATTTCAACAGGATTGAAGACGTCTTTATTGATCGATCGACCACTGAGAGTGAAGTCAGAGTTTATGGAATATTCAGCAGTAATTGGTGAGTCCATAAGAACTGCAGAATAGGTCGAAAATATAAACATAACACAAAAAGAAACAGCTGGTCCATCAAAGCCTGACCCATCCCGACATGGTACAACCTGCTCGCATCATCAACCCCTTAAAGGAACAAGCCAAGTTTAGGAGCAAAATAATACATTGTGTGTTACATGGGATAATGCTCCTGTTATTATTAAGTATTGTATCAGCTGACCGGCCGTGAGCAATGCCATGGGAGATCTGCTAATCTGATCAATAAGAAAGTGTTCCATTTTTATTGGGCTATCAGCAGTAAGGATGTGACAAATAGTTTAGAATTTTTCATCTTTATTCATTTAAGTGTCAAATACCGGGGAAAGATTTAATTTTTAGCCACCTCTGGGCTAGTGTGGGCATGGAGAGAGGGCAGGATTGGGTTTGGTTGCGATGCCCAGTGTGTGGGCTCATACACTGAGAAAGGGTGCCTGAGGGAAGTGCCAGAGGGGTCCCAGTGCCCGTGAATCTGCACTCTGATATAAACCAGACTCAGATCTCCTGCACTCAGGAGAGTAGAAAATGAAGCAATAGTTTTTAAAAATCGACCAGTTTGTCCCATTCAGGCGGAGGACATTTTATCTAAACTCAGCCAGGAAAACCCTGGTTTGGGCCTTCGATTTTATTACCTTGCAACAGAATCAATACAATTCTTCTTATTTCTATTTCTTAACCTGAACATTCCATCAAACAACTTGCCTTTTTTCCAGGAATGCGACAGCAATTTGTGTTTACTCCATGAAGGACATTAGTGATGTGTTCAGAACGTCCCCTTTTAAAGGTCTCACGGATGGTACTCCTGAACCGAGACCAGGCACGGTAAGAAACTGTAGACTGTTCATCGATTGCATGGATTGAGCTTTCGTTATCCAGAATACACGACTGATGTACTTAGGGTTAAGAGATTGATTATTCAGCGAGGATTGATAAACTGGGTTATCTATATTTTTATTGCACTAGTCACTCTCTCATGGTGTTGCACATGGGGAGTGAAGACTAAGTGTAGTCTTCAGGTGAAGCAGGCTTAGAGAGTGGGTGGTAATTGGACCAAGGTTTGTGGATGTAATTCAGTCACACTTTAAAGTCATATGTTCTAGACTGGACTATTCCAATACTCTCCTGGCCGGCCTCTCACCCAGCACCCTCCGTAAACTTGAGCTCATCCAAAATCCTGGTGCCCGTATCCTAGCTTGCACCAAGAATTCAATTGGCAGGAACCACGTTTCTTCAGCAAAGGAACTTCCAGGAGACACCTGGCCTGAAGCCGTGCACTTGTTGCTGTTCACGGAGTTTCTTGGACCGATGTCTGGGAGTCTGTCTGACGTCTCGTCTTGGGTAGAGAGCCATATGGTGCAGAGAGACTCGAAAATGCATCTAATCACTAAATAACTGACAAGCTCTCATTGTTCCCACATTATTGCAGTGCGTCAACGACACTCAACTTCTGCCAGACAAAGTACTGAAAGTTTTGCGCGATTATCCTGAAATGGAGAAGCAGATCCATCCCATCAGAGAAGTCCCACTCATGATCAAGAACGAGCTTCACTTCAAGAAAATAGTGGTGGATTACGTTCATGGCTTTCGTGGAACTGTGTCCCGTGTCCTTTTCCTGGCAATGGGTAGGTCCTGCCAGCTATTGGTTTGTTTAGAAGGAACCTGATTTTGCCATTGTAGATTAGTAGCTGCCCAACATATTGATTGTCAACTGTACAGTGGTAAAGTATAATGGATGAGTGGCATATGATGGATGTTTGTGATTGTGGGATAATATTTCAGGTCTTTCTCTAAGTGAAGCTGCGGGGAGGTAAGGAATCATAATTGTAGCTCTTTTCCTGAAGGCAGGTTTGGTTAAAATAGTATTTGTTTGTGGTGTCATCATCCTCATGTTTTTCCCTCTACCCTTTGCTCCATGAAATTTATATGGATAAACTTCATGCTGGAAAGTTTTGGATAGCTCTTTGTCGAAAAAGAAAAGACAAAACCTAAGTCACTCAAGGCGAGAGTTAACATATAGAAGAGGCTGATTGTATCGAATGAGACCCTGATATCAGTGCTGAGGATTTATTGGGCTCTCTCTGTGGGGGTCTCGTCTATCTCGCGTATCGATCTAACTAATGCAGGTAGGACGGCTGATTTTCCAGGAGTAGAGTCCGCCAATCTGCAAGGTGTAGCAAGTAAAGGAAGATGAATATTGGACCTTTCAGGGCTTCAGGACGTCCCAAAGCGCTTCACACACAACAAATTACTTTTGAAGTGTAGTCACTGTCGTTAATTAGGCAAATGTGGTGGCCAATTTGTACACAGCAAGGTCCCACAATCAGCAATGAGATGAATGATCAGACAATCTGATTTAGCAATTTTGGTTGAGGGATAAATGTTGGCCAGGACACCTGCTGAACTCCCCTGCTCTTCTTCAAATAGTGCCATAGCATTTTTTTACATCCACTTGAACCCACAAACGGGAACTTGGCTTAACGTCTCATTCAAAAGACGGCACCTCCAACAGTGCAGCATTCCCTCAGTACTGCACTGGAGTGTCAGCCTGGATTATGTGCTCAAGTCTCTGGAGTGGGACTTGAACCTACAACCTTCTGACGTCAGAGGTTAGAGAGTGTTACCACTGAGCCAAGGCTGACACTTAAAACACTCTGCTCTAAGGAGAAAAACCCCAGTGTCTCGCCACATAACTGAAGTCCCTCATCACTGGTACCATTCTGGCAAATCTTCTCTTCACCCTCTCCAAGGAGTTTCGTAATGATTTAAAAAAGATCTTTTAAGATTGACTCCAAGTATCTCCCCCCCCCCCGAACCCCCACAATCCTGATCCCCCCCAGTGCATCATGTGCTGTACATTGGAAGAAATCTGATTCTATGCAAATGAGCTGACTTTGCATTATATTGTGAGTCCAGCTCTTTCCACTACAGGTTTCTCCCATTATTTAAAGAATGCGAGAGCTAAATTGTTGTACTTACACCATGAGGAGATTAAAGGGTTAATTGTAACTGTCAGGGCTGGTGGAGAACTGGCAACAGCCGATTGGCTGCCCAATAGAAATTCTACTCTGTTTTCCTTTCCTTTGATTTCAGTCAGGCGGAGTATATAATGGAGGACCAATCTGCTGCCACCCGTTTACCATCGCCTCAGAAAAGTTAAAATCAACTCTAAAATAAACTTGGATTCTTTTCACTCCTACAAATAATTCTTTACAACTCACAGGAACACCATCACCTCCAAGTTCCCCTCCAAGTCACACACCATCCCTTCTTGTTCATATCAATGAAGACCGCTCCTTCATCGTCACTGGGTCAAAATCCTGGAAATCCCCACCTAACAGCACTGTGGGAGAACCTTCACCACACGGACTGCAGTGGATCAAGAAAGCTTTCTGATCTTTCTACACCGAGTGCAATCTTTACCTTATGCACTGTCGGAGGTGCCGTTTTCCGGATGAGACGTTAAACCAAGGCCTTGTCTGCCCTCTCAGGTGGACGTTAAAGATCCCATGGCACTATTTCGAAGAAGAGCAGAGGAGTTCTCCTGTCCTGGCCAACATTTATCCCTCAACCAAGTTAATGATTACCATTATATAAAATCAGATAATACGATTAATTTGTTGCCATTAAATACCTTGGATATTTTAAGAACATTGAGGGCCCGAGGTTGTCATGTTTGGATTCTTGGCCCTTCTACATCTGCCGTGAGGGATGTGATTTCATATTGTTTTTATATTTTTGAAACCTTGGGCCTCTTTTTGTTTCCCCCACAGGAGACGGTAAAATCCAGAAGGTTCTTGATACCAGTCAGTCAGCCTTCACCATATCAGAACTTGAGGTTTTAAAGGAACCAGGACCGATCTTATCGATGTCTCTCGACTCTAAAACCGTAAGTGCAAAGGTCAACGGTCATCGTCCTGACCTGGAAATGATAGCCAGCAGTAACATCGAAAAGAAAGATTTTTCTCAATACTGAAGCAAAAAAAATATTGAAAATAATTCTTTGCTTTCTTTCTAGAAACATCTGTACGTTACCTCTGCCAAAGAAATAGTTCGGTTCCCACTGGCTCAGTGTGACAAATATAATAAAAGCTGTGAAACCTGTGTTATGGCCCGAGATCCTTACTGTGCATGGAATCCAGGAAAACGGAAATGTGTCCCCAGCACACCTGATTTTAGGTACGTCTTAAGAACAGCTTTCTATATTTTCAATCTCTTTATGCTAATTTGTTTTCAAACCCACTTCATCTTCCTCTCAAAGGCACATAATCCAGGCTGACACTCCTGTGCAGTACTGAGGGAGTGCTGCACTGTCAGAGGTGCCGTCTTTCAGATGAGACGTTAAACCAAGGCCCTGTCTGTCCTCTCGGGTGGATGTAAAAGATCCCATGGCACTATTTCGAAGAAGAGCAGGGGAGTTCTCCCCACTGTCCTGGCCAATATTTATCCCTCAACCAACGTCACCATATTAAAAAACCAAAAACAGGTTATCTGGACATTACCTCATTGCTGTTTGTGGGATCTTGCTGTGTACAAATTGGCTGCCAGTTTCCTACATTACAACAGTGACTGCACTTCAAAAGTAATTCATTGGCTGTAATGCGCTTTGGGACGTCCTGAGGCCGTGAAAGGTGCTATATAAATGCAAGTCTTTCCTCCTTTCCTTCTTTCCCACCTGTTCCTCACTGAAGTGACCGTTCCTCATTGACGACAATGGGTATTGAGGGGATATCTTCAAGCCAGAGGGCTTGTTCCTGCCAGTACATTTCATCTGTGCAAATTCCTGCTGCCCGTGATTTTCCATTTTGATTATTACTCACTTAGATTGCTGACCCATATCTTGTGCAAGAGCCCAATTTAAATATTTAATAGGTTCATAATTGATGTAAAGGTCAGCAAATCCATTTTCCCATTGATTACGATGGGATCGCACTGTGCACCGACCTGCCGATCTATCGTGAACGTAGAGAGGCTCCGTGTGTAAAGGAGCTTAGAGAGGGACAGAGGCAGTTTTAAGACATAACTTATTGTTTTTTCAGTGGCTCTTTTCTGCTTTTTAAGAAATACTTTGCGTTCTTTTTCTGCCTTTTTTGTTCATTTTTAGCTTTTTTTTAATCCTTTGCTGCGATTTTTTTTTTCCCGGTCGGAAAATGGTCGCAGTTTTTCGATGGAAACTGAAATGTTTTGTTTGCAAAATTCGTTGAAAGGCCGTTGTGATTAAAATCATCACAAGAATTCAGCAAAACAGGAAAGTGGTAAAAAAGGAATGTTGAGTGAAGGGGTCAAAACCAGATTCACCCCAGCTCAGGGAGTGATGAGGCAGAAAGTGAGAGCAGTTACTTTGAAAACATAATTTCATGATTAAAATGGTGCAAGATGTAAGAAAGCATTCCAGGGATGGATGGATGGATGGATGTACAGCAGACACAAGGTGAGATATGAGGACAGGTGACCAAACACGTGAGCACAGACGTAGTAGGTGGTAAGGAGGAGAGAGAGGCGGAGAGGTTTAGGGAGGGAATTCTAGAGCTGAGGGCCGAGGCAGCTGAAGGCACGGCCGCCAATGGTGGAGCGAGCAAGAGGCAAGAATTGGAGGAGTGCAGAGATCTCGGAGCGTTGTAGGTCTGGAGGAGATTGCAGAGATCGGGAGGGGAGAGGCCATGGAGGTGTTTGAACATGAGGATGAGAATTTTAAAATTTACGTGTTGTCGGACTGGGAGCCGAAGTAGGTCATCGAGCACAGGGGTGATGGGACTTGGTGTGAGTCAGGATACGGATAAAGTTTTCCTCATACCAAAATATTTTGTGAAAAAAGTGGCCTAATAAAAGAAAAATTATTTTTAAATGGAAGTCTAACACTACCCTGTAGAAATCTTCCTTGTGACCCCGTAATGAAATCATTCAATCAGTGCTGTTTAGGGCTGTGAAAGCAGTATTGTACAAGCAACTAACCAAGGATCAGAAACTGTGCTAACTCACCAAACCCAACACACAGACTCTAAACTTTATATTGTACTTCCTTTTGCAGGAATCTTATCCAAGATCTTGAAAATGGTGAAATCGATAAATGTTTTGAAGGAAAAGGTGAGATTTCTTTGCGAAACGGCCCAGTAATGTGCACTCTCATTGCTCTGCTCAGAGTCAGGTCTAAATTCACTTTAAAGCTACAACTCACGGGCACTCAGCTTACCGAGGTTACTTGATTTTGTAAGTGGATGATTTATAGGGGAGCAGCCACAATATGGTGCAATAAAATCAAACATTTCCAGCTCAAATGCGTATATTTTTATTGAGGTATTGTATTAATGTAAGTTAATCACTATTTTAAAATTCCTAAGCTTCCACTCAATTTTTTAAGATATGAAATGCAGCCCGATTTCATACCTTTTCCTTTGAATGTTTGGAGGTCACCCTGTTGTGAAATGCACTGGGGGTGAATTTTGCCTGTGGGGAGTGACGATCCGGATTCTTTCCCCTCAGTCTGGTTCAGTAAAAACTGAAGTCGAATACATTTTAAAGTTCAGCACAACTTTAATAGCAGGGTTCTTAGTCTGCAGCATTGATTTGGACTCCTGATAGAGTCCCTCTATGCTGGCAGAGCAAGAACAAAAACATACAGAAATCCACACGTTTTTATACAAATCAATAGGGTTGGAACATACTTAACGAGGGTCAACACCAATCATAAGCCGGGCACAGGTTGCCATGCGAGGTTACATTATTTCCGGCCAATCATAGATCGTCCATGTGCTGATCATGCTGCTGTTAGACATCAAAGGGAATACTTCCTCACCTTCCAACTTGGAATGTTCTTCCCTGTCCCTCTGTTCCTTATCTCCCAACCTGGAATGTCTTTCAACTTTGGCTAAGTTCGTTACCTATATTGATCTGCCATAAACATGGAGACATTCAGACCAGTCCTTGAATCACATCAAAGACTCTACATTGATAAGACCATGCAAACCTGCTGACTACGCAAACATATGGCCCAGCAGGAGGCCAGGCCACCTGTACCAATCTCAGTTACTAACTAATTAACCCTTTCTAACCATTTTGCATTCTGCTTCTTTGCCACGTAGACATTTTAATATTTTACCGAAAACTGACCACGTAGGGATTCTCATTCCCCCCTTTTATCATTTTATGATAACCGATTATTACGGTGCTCACTGGTTCTGCAGGTTCTGCAGCGCAGCAACATTTAAGTAAGCAATAAACTATAAGAATTATAACAATGAATATGACTAGCCCTTGAACTAGAGAAGTCCCAATAGAACACAGACATGTTTCATCAATACGCCTTTGTACTCTTATCTGTTCTCAGGAACAGACTCCTTCTAAACATCTCTCAAGTAAGCTGCGAATGTCCTTGGTCAGCTAAACCTATTCATGTTAGTTTGAAAAGGCTAACATAGTCAAATGTCCTATGGTGCTTTATATTTTGTTTCCAGCCTAACTAGACTGAATGGTACCTTTCAGACCATTTTACACCTGTGAATTGGTGCCCTCCCCATTATATCCCTTAATCCAAATTCTCCCTACAATATCCCGTTAGATGCTGTACCTCATCTTAACCAGGTTCCCTTCGTGTTGGCCACCAGTCCGGGTGGAAGAGAGGCAGAGCATCTGATAATCCTATCAAACTATAATTGTCTTCCCTTTTACATGCACCTTAACCCAGCGGGTGCTACTCCCGGTATCATTAAGATGTGTTCTTAGTTGAAACCACAGAGACAATGGGGACATTCTCACCCAGGCTCTGTTTTACTATCTTTGCCAAACCCTTCATCCTCTGCTTACATTTATTACATGCAATGAAAATCAAGAAGCACATTACAACAAACTGCACTACGACTAATACATATGAAATTAATCTAATCCAAAGATGGATCTGTATATTCAGTCCCAAATTCCAGAGGTCATTTCACCAGGTGGTGACTTTAATTTGGTCAATGTCATGCTTAATGTTGTTATTGTCCTGTTGTAGGTTATAATAAACCTTCTGGGAGAGGCATATCTCCATTCGCAATGCTTTCAAGTATTTAGGCAACAGGGGAACCAGATACCCAAATGTGTCCTGATATGCTTTTAAGTCCTTTCTGACATTCTCAGAAACTTGTACGGTGGTGAGGTTATGCCGGTGTATCTCTACCAGTTCCTCGGGTCCAATCCGAACCAGGACTTCAGAAATGGAGTAGAATTCTGGACTTAAAATATCACAAGTTAGATTGGCATATTTAAACGTTTTCAAATTAGTTGTAACACAGTATTCGCCCTCTCCGGCATATGCCACTTAAGTGGGTTTTAGATCCGCCGCTAGGGCCTCCATGGTACAGTTAATATCCGGATTGGTACCGGTGTTAAACCCACACTGTGCTTCCAGGCTGTGTCCAACACTATGTGGACATACAGTGACAGCATGTCTAGTAACACATCCCTTTAATTTTGTTCCAGCCAATCAGCTTAAATCTACGTCCTCTAGTTCTTGAACCCTCTGCTAGGGGAAACAGGTACTTCCTGTCTACTTTATCTGGGCCCCTCATAATCTTGTAATTTTGTATCCATCGTGCGGATATCTTCTAAATATTGTTTCTCCCAATTTTATTGTTAACTGATGGGAACCTAACCCTGAATTTTGGAAATCCAAATTACTGTGTCCCTCTTTACTTTAATTTCAGTCCTTTTGATTGATACCAGTGTTTCCTGACTGTTTCATTAATTAGTTGGTTTCTCTATGGACCATGTGTCAGTGCCTTGTTTAAAAGGATTTCTCACTCGCCTGGACCACATTAACCATTTTCCTGTTGTGCTGTGGTCAAGTAACTGAGCCTGTCTGAGACTCATTCTTCAATGTATCTTCTTCATGTATCTCCGCATACTAACAGCATCTCATAGGAATGAGCTTAGTGTTCTTGGATATTAACTTTCTGCTGGCCAGTCTCTTCGTCCTCATGGTATTTCCGAACATTTTCCATGGCACACATCATATGTCCTGTAGGATTCAGTCCTGTAAAAGCAACTGGTTTGTTTAAAGAGTGGTTGCAATAGCTCACCAGGCCATAGGCCTTTGTAATCATGTTCTTCATCCTGATCTCCGTTTCAGATGATGGCAACATACATTTGTATCTTTTATGTCCACTGTAGCCATTCTTAGGTTTTCAGGTTATCTTATCAAAAAGATCAGGGGTGTCTCGAGTGCTTATCTCCCCCTGCATGGTCCCGATGTCAGGGTAGTGGCCAGGCTTTTGAGTGTAGTTTTCTCATTATTCATTATAGGCAAGGACACAAATATCTCCACGAGAAAGCTATCAATTTACTATTCTCAACTACACTTTCCTGACTTCCACTAGATTGTATATTTATGCCAGATTGATTTTTTTTATCATGCCCAATTCAATGACTTTAGAGAAATTCCCATATCTCCCCACCTCGAGCATTCTGTCTCGGAAGACAACAAATAGGTTAAAACAAAACAAATCAAAATGTTTTCAAAAGAAGAGAATCAGGTTGATATCACCACGCTGTGACATTTGGTATCCGCTGATGTCTGCAGCTAAAGTCTTAAATCTTTAACACCACTGGATCGTTTCCTGCACCAAATTTCTCCAGCAAAGGTTGCACCGTAACTTTGTAACTACTCTTAGTAATCCTGCACCATCAACACTCACGTGGTCCCAAAAAAAAACCAGGGTCACCTGTTTTAAAAGAAACACAGAAAATCCATTGCGGCTCTTCTTGAGAGCCCAAGTGATTAATTTGTCAAATCTTCATTTATTATTTATTTATCCAAAGGAATAATCCCTATACCCGAAACAAATTTAGAAAACAAAACAGGAGAGAGAAATTGCCTAGTTCCACTCTTGCTCTCTCTCTGAAGCACGCAGCCTGTCTGAAATAAACACTGTCTCTCCCACATACAGATGTACGCAGGGCTGCAGACTGGAATTTCTAACTCCAAGTCCTAATCTCTGTGTTTTCAAGATGTAACCACATTAAGCAGATATCATTAGCAGCCGCCTGCTAAGATACGTTATATTCCTCTTTTATTAATTTATTAATGGTTTGGGCATGTGTTTCTAGCACTGTAGCTATCCTTTGCAAATATATGATCAGCATTTGATCCTCAGACAATTCCTTATCTGTATTTTCATTTATCTTTTAATATATCTTTAATGTGAGACCCTAAATCTCTGACCTTTTGATCTAATGTTGTCAAATCAATGGTGTTAACAACTGAGGCAAAGGCAGTTGCTATATCACTTATCACAGATCTTTACGTCTCCATATTTGCCTATCTCTTTTTACGATGTCCACCTTCATTCCATGTCGCTCTTTGTTTTAACACTTGAGTTAGGAGGTGTTGATCTAATTGTTGAGTTTTCTTAGCATTCTCAATGCAAGTTATATAATTTGTCAGGGAAGGTCTCCCCTCTTTGGTCAGATCTTGTATTCGACTATTAATTTCAAATAAAATTGAATAGCCCCAGAACTTGTCAAAACTTCCTTATCATACTGTGGCAGGGTAAAACTGATAGGTGTTTAGTACCCTGTGTCAGTACATAGCTCAAGTAATGGACTTCCAATTGTCTAACCTATGCTTCCTTTTCATATGATTTGTTTTACATTCCTTTCTTATCAATTTTTCACTGTAGCATGAAAACTTATATCTCAGTCAATTGTAGCCTTTGGCATTTCCGAGTAATTGGGACAATTTTACTAATATAACCTATACCAATTGTTACCTCATGTTCACCTGTGTAATGGTTAGCCTCAGACAGTTCTCAACCG
This sequence comes from Heptranchias perlo, assembly GCF_035084215.1. Classification (NCBI taxonomy): domain Eukaryota; kingdom Metazoa; phylum Chordata; class Chondrichthyes; order Hexanchiformes; family Hexanchidae; genus Heptranchias; species Heptranchias perlo. The sequence goes on along the minus strand of NC_090362.1, from coordinate 9,263,240 downwards.
ACTGGGTCATTTCTATCTGTTTGAACTGGTCTTGGCATGACAGTCTGGCTTCTTGGGATGGAAGGGGTTAATATTAACTTGCTCTTGTGGTAGGAGTAACTTGATCCTTCTCCCTTCAAAATTTCACTTCACACAGGTTTGACTGATTTTTTTACTTCTCACATGTGTGGATTGCTTTATACTATATTTTTGCACACTATTTTTTCACATACTTTTAGTGGATGTGATTATAATCAACGCTCCGAGCTGTTCCAGCTTTCCGACTTTTCCTATCACAATGATCCTGATAGTTTTTTTAATCTATCCCGTTAATTTTTAACCTCTGTTTAAACCACAGCCAATCACAAAATAAACATTCAAAATGCCAATTTTTTGAAGATCCCATGTCTGGAATTTAACATGCCCACACTTTATAAGAACCAGAATTTAATAGGTCACTTAACCTCAATAACTCCTATTTTAATTCGGCAGTATCAGAATTAAACACACGACAAGACAGATACATTACACAAAGGAAGAAAACACACAAGACACAGTAAGAAGGGGGCGTAGCCCACAACACCAACAAAAAAAACACTGATCAAGACAGGCTTTTTAAAGGGACAGTACACTTAAACAACAAAACCTTTCTTTTTCGGGTCTCTGTCTAGTCACTTAATTCTATCCATATTTTTTTTTACAGTACTGTCTCCATAAAGCAATTAGTTCTTTGGCTGTGGTACCTCTGTTATTTTTCCAAATTAATTCCTGAGCCTTTTTGGCAGCATCTAAGTTTTATCAATAGTTCCTGTTTATATCCAATCACCAGGAACTTAAACCCTGACTACCCTCAGTGATATTAACCACTGACCTACCGCTTACAAGTTATTCCCTCAGTGATATTCGACCACTGACCTCTTCCTGCTATTTCTGTGTATTCGCCAGACTGACCTGAATCTTGTAAGGACGCCACACGAGTGTTAGCGATTGGACGATTCGTCGTCAGACTGACGGATTGGAGGAAAACCGACGTAGTAAATTAAGACTACTTACATCGGGGCGCCATTTCCTTCCTCCGTGTCTGAGACAATCCGCCTCTTACTCCGCGAACTCTCGGTGAACGACCGTTAAGATCCCACCGCTGCCACCAAATGACGATCCGGATTCTTTCCCCTCAGTCTGGTTCAGTAAAAACTGAAGTCGAATACATTTTAAAGTTCAGCACAACTTTAATAGCAGGGTTCTTAGTCTGCAGCATTGATTTGGACTCCTGATAGAGTCCCTCTATGCTGGCAGAGCAAGAACAAAAACATACAGAAATCCACACGTTTTTATACAAATCAATAGGGTTGGAACATACTTAACGAGGGTCAACACCAATCATAAGCCGGGCACAGGTTGCCATGCGAGGTTACATTATTTCCGGCCAATCATAGATCGTCCATGTGCTGATCATGCTGCTGTTAGACATCAAAGGGAATACTTCCTCACCTTCCAACTTGGAATGTTCTTCCCTGTCCCTCTGTTCCTTATCTCCCAACCTGGAATGTCTTTCAACTTTGGCTAAGTTCGTTACCTATATTGATCTGCCATAAACATGGAGACATTCAGACCAGTCCTTGAATCACATCAAAGACTCTACATTGATAAGACCATGCAAACCTGCTGACTACGCAAACATATGGCCCAGCAGGAGGGCCAGGCCACCTGTACCAATCTCAGTTACTAACTAATTAACCCTTTCTAACCATTTTGCATTCTGCTTCTTTGCCACGTAGACATTTTAATATTTTACCGAAAACTGACCACGTAGGGATTCTCAGGAGCGCAGTGCAAGGGGCGAGGGTGCATCTCTGCCCGTGTCTCACTCCGCCCGATTTTCAAATCCATCCCCGCTCGGTAATACCCGGCGGGAAGAAGAGGAGGTATTCCAAGATAAGTCAGAAACTTATTTCTGTCGGGCCAGGGAGGAGCAGGAGTGCTCCCTCCAGTCCCTCAAAGAAGCCTTCAGCCTCCACCCAGCTGATCGCAGACCTCCCCTCCCCCCATCCCCCACCTCCCAGTCATGATGTCCTCTCCATGTCACGATCGCGGCTGACCTCTTTTCCCCTCCTCCTGCAAGCATCAATCTCCGGCATTCCTCCCACTCCCGCAATGGCCCCTCTATTCCCCCTCCCAAGCTCCTGATTGCTGGGGACTGTCCCCGAGAGTCCCCAACTGCAGCTCGCTGCTGCTGGCTTTCCCGCCTAGCAGCCGACCAACCTATCAATCTGACAGGCTGCCGTTAAATTGGGCAGGACCTCTGCATCTCAGGCCTCGACACGTTTCCCAGCTGTTCTCACCCTCCCCCGCCTCCCCGTAAATATCGGGGCCCAAATTTTTGAATCAAGAAACAGAAACATTCATTTGCAATGCAGAAAGTGCAGCAACTAACAGATATCTTAGTTGAGACAGGAGCTAAGAGAGATGGGAAACGAGGGTTAAAAGGAGAGACTTGAGATATTGGAACTATTTACACTGGAGCAGAGAAAGTTAAGAGGAGATTTAGTAGAGGATTTTACAATTATGAAGAGTTTTGATGGTGTGAATAGGAAAAGACTCTTTCTTCTGGTTTGGGAATCAGTAACAATAGGTCACCAATTTAAAATTGGCACTAGGAGAGGGAGGAGAAAGGTTCGGAGAATATTTCTGAATGCAGAGGGTTATTGGAGCATGGAATGTGTTGTAAATGGTTGTGGTTGAGGCAAGGATCATTGCAGAACAGTTTGAAGCAGAGGAAAATACAGAGCTGTGGGGAGAGCACAGAGCGGTGGGATTAGATTGGAACACTGGAGTAAAGAGCTCACACGGATACAATGGATCGAGTGGCCTCCATCTGTGCTGTTTCTGGTTCTCTGAGGTGGAATGTCTGAACTGAAATAATTGATAAAAGGAGTTTAACACTAAAATATATAGAATATTAACCGTTCAGAATGCTCAATTTGTTGAAGACAGCTTTGATAAGACAGCAAACTAATAATTTCTGTTTTCTTCCTCCTAGTTGCACATTTGCGTTCTTCACAGAGAGACCGAGACCATAAAGTCCTCACTCTCCACCTCCATGGGAAAGGTGTACCCATGTATCTCTCGTGTCCAAAGCAATCCTACCATGCAAATTACTCATGGACCTTCAATCACCACGAGGTGCTGGAATGCTCCTCGAATGAAGATGACTGCCTGCTCTTAATAAACAACCTTTCTAAAGACTGTGCCGGCTTTTACGAATGTCATTCAGTTGAAGGAGGACATGAACAGCTTCTTACTTCTTATTTAATTCAGGACAACAGTGGATCTTCAGTATATTTATCCAGATACAGTGTCGCTTTTTGTTCTGTTTTGATGACAGTTGCAGCTCTCATCTTGCAATGAATTTGAGCAATGATTCACCTTCTTGTCCCTTGGCAAGAGAGACGGAAAACAAATTGTCCGTATTTCTTGTTTTAATTCCAGCTGGAAAGTACTGTGGACGAAGACAGGACTAAGCTCTGATCTGATTTCCTCCCTTCCCCGACCCCCTCTGGTCAAATGACCAATGTCCAGGTTTTCAAATGAAGAATGGTGATGGTGATGAAGACTGTTTGTATCTGTGGAACACAAGTCTCGTTCACAAATTTAAATCCCAGCTCTTGGTTCCCATGGAGAAGGCAAAGTAGCTTCCAAATCTTCACTTTTGCTTGTATTTTGGCTCCTTCAGTAGAAACCAGGCTGGTGATTTTCGTGGCTTCTTCTAATTGGCTCAAGTTGTGAAAGAGGTGGACACTTGGACCCACCGACACTTATCCAGCGCGTCCCACCTCCATGTCACTCATAGACGCACACTTCCTGACTACCTGCTTGCCAATCAGCGCAGACCATGGACACCATGGAAGAGCCTCTTTGAACTTTCTGATGTGTGATGGTGTTTCCAAGAAGCAAAAGTGGAATGTTCCCTTCAGTACCAGCCGGCCATGAGTGAAGTATTTTACCAGGGACCAAACGTATCTCCATTCGTAGAATTTACGATTGGTATAACCCATGTAATTCAGGGAAATGGAGTTCAAGATGGCGTCTTGTACATGTAGGCCTAGAATCCTGAGCTGGGTCCAATCATTAAAAGTACTACAAGTAACGGGGAATTTTTTCACCTGGCGACGCACTTACATCATCATCTCTCTTTGTTGGGTAAAATATTCCTCTCACCAATGGCCTCCCCTCTTCTGAAGGTGTTGGCTCTTTGTTGAAAGACCGTTCATGAGCACCGACCGGCTGCCTTCTGGTGCCTCACCCTGGTGACCATTATTGGTGTGCGAGTCTGGCCAGGCTATTTGATCCTGTCCCTACCCAGTGTCCATCTGTGCACGCATCCAGCATTCTGAGGGGGTTTTGATCAGGAAACACGATTCCCATTGTTTGGGGAGTGGGTAACCAGAGGGCATGAATTTAAGATGCAGAACTTTCATGTACTTGCCAGGGTAAAATTGGACAGTTTCAGGCTGCCTCATGTGTGAACCTGTCAGCAATTAGTCTCATTTTCTTGATGGCGAATCCACCAGCAAAAAATATGGAAATCGCAAAGTTGAAAATAACTCCGAACATTTGTTAACAGGAACCGGTGAACTATGTAAATATACGTATAGTAATATTTTTGATAACTCTATTCTGAGACAGAAGGATGTTTTGTATGAGGAACAAAGAACCGGGTTAACTTGAGGCAGGGGAGAACTCTTTCTTTGTGTTTCATATGCTCAGATATTCTTTACTCAGAGAGTGGGCAGAATGTGGAACTTGCTACCTCATGGAGTAGTTGAGGTAAACGGCATAGAGGCATTTAAGGGGAAGAAAGACTTGCATTTATAGAGCGCTTTTTACAACCTCAGGATGTCCCAAAGCGTTTTACAGACAATTAATTTATTTTTGAAGTGTAATCACTGTTGTAATGTAGGAGACGTGGCAGCCAATTTGCGCACAGCAAGATCCCACAAACAGTAATGAAATAAATGTGCAGATAATCTGCTTTAGTGATGTTGGTTGAGGGATAACTATTGGCCAGGACACCAGGAGGAACTCCCCAGGTTTCTTCCAATTGTGCCGTGGGATCTTTTACGTCCCCCTGAGAGGGCAGACGCGACCTTGGTTTAACTCCTCCTCCGAAAGACGGCACCTCTTTTTGAGCTAGATAAGTACATGAGGGAGAAAGGAATAGAAGGATATGCTGATAGGATGAGAGGAGGCTCATCCGGAGAATAAACACTGGCATAGACCTGATGGGCCGAATGGCCTGTTCTGTGCTGTAAAATTCTATGTAACAAAGTGATCTGCTGTAAGGTTGCAGCCTTGGATGTCTTACACCAACTGTGGGTGTTAAACAGGCTGATGTTGGCCCCACTGATGGTCCAGTGAGTATATTTGCCTCAAACTGTGGTTCTGTGCTGCACAGAGTGGAGGGCCCCAGGTTTCATCCATGGTCTGTACCGAGTTACTTTATCTCCGCTAAGGTGGGGATCTAGATTACTGACATTGGCCTCAGCACTTCTGGGCCAGTTCCTGGACAATCAGTCAGGATTTCCACTCTCGATTGCAATCCAGTGACTCTTGCTGGGCAGTGTGGACGATGTGTGAGGACAGGATCAGGCTCGGCTGTGATGTCCCCACAGCTGAATAGTCGCTGTGTGGACTCACGGCTGAAGAACGATCACAAGGGCCAGGCACTGGAGAGCTATCTGCCCCTGTTGAACTCGGACACCAGGTGTTTTTAGAAGAGAGAAAATTGGGAAAACTAAGCAAATAGGTGCGTTAGAACTGAAACTACATAACAAGACTAACATGTGACTCGATGGGATCCTCTGTGGTAGAGCCATGCGACCCGCCTTGGTAACCTATCCCTACCGAGTGCTAGACCATACCGAGTTGTTTGTGAAGTGAATCGCTCTCACAGAGTCCTGAAAGAGCCCAATTCAAAGAGCCAATTTGCCGCAGTGTAAATCGTGACCGAGCTCCACCAATGAAATCATTTAAGAAACAACTAGATGCGACAATGGTGGGGGTGAGGGGGGGATAGGGATGTTCTAAGATGGGCCGAATGGCCTTCCTTATCCGTAAGCATCTTGTGAGAGTAAAGATTCTCAGTAATAGGGGCATGCTATCCAGCCTAATCCCACTTTCCAGCACTTGGTCTGTAGCCTTGTAGGTTACAGCACTTCAAGTGCATATCCAAGTACCTTTTAAGTATTTATTTTAAATATCATGTACAGATGAGCAGAGTCCTCTGCTGTAACTGAGTCGGTTGCCTTTCACCATCAGGGCAACCTGTCTCGAGCTGACTTCACTGAACCCACACCAGTGCTGAGCTGAACTCCTCAGTGCTGAAGTCTGGAGTCTTGTTTCACTGTGAGCAGAGCAAACGCGACTCTGAACTGAGCAAAGTTTGTCTCAGGGCCGATTTCATTATACAGGACAAGTTCATACAGGGCTCTCATCCACAAATTGGCTCCACACCTCTCAAAGTAACTTTGTGTTTCCCTGTGCCTTTTATCTCAATCATTTTTGTTTAATAAATTGTTAAATTATGTAATAACATGTATTAACATGATAATCCATGTTAAGATAAAATACAGATAGATAGGCTTAAAATGCATCCTATGAATGATAGCTACTGACGTCTTTATAATTTGTGATATTTCCATATTTATTTTGCGATTAACTGTGGAAGTGTTTTTTTACTTTGTATTGTATTTCCTTGGAAAGAATACTGTACTTTGATGAACTGAAGTATATTTTTGTACCCGCTCAGGGCTCTGCTTCTTGGGGTCCAGATGTTGGGGACACTTTCGATGTTTGTGACGAACTGATGGGGACAGTTGTTGACATTAAACAGGCTGAAAAGTTCTCACATGGGAACTTGAGAAACTTTGTTGTAAAGTTTGCTGCTTCTCTGCTGTAGTAATATCGTACCTGGTGCAGAGCCTTGAGTGGGAGGGGGGAGAGGGGTGGGGTGAAACCTCATACCCCTGGACAGAATTCCCCCTGATTGACTTCACTCTGACCGTTACCCTCCAGTTTCTGCGCAGGTGAAGTTGAAACCAATTTTGCTTCAGTGCAAACTGTACAGTGTGACAGGCCGTTACAGTAAGAGCTGGAATCAAGCTCCAGACTAGAGATTGTGACTCCTAATAGATATTGAGAAGTTTTATTTTGGTCAGGTTTGCTAACTTTATGCAAAGCTGCGTGCGGTTAAAGTTCATTGTTTGCTAACTGATTTTTAAGCGAGGTATGTGATTTGCACTTTGAACTTGCCAATAAGTCTAGCATTTGCCCTGGAACTCAATATGCTGCAGATTGTACACACGTCCCAAAGATTGTCAGAGATCCTGTGCTCAGCACATAGACAAAACTCACAGATAACTATAGAACTTCAACCACCAAGGCCTCTAGCATATTGTATTATTTAAACTGCAACACACGCCAGAATGGGTGTTATCTTTCATACACCCTCCCACCCAATGTGTTTCCATGTATCGAACATCTTGCATTTAATACTCCAGCATTATCCTGTATGTAACCCATTCCAGCCTCGGTTATACTAACATACTCCAACATGCATGTCTTTAATGCAGCATACTCCAGCTTGTCTGTTATCCTGCTTTACTCTTCACCTGATTCTTTCAATGATTCAACTACACAATATTTTACTTTCATGACGGCTTTACATTTAAAGAAAAACCCAATTTGAAAATTAATCTTTAACAAAATTAACTGTGGTGAACTGTTCTGTTGTAGCAATATATTTTATAATGAGAAAGATTTTTGTACAGCAGGTAAACTTGGGGGGGGGAGGGGGGTTTGCTGGAACTGTTTCCTTAATCACTATATTGCCTGTGAGACAAGGAAGGGGGCAATACTACATCTGGTTCTGGCTAAAAGAACTCGAGGACAAGTGACCTGAAGGCAGGAGAACACTTGGAGAGATAGTGACCGTAAGTTCACACTGAAAATGGACGGGTCACTCTCCTACAACAGATCAGTGTTCGACTGAAGTGTAGCCTGTGGCTTTTGTCATCTACCCACTAGTGTGGCCTGGACGTATGGGAGAGAAAAACTTCATGGGCTAAGGTATTCTCAAGAAAAACATTCTTCCATTCAATGTGGTGAATGATCACATACAATTAGTCTTACTGTGTGTAGCTCTGTAAATTCTGTGCAGGCAGCTCCCTTTCATATGACACTTGTCTGAGTCACACGGTATCGAATCTTACAGCTCAGAAGGAGGCCATTTGGCCCATCGTGCCTGTGCCGGCTCTTTGAAAGTGCTATCCAATTAGTCCCACTCCCCTTCTCTTTCCCTATACCCCTGCAATTTTTCCCCTTCAAGTGTTTATCTAATTCCCTTTTGAAAGTTACTATTGAATCTGCTTCCATCACCCTTTCAGGCAGTGCATTCCAGATCATAATAACTCGCTGTGTAAAATTATTTCTCCTCATCTCCCCTCTGGTTCTATTTTCAATTACCTTAAATCTGTGTCCTCTGATTACCGACCCTTCTGCCACTGGAAACGGTTTCTCCTTATTTACTCTCTCAAAATCCTTCATGATTTTGAACACCTCCATTAAATCTCCCCTTAACCTTCTCTGCTCCGAAGGAGAACAAGCCCAGCTTCTCCAATCTCTCCATGTAACCGGAGTCCCTCATCCCTGGTACCATTCTAGCAAATCTCTTCTGCACCCTCTCCAAGGCTCACCTTAATTTGCATGGTATACTTGTGAGATATTTCACCTGTGCAAATCATACATTCCCATTAACACGCAGCCTGGTTCAGTTTTGCAGGTGTTTCTCCAGCTCACAAATGTTTTTATTTAGCGTGTTAAGGGAACTAACTGACACAGAAGGGTGTATGTGTGTGTGTACTCAGGATAGTGGTGTTTGTGTTGGAGCACCAGCAGATTTTAGGATTGGGTTGATGTTTAAAAGATACTTAAACCTCACTTTGTGTGGTCCAATATTTTATGAGCCTTCTTGTTACTCTCTTGTGAGGCATGATAAGATATTCTCCTTTACGTGTGTGTATTCTGTAGCTATTTGCTTTGAGTAAAACATCTCATGTCATACATGTCATATTATAACCTTCTGATAATAAATGTTTTATGATGATCTGGGTTAACCTCTGGATTGCTCTTTTTAAAAAAAAAAATAGCCTTTTGTCAGGTTTGATGTTGGGTGACGTGATGTCGCACATGGGTGACAGTTGTAGAAGTACAACAACAACTTGCATTTATATAGCGTCTTTTATGTAGTAAAACATCCCAAGGCGCTCCACAGGAGCGTTATCAAACAAAATTTGACACCGAGCACATAAGGAGATATTAGGACAGGCTTGGTCACAGAGGTAGGTTTTAAGGAGCGTCTTAAAGGAGGAGAGAGAGGTAGAGAGGCGGAGAGGTTAAGGGAGGGAATTCCAGAGCTTAGGGTCCAGGCAACTGAAGGCACAGCTGCCAATGGTGGAGCGATGAAAATCGGGGATGCGCAAGAGGCCAGAATTGGAGGAGCGCTGGGATCTCGGAGGGTTGTAGGGCTGGAGGAGGTTACTGAGATAAAGAGGGGAGAGGCCATGGAGGGGTTTGAAAACAAGGATGAGAATTTTAAAATTGAGGAGTTGCCGGAATGATAGCCGTTGTAGGTCAGCGAGCACAGCGGGTGATGGGTATATAATCAAGAATTGCTGCAAATACAACAACTTGCATTTATATAGCGCCTTTAATGTAGTAAAATGTCCCAAGGGGCTTATAAAGAGGTCTCTCCCAGGAGATTACATGACGGCGGAGAGAGGAAGGGAAGAAGTCTCCAGTCATGATGCTCCAGCCATCATGGGTGTGGGGCAGGCTTGATGGACCTTTTCTTGCCCATCAATTATGTATGTTCGTAAGTGGCTGGTGTGATTAATGCTGCTCGATTGAATTGCCTGCGGCAGTTTAAAGGGCTGATGCTGCAGTTTCGACCAAAGGGAGAGAAAGTAAGATTGTGGGACGGCAGTCAGGCCGGCCTGCACTCCTGAGGGTTCTGCTCAGGAGGGCATGGTGAGAGTACAGCAGTGCCGGTCCGTATAACCGTTTAATATGCTGCAGGATCAGGGCGACACACATATGCTGGGCTCGCCCACTGTTTCGAGACATGTTGTTGGGTTGGGTTAATTTTTTTCCGCAGGTGGTGGTTTGGTTCCCATTATCCATCTCACACCAGCCTGCCCCTCTCTTTTCAGTTGCCTGTTGTAGGGACTTCCTGTATGAACCTCTGGGAAAGGGGGTCCGGGTTGCTTGGTGCAGTGTTGAAGAAAGAACTTTCATTTAAACAGCACCTTTCACAACCTCAGTGTTGTAATGTAGGGAAACGTTGCAGCCAATTTGCACAGAACAAGGTCCCACAAACAGCAATGGGATAAATGACCAGATAATCTACTTGTGATGTTGGTTGAGGGATAAATATTGGCCAAGACATCAGGAGAACTCCCCTGCTCTTCTTCGAAATAGTGCCACGCCCACCTGAGAGGGCCTCGGTTTAACATCTCGTCCAAAAGTTGGCACCTCAGGCAGTGCAGCACTCTCTCAGTATTATAAAACTGGATAGCCTGGTGGTGAAGGATAGAGAACGAGAGCCTGGTCTTCAGTTGCTTCCAAGCCTTTATTCACAGATCTACATTACCCACTGCACACCCTGGATCAGCTCTCTTATAAATGATACAAGAGAGTTCCCAATTGATACACACCACCTGAATACCACATTTTTCTTTGTCTACAAAACTCAAACAAAATGTGAACTGTGGGTTTTGAATACACATCCCCCAAGCTAACCGCCGTAATATACCGAGTAACTGAGGCTACCTAAAATAAATGTGGTTGATACGGACTTATAATTTGTACAGTATGTGTGGATTCGTATGTACATTGCGTAAAGACAATTCTCTGATACCTGTCACACTTTTAGTAAACACCGGCATAGTCTAACACCACGTTGCTGCTGATCCCGGCCCTGCAGGAAACCCTAGACCCCACCCCATTCCCCAGTCCTCTCTTTTCCGCCCCCGCACCAAAGTATTTATCCAATTCCCTTTTGAACGTTACGACTGAATCTGCTTCCACCGCCCTTTCAGGCAGCGCATTCCAGACCATAACCACTCGCTGTGTAAAAAAAATTCTCCTCATCTCGCCCCCTGGTTCCTTTTTGCCAATTATATTCAATCCATTTCCTTGGGTTACCGACCCTCCTGTCAGTGGAAAAAGTCTCACCCTATTTATCGAAACCCCTCATAATTTTGAACATGTCCATTAAATCTCCCCTTAACTGTTGCCTACTGCTGTGAAATTAAGACCCTTTTGGATGAGACTCCATCATTCTCCACCATTACGGCTAAAATAAGTGAACCTCTTGTAGGTATTTAAATGGCAGCATATGGTGGGGCAACTTCTGTGTCATAAAAACTGGTAGATTCTGCCAGTGGTCAGAAAGATAGCAAAGTGGCCCCTTGGCACAGGTTTAACGTCAGAGAGGTCACCCGACAATGATCACTCAGTTGAATTGTTTTCTACGATAAAGAACTCAGATTCGAGTGTCTTCTTCATGTGTTAAATGATTATTTTAAACACCCAGCTACCAATTAACTTCAATGGACATTTGCCTTCATCAGTCTAATAAGCCTTCATCAGTCTAATAAGCCTCCATCACAAAAAAACCCAGCTACAGCCTGTATCTCAACACTTGAGAAACCCTTTTCCAGGATAAGCATGAAAATGGACCGACAAGCATATTTAATCAAAAAAAACAAACCCTCTGTTGTTGCAACATTCGCAAGATTGGGGGGCTGGGGGGAACCAGGAGTGTCTTCAGCAAATTCTGCACCTGATGATGTGGTTTCTCCGGGCGTTGGGACTGACACATCTACAGATGCAGCTGCACAAATAGGTCACAGGATCGCAGAGCTGATTCAGTCACCGTCAAGCTTTGAAACCGCAAGTACAACATGTTAGCGTGGATTTTGGACTGTTGAATTAAAGGCAACAATGAAGTGACTAATGGGTACATGACAGTGGTATTTACCCTAAAACCACATTGAAATGCGCTTTGTGTAGATTAGACTAACCTTAATTAAAGGCTTAAATATAACGTTTGACTACTAATAAAATGGACACTTAATTAAACAAAATGGATTCTATTAACAAAGGGACACTATTAAATAAAATGGATTCTGTGACTGTGGGAAAGACAGTTGAAAGTGTTGAGCTTGTACATTCCAGAACTGGCTTGCAGTCTGAGAATACAATGGACATTTCATAACGAACTGATAAAAACTATAGCACCAGACTGCATAAAACAAAGGCATGCTGTCTTAAGGTGATAATAGTTGTTCGGACTTAATTGGTTAATGCGTAAGCAGTCTGTTGTTGCTATGCAAACTTAATTGGTTAATGTGTAAACTGTCTGTTGTTGCTGTGCGAACTTAATTGGTTAATGTGTGTAATCAAGATTTATGATGTTGTAAAAGCTACTGAAATCTGTATTTCAAAGGTATAAAAAAGCATGACAACCATTTTAAAGTTGAGAAGGTATATGCGTACATTGCGGAATGTCCAGCCTTCTCCCAGAGTACTTTGTCCAATAAACTGCATGTTGAATCTTTAAGTCTGACTCCGAGTGGTGATTTTTTCCCACAACAAACACAATCTCAATTAACGATCGAAAACAGCAAGAAAAGTGACTGAGAACTGAAAAGAAACAGAAGGGAACAATAACCTTTAACGTAGTGAAACGTCCCAAGGCCCTCTCCCCAGTTTGACCTGCTGTACAAACCTCTTATTGTAAAATATATTGCTGGAACAAAATAGTTCACCCCAAACAGGAGCGTAATTAGACAAATATTTGACACCGAGCCACCTAAGGAGAGATTAGGACAGGTGAACAAAAGTTTGGTCAAAGAGGTAGGTTTTAAGGAGCGACTTAAAGGAGGAGGGAGAGGCGGAGAGGTTTAGGGAGGGAATTCCAGAGCTTGGGACCTAGACAGCTCAAAGCACAGCCGCCAATGGTGGAATGAAGGAAATTGGGGATACACAAGAGGTCAGAATTGGAGGAACGCAGAGATCTCGGAGGGTTGTAGAACTGGAGGAGGTTACAGAGATAGGGAGAGGTAAGGCCATGGAGGGATTTGAAAACAAGGATGAGAATTTTGAGACATTCCTGGACCAGGAGCCAATGTAGGTCAGCGAGCACAGGGGTGATGGGAGAACGGGACTTGGTGCGAGTTAGGATACGGGCAGCGGAGTTTTGGTTGAGCTCAAAATTATGGAGGGTGGAAGATGGGAGGCCGGCCAGGAGACCATTGGAATAGTCGAGTCTGGAGGGAACAAAGGCATGGATGAGGATTTCAGCAGCAGATGAGCTGAGGCAGGGGCGGAGAGGGGTGATATTACAGAGGTGGAAGTAGGCGGTCTTGGTGATGCAGAGGATGTGAGGTCAAAAGTTCAGCTCAGGGTCAAATAGGACACCGAGATTGCGAACGGCCTGGTTCAGCCTCAGGCAGTGACCAGGGAGAGGGATGGAATCGGTAGCAAGGGATCAGAGTTTGTGGCGGGGACCGAAGACAATGGCTTTGGTCTTCCTAATATTTAATTTGAGGAAATTTCTGCTCATTCCAATACTTGGTGTTGGACAAGCAGTGTGACAAATCATAGGGAGGGGAGGGGTCAAGGGAGGTGGTGGTGAGGTACAGTCAGTGTACATAGAATCATAGAAGTTTACAACATGGAAACAGGCCCTTCGGCCCAACATGTCCATGTCGCCCAGTTTATACCACTAAGCTAGTCCCAATTGCCTGCACTTGGCCCATATCCCTCTATACCCATCTTACCCATGTAACTGTCCAAATGCTTTTTAAAAGACAAAATTGTACCCGCCTCTACTACTGCCTCTGGCAGCTCGTTCCAGACACTCACCACCCTTTGAGTGAAAAAATTGCCCCTCTGGACCCTTTTGTATCTCTCCCCTCTCACCTTAAATCTATGCCCCCTCGTTATAGACTCCCCTACCTTTGGGAAAAGATTTTGACTATCCACCTTATCGATGGCCCTCATTATTTTATAGACTTCTATAAGATCACCCCTAAGCCTCCTACTCTCCAGGGAAAAAAGTCTCAGTCTATCCAACCTCTCCCTATAAGTCAAACCATCAAGTCACGGTAGCATCCTAGTAAATCTTTTCTGCACTCTTTCTAGTTTAATAATATCCTTTCTATAATAGGGTGACCAGAACTGTACACAGTATTCCAAGTGTGGCCTAACTAATGTCTTGTACAACTTCAACAAGACATCCCAACTCCTGTATTCAATGTTCTGACCAATGAAACCAAGCATGCCGAATGCCTTCTTCACCACCCTATCCACCTGTGACTCCACTTTCAAGGAGCTATGAACCTGTACTCCTAGATCTCTTTGTTCTATAACTCTCCCCAATGCCCTACCATTAACGGAGTAGGTCCTGGCCCGATTTGATCTACCAAAATGCATCACCTCACATTTATCTAAATTAAACTCCATCTGCCATTCATCGGTCCACTGGCCCAATTTATCAAGATCCCGTTGCAATCCTAGATAACCTTCTTCACTGTCCACAATGCCACTAATCTTGGTGTCATCTGCAAACTTACTAACCATGCCTCCTATATTCTTATCCAAATCATTAATATAAATAACAAATAACAGCGGACCCAGCACCGATCCCTGAGGCACACCGCTGGTCACAGGCCTCCAGTTTGAAAAACAACCCTCTACAACCACCCTCTGTCTTCTGTCGTCAATCCAATTTTGTATCCAATTGGCTACCTCACCTTGGATCCCGTGAGATTTAACCTTATGTAACAACCTACCATGCGGTACCTTGTCAAAGGCTTTGCTAAAGTCCATGTAGACCACGTCTACTGCACAGCCCTCATCTATCCTCTTGGTTACCCCTTCAAAAAACTCAATCAAATTCGTGAGACATGATTTTCCTCTCACAAAACCATGCTGACTGTTCCTAATCAGTCCCTGCCTCTCCAAATGCCTGTAGATCCTGTCTCTCAGAATACCCTCTAACAACTTACCCACTACAGATGTCAGGCTCACCGGTCTGTAGTTCCCAGGCTTTTCCCTGCCGCCCTTCTTAAACAAAGGTACAACATTTGCTACCCTCCAATCTTCAGGCACCTCACCCGTAGTTGTCGATGATTCAAATATCTCTGCTAGGGGACCCGCAATTTCCTCCCTAACCTCCCATAACGTCCTGGGATACATTTAATCAGGTCCCGGAGATTTATCTACCTTGATGCGCGTTAAGACTTCCAGCACCTCCCTCTCTGTAATATGTACACTCCTCAAGACATCACTATTTATTTCCCCAAGTTCCCTAACATCCATGCCTTTCTCAACCGTAAATACCGATGTGAAATATTCATTTAGGATCTCACCCATCTCTTGTGGTTCCGCACATAGATGACCTTGTTGATCCTTAAGAGGCCCTACTTTCTCCCTAGTTTGGCCCATCGCGTCCGTGCCGGCTCGAAGAACAACCAGGTACCCATTCTAATCTCACCTTCCAGCACCCGGTCCGTAGCCCTGCAGCTTACACCACTTTAGGTGCAGGTCCAGGTACTTTTTAAAAGAGTTGAGGGTCCCTGCCTCTACCACCAATTTGAGCAGCGAATTCCATACACCCACCACCCTCTGGGTAAAAAAGTTTTTCCTCATGTCCCCTCTAATCCTTCCGCCAATCAGCTGAAATCTATGTCCTCTAGTTCTTGCACTCTCCACTAGGGGAAACAGGTACTTCCTGTCGACTCTATCTGGGCCCCTCATAATTTTGTACACCTCAATCAAGTCACCCCTCAGCCTCCTCTGCTCCAAGGAAAACAACCCCAGCCTATCCGATCTCTCCTTGTAGCTGCAATTTTCAAGCCCTGGCAACATTCTTGTAAATCTTCTCTGCACTCTCTCCAGAGCAACTACGTCCTTCCTGTAATGTGGTGACCAGAACTGCGCACAATACTCCAGCTGTAGCCTTACCAGCGTTTTATACAGTTCCATCATTACATCTCTGCTTTTGTATTCTATACCTCGGCTAATAACAGAGAGCATTCCGTATGCCTTCTTCACAACCTTATCTACCTGTACTGCCACCTTCAGGGACCTGTGCACATGCACTCCAAGGTCTCTCACTTCCTCTACCCCTCTCAATATATTCCCATTTACTGCGTATTCCCTTTTACTGTTTGCCCTCCCTAAGTGCATGACCTCACACTTCTCCAGGTTGAACTCCATTTGCCACTTTTCCGCCCACTCCACCAACCCATTGATATCTTCTTGGAGTCTACAGCTATCCTCTTCACTATCAACTACACAGCCAATTTTTGTGTCGTCTACAAATTTGCCAATCATGCCCCCTACATTCAAGTCCAAATCATTTATATATACCACAACCAGCAAGGGACCCAACACTGAGCCCTGTGGCACACCACTGGAAACAGATTTCCATTCGCAAAGACATCCATCAACTTTTACCCTTTGTTTCCTGATACTGAGCCAATTTTGGATCCAATTCACCACATTTCCCTGTATCCCATGGACTTTTACCTTTCTGACCAGTCTGCCATGTGGGACCTTATCAAATGCCTTACTAAAATCTATGTAGACAACATCCACTGCACTACCCTCATCAATCCTCCTTGTCACTTCCTCAAAGAATTTAATCAGATTTGTAAGGCATGACCTTCCCTGAACAAATCCATGCTGACGATCCCTGATTAAACCATGCCTTTCCAAGTGACAGTTTATCCTATCTCTCAGTATTGATTCTAATAGTTTGCCCACCACCGAGGTAAGAGTGACCGGCCTATAATTGTTCCGCCTTTCCCTCGTACCCTTTTTAATCAATGGTATTACGTTTGCAGTTTTCCAGTCCTCCAATACCTCCCCTGTATCTAGTGAGGAGTGGAAAATGACCTCAGAGCATCTGCTATTTCCTCCCTGGCTTCCTTATCCAATATTTCACACCTCTCCTCTAGCTACTACGTCTGGATCATCCTTTTCCTTTGTGATTTCAAAATTCGCAGATGACACAGAACTTGGAACCTTAGTAAACAGTGAGGCGGATAGTATCAGGCTTCAAGAGGACATAGACAGGCTGGTGGAATGGGGGACACATGGCAGATGAAATTTAATGCAGAGAAGTGCGAAGTGATACATTTTGGCTAGAATGAGGAGAGGCAATATAAACTAAATGGTACAATTCTAAAAAGGGTGCAGGAACAGAGAGACCTGGGGGTATACGTACACAGGTTGTTGAAGGTGGCAGGACAGGTTGAGAAAGCGGTTAAGAAAGCATACAGTATCCTGGGCTTTATAAATAGAGGCATAGAGTACAAAAGCAAAGAAGTTACTTTGAACCTTTATAAAATACTGGTTGGGCCACAATTGGAGTATTGTGTCTAATTCTGGGTATCGCACTTTAGGAAGGATGTGAAGGCCTTAGAGAGAGTGCAGAAAAGATTTACTAGAATGGTTCCAGGGATGAGGGACTTCAATTACGTGGATAGACTGGAGAAGCTGGGGCTGTTCTCCTTACAGCAGAGAAGGTTAAGGGGAGATTTGATAGAAGTGTTCAAAATCATGAAGGGTTTAGATAAAGCAAATAAAGAGAAACTGTTCCCATTGGCGGAAGGGTCGAGAACCAGAGGACACAGATTTAAGGTGATTGGCAAAAGAACCAAAGACGACATGAGGAAATTTTTTTTTAACGCAGAGAGTGGTTATGATCTGGAATGCGCTGCCTGAAAGGGCGATGGAAGCAGATTCAATCGCGGCTTTCAAAAAGGAATTGGATAAATACTTGAAGGGAAAATATTTGCAGGGCTACGGGGAAAGAGCGGGGGAATGGGACGAACTGGATTGCTCTTACGAAGAGCTGGCACGGGCTGGATGGGCCGAATGGCCTCCTTCGGTGCTGTAACCATTCTATGATTCCATGATTCGATCTCCCTTTAACACGAACCTGACAGATCGCCAACGAGCCAGGACGAGCAAGTTCTGGATTTCTGCGTTTGACCGCGCATGTGAGGATGCCGGAACTGGCCCTTTCATTTGGCCACTAACAACGGTGAATACTGTGGAGCTCACCGTTCTTTTTAAAGCAATTTCCAGCCCGATGTTTTCTCCACACGGGGGGGGGGGAAAACAGTTACAGTTCCTTCATTCGCCAACAGGGGCCAGCATTGATCTGTCAGATTCTCCAGTGGAGAACTGGACAAACTGCAGTTAATTCTCACTGATGGGAATGGTTTGCAAGGCAGCCTTGCCAGATCAGTGACACCAAGTTATTTCTGATGTGATAGTGGGCCTTTCTGAGCAGTCTGGTCCTGAGGTAGAGAAGATGATCTATTAAATTAAATAATATGAAAACAGCTGAAAATAAACAAAGAAATGATCTCTGTAACTATCACTAACAGATCAGCCATGATTTTGCGATGGTGAGTCAGAGGACATGCTGATGTGTGACATCTAAAGTGTGACAGGAAGTATGCGTGACGCTTACAGGAAGTGGGTGTTATTTGCAAGATTTTTAATACATTAATGTTAAACTGAACTTCCGTCAGGCCGTACAAAGCTGACATCCACCCAACCCTGGAATATGACCATCCAGCCTGGAGCACAGTGAGTCAGCCACTGATTAAAAGGCTACAATCAATGGGAAGTGAGCAGATTGTCTCTCAGGCTTGTTCTGTTCTGCCCATCTGGACAACATCTGGGGACTACACACGATGGAAGAAAGGCTCCTGAGACACCGCAAGAGGGATCTGCAGAAGGCGAGGATTTTCCCATCATTGTCACGGCTGATGGAGGAAGAAGGATGGATCCCAGCCCAGTACAATTTACAACGGCATTACCATCACCGAATCCCCCACCATCAACATCCTGGGGGTCACCATTGACCAGAAACTTAACTGGACCAGCCATATAAATACTGTGGCTACAAGAGCAGGTCAGAGGCTGGGTATTCTGCAGTGAGTGACTCACCTCCTGACTCCCCAAAGCCTTTCCACCATCTACAAGGCACAAGTCAGGAGTGTGATGGAATACTCTCCACTTGCCTGGATGAGTGCAGCTCCAACAACACTCAAGAAGCTCGACACTATCCAGAACAAAGCAGCCCACTTGATTGGCACCCCATCCACCACCCTAAACATTCACTCCCTTCACCACCGGCGCACAGTGGCTGCAGTGTGCACCATCCACAGGATGCACTGCAGCAACTCGCCAAGGCTTCTTCGACAGCACCTCCCAAACCCGCGACCTCTACCACCTAGAAGGACAAAAGCAGCAGGCACATGGGAACAACACCACCTGCACGTTCCCCTCCAAGTCACACACCATCCCGACTTGGAAATATATCGCCGTTCCTTCATCGTCGCTGGGTCAAAATCCTGGAACTCCCTTCCTAACAGCACTGTGGGAGAACCTTCACCACATGGACTGCAGCGGTTCAAGAAGGCGGCTCACCACCACCTTCTCAAGGGCAATTAGGGATGGGCAATAAATGCCGGCCTCGCCAGCGACGCCCACATCCCATGAATCAATAAAAAAAGCATGTCTAACACCGCAATGCCTGTGGTCCCTCAGTAGGTGGCAGACGTCAGCAATCTTCAGTCACAGAGAGGATTCTAAGAACATAAGAAATAGGAGCAGGAGTAGGCCACAAGGCCCCTCGAGCCTGCCCCGCCATTCAATCAGATCACAGCTGATCTTTGAGCTCAACTCCACTTTCCTGCCTGATCCCCATAATCCTTGATCCCTCTCGAATCTAAAGATCTGTCGATCTCAGCCTTGAATATACTCAACGACTCTGCATCCACAGCCCTCTGGGGTAGAGAATTACAAAGATTCACAACCCTCTGAGTGAAGAAATTCCTCCTCATCTCAGTCTTAAATGTCTGACCCCTGATCCTGAGACTATGCCCCCTAGTTCTAGACTCTCCAGCCAGGGGTAATAACTGTTAAAGGACCGGCTGAGGCAGTGGGACAAAAAGAAACTGTCAGAATAGACTTACAATTTACAACTTATCGGATATAAAAAAGATGTGGAAAGGGGAACAAACCCTGAGCCATCCTTAGCAAGCTCCGACTGAAAAGAAAGAAAGTCAGACTTGCATTTATATAGCGGCTTTCACAACCGCAGGATGTCCCAAAGTGCTTTACAGCCAATGAAGTACTTTTGAAGCGCAGTTGCTGTTGTAATGTAGGGAACAAGTTCTAGAGTAACAGGTCGGTGGTCGGGTGAAGTTACTCCATCGAGTGAGACAGGCTGAGTAACAGGTCGGTGGTCGGGTAAAGTTACTCCATCGAGTGAGACAGGCTGAGTAACAGGTCGGTGGTCAGGTGAAGTTACTCCATAGAGACAGACAGGCTGAGTAACAGGTCGGTGGTCGGGTAAAGTTACTCCATCGAGTGAGACAGGCTGAGTAACAGGTCAGTAATCAGGTGAAGTTACTCCAAAAAGAATAACAACCCATAACATTGTTCTTTTACTGGAATTTTTGTGAGAAATCATAATTTTACAGACAGCCACAACCGAGGTGACCTTTAAGGCTTCATCAGGACCAACATTTTACCTTTAAGATCTAAAGTTTATTGGAACACACCCTTGATTGGCCAGAAACATCAGACTTCCATTAAGAGTAAAACACTGTTCTGTAGACGTATCTTTTCTTGGTACCAAAGCTTCCCTTCCTTTATTTTGGATATTTTCCTCCCTCCTGTTCAGTCCCAGATGAAGTGCCCCAGGCCTCTGTCAAAGATCACTTGTGACTCCAATTCTCCAAAATAAGAGATCAGTCAAGGACGGTAAATAGCTGTTCAGCCCATCGCCGCTCATTCTAGTCCACCATCCAACTGTATCTTAAACTCTCCCAATGTCTTCAGCCTGGAATCGTCTGCTGCTGGTAATGGTGGGCGAACATTTTTGACTCTTATGTGTGAATTCCCTCTGTCTGCTATTTTAGCAGGACCTTCGACTCATTTCAAATAAACGGAGGGTGTTGAGGTCTATTGGGTTGTGTTGATTAGTTAAATTTGCCTGTCGACACATCATAGGTAACGATGATTTCAAACTTTGCTTGATTGGAGTTGGAGAGAGATTACATGGAATTACATAGAACGTACAGCACAGAAACAGGCCATTCAGCCCACAGGTCCATGCAGTGTTTGTGCTCCACACGAGCCTCCTCCCACCCTACTTCATCTCACCCTATCAGCATGTCTTTCTATTCCTTTCTTCCTCATGTGTTTATCTAGCTTCCCTTTCACTCGTCACCTCAACTACTGCTTGTGGTATCAAGTTCCACATTCTCACCGTTCTCTGGGTTAAAAAAAGATTTTCCTGAATTCCCTATTGGACCTGTGCCCGATACACAAGGCCATTGAAGATAAAAGTCAACAATGTTTAGTTTGTACAAGATTAGGTCGCTGTTGGAGTATAGTATGAGGTTCTGGCCACTCCATTATAGGAAGGATATTAAAGGGTACACAGAAGATCCTGGGGGTCACCATTGACCAGAAACTTAACTGGACCAACCATATAAATACTGTGGCTACAAGAGCAGGTCAGAGGCTGGGTATTCTGCGTTGAGTGACTCACCGCCTGACTCCCCAAAGCCTTTCCACCATCTACAAGGCACATGTCAGGAGTGTGATGGAATACTCTCCACTTGCTGGATGAGTGCAGATCCAACAACACTCAAGAAGCTCGACACCATCCAGGACAAAGCAGCCCTCTTGATTGGTACCCCATCCACCACCCTAAACATTCATTCCCTTCACCACCGGCGCACCGTGGCTGCAGTGTGTACCATCCACATGTTGCACTGCAGGAACTCGCCAAGGCTTCTTCGACAGCACCTCCAAAACCCGCGACCTCTACCACCTAGAAGGACAAGAGCAGCAGGCACATGGGAACAACACCACCTGCACGTTCCCCTCCAAGTCACACACCATCCTGACTTGGAAATATATCGCCGTTCCTTCATCGTCGCTGGGTCAATATCCTGGAACTCCCTCCCTAACAGCACTGTGGGAGAACCTTCACCACACGGACTGCAGCGGTTCAAGAAGGCGGCTCACCACCACCTTCTCAAGGGCAATTAGGGATGGGCAATAAATGCCGGCCTCGCCAGCGACGCCCACATCCCATGAACGAATAAAAAGATAAATAAATTAAGATCAGCCATGACTCAGTTGGTATCACTCTTGCCCTTGGGTCAGAGGTCGTGGGTTCAAGTCCTACTTTCAGACACTTGAGCATAAAATCCAGGCTGACACTCCAGTGCAGTGGTGAGGGAGTGCTGCACTGTCAGAGGTGCCGTCTTTCGGATGAGACGTTAAACCGAGGCCCTGTCTACCCTCTCAGGTGGACATAAACGGCATTGCACTATTTTGAAGAAGAGCAGGGGAGTTCTCCCTGGTGTCCTGGCCAATATTTATCCATCAACCAACATCACTTAAAAAAACAGATTATCTGGTCATTATCATCTTGCTCTTTGTGGGATCTTGCTGTGCGCAAATTCCCGTATTCTACATTACAACAGTGATTACACATCAAAAGCACTTCATTGATTGTAAAGTGCTTTGGGATGTTGTTGAAAGGTGCTATATAAATGCAAGTCTTTCTTTTTAAGATTCCCGAGTACGATACCAGGAGTGAGAGGCTATGCTGATGAAGAAAGGTTGAAACGTTATTCTTTTTTCTCACTGGAACGCAGAGGGTTAAAGGGGAATCTAATAGATTTTCACAAAATTATGAAAAGTTTATACAGAGATTGAATTTACAGCAAAGAAACAGGCCATTCGGCCCAACTAGTCCATGCTGGTGTTTATGCTCCACACCAGCCTCCTCCCACTTTACTTCATCTAACCCTATCAGCATAACCTTCTATTTATTTCTCCTTCACGTGTTTATGTAGCTTCCCTTTAAATGCATCTATGCCATTTATCTCAGCCAATCCTCGTGGTAGCGAGTTCCACATTCCCACCACTCTCTGGGTAAAGAGGTTTTGAGAGGTTGAATCGTGAGAGTCTGTCTCCATTGGTTGGTGAATCGGTATTAAGGGGACAGAGACTCGGGGTCATCACACAGAGCTGTCATAAAATTGAATTCTTTACCTCAAGTGACCATTGAGGCAGAGATTGGGGGAGGGGTGAAATTCTGTGGCGGTTCTCCCGATCGTTCGACGTAACCTTGACGGAAGGGCTGTGGACATCCCGGCAAAGCAGGGTCGGTGTTTACACTGTTTGTCCAGCTTCCACTGCTCATGTCGGAGTTATAGCGGACAAGCAGGAGAATCACCGCAGAAATTCACCATCCCTATCGTTGAACAGGGAATTGGGTGTGTCTTTGAAAAGGACGAATATGGGGAAAATGCAGGAAAATATCATTACAGATAGAGATTTCCAGTTGAAGAGTTAGTTCCAGCACAGGCACGATGGGCTGAATTATAAGAACATAAGAAATAGAGGCATGAATAGGACATGGGACCCATCGAGCCTGCTCCACCATTCAATCAGATCATGGCTGATCTTCGACCTCAACTCCACTTTCCCGCCCAATCCCCATATCCCTTGATTCCCCTAGAATCCAAAAATCTATCCATCTCAGCCTTGAATATACTCAACGACTGAGCATCCACAGTCCTCTGGGCTGGAGAATTCCAAAGATTCACAACCCTCTGAGTGAAGAAATTCCTCCTCATCTCAGTCTTGAATGGCCGACCCCTTATCCTGCGACTATGCCCCTAGTTCTAGACTCTTCAGCCAGGGGAAACAACCTCTCAGCACCTACCCTGTCAAGCCCCCTCATAATCTTATATGTTTCAATGAAATCACCTCTCATTCTTCCAAACTCCAGAGAGAATAGGCCCATTCTACTCAATCTCTCCTCATAGGACAACCCTCTCATCCCAGGAATTAATCTAGTGAACGTTCGTTGCACTGCCTCTAAGGCAAGTATATCCTTCCTTAGATAAGGAGACCAAAACTGTACACAGTACTCCAGGTGAGGTCTCACCAAAGCCCTGCACAACTGTCGTAAGACTTCCTTACTCTTGCAATAAAGGCCATCATGCCATTTGCCTTCCTAATTGCTTGCTGCACCTGCAAACTAACTTTTTGTGTTTCTTGAACGAGGACACCCAAGTTTCTCTGAACACGAACATTTAATAATTTCTGACCATTTAAAAAATATTCTGTTTTTCTATTCTTCCTACCAAAGTGAATAACCTCACATTTCCCCACATTAGACTCCATCTGCCACCCTCTAGCCCACTCACTTAACCTGTTTATATCCCTTTGCAGACACTTTGTGTCCTCCTCACAGCTTATTTTCCCACCTATCTTTGTATCATCAGCAAACTTGGATACATTACACTCGGTCCCTTCATCTAAGTCATTAATATAGATTGTAAATAGCTGAGGCCCAAGCACTGATCCTTGCGGCACCCCACTAGTTACAGCCTGTCAACCTGAGACTGACCCGTTTATCCCTACTCTCTGTTTTCTGTCCTTTAACCAATCCTCTATCGATGCTCATATATTACCCACAAACCCAAGAGCCCTTATCTTGCATGACAATCTTTTATGTGGCACCTTATCGACCCCTGTTGTGCTGACATTATTTTATTGATTCCTCTGGGGTCTGAATCACCAAACCCAGGGTACACTTTACTACGTGTTACTACGTTAAAGGTGCTGTATTTCCCACACATACATCGAGACAGAGCAGCAAAGTAGTTTCAAAAAAAGCGAATAAATGTGAGGATTTGTATCCGAAACAGTTTCTATTAAATGGGCCAGGACCTCCCTAAAAATAATAGTCAAACAAATTTCATACAAAGTCATGAAGCATCCGCCAACTAATACTGACAATAGCAATTTGCAGGCTCAAGGCATTGGGAGAGTTTAAGATGCAGTCGGAGATGCCAGACTGGGAGAGTTAGTGTGTAGAGGGGACAGTTTGGCCCAATGGCTTTCACTCGTCCTTGATTGCTCTGTTCTAGTCGGCAGAAGTTTTGGGAAAAAATAAATTGAACATGAAGAAGAAAAATGTGAAAAACAAGGGTTGGGAGCGTGGTCACATAGAAAGACACATCTGCTGCATTGGGTGTTTCACTCTCAGTGAAAGGTTGGCGATCATAGTTGGCCATAGGGTGAGTTCCGACAGAGTTATTATTTTTCCATTTTTTAATATGTGGGAAGCAATCCGTCACTGTGCTGGAAAATGGAACAAACAAAACTAAATTGTCATTTTTAACAAATGCCTTTCGGCTAAATCTAGCCACCCATATGTAATGGCGTAAGATTACTAATTGTTTTTAAAGAGGCAGATGTTAACCGTAACATATTATATGGGGGGGGGATTTTAACCAGCACCCTCTCCACCCCCCCCCCCAAGGACGGGCGGGAGACGGTCAGTGGGGGGAGGGTTAAATTGTTAAAAAGCTGAAACTTGACCCCAAACCACAGCGAACTTCCGGTTTAGCCAGGGTTGGGGTTTCGGGTCGAGAGGCGGGTCAGTGATTATAATATGTTAATGAGGCTCCGAGCCTCAGATTTTGGCAGCCATTTGGATTTAATGCCTCCGGCACGGGTTTCCCAGGGCCGAGGAAAACCCCAGCAGCTACAGGGAGACGGGAGCTGCCGGATCCAGCAGGTAAGTGCTTTTCCGGCACTGCGGGTGGGCCAGCAGAGCAGGACTGCCTTCCTCCAGTTTACAAGCTAACCTGCTACTCTTCAGACACCTCCCCTCCCCCGTAATCCGATCTCTCCCCCCTCCCCACCCACCCCCGCAATCTGATCTCTCCCCCCATGATCCGATCTCTTCCTCCCCCCCACCACACAGATGTCCGATCTCTCCCCCCCTCCCTCCTCTCCGGTACCTGGCTGCGGCCTTCCTCCGCAGGCTTCCACACCTGGCAGTGACCAGCCTCTCAATCTGGCCGGCGACCAGGCAGGAAACAAAGTCATTTGACGTGACCTCTGCCATCCTGGTATATGATAGTTTCCTGGACGATGACGGGCATCCCCACTTCCTCCCCCACCTCCCCGTAAATATTGTGACAGTCGCTTGAGATAGAGCTGTCTGCTGAATGATTCCATCACAGATCTCGAAAACAATATCAGGGATTTTATTGTTTCCTTTGGAGCAAAGTTCACTTTGTTTGAACTTCCAGCACACACTGACTTCCAAACTAGCTTCAAATAGCAAATCATGGATGGATGGGTATCCCAGAGAATAGTGAGGAAACCCGTATTATTTCAAATTCATTCTCAGGATATGGGCTGGCATTTATTGCCCATTCCTGGTTGCCCCTTGGGAATGTGGTGATGGGCCTTCTTCTTGAACCGCTACAGTCCGTGAGGTGAAGGTTCTCCCACAGTGCAGTTAGGGAGGGAGTTCCAGGATTTGACCCAATGCCGATGAAGGAACAGCCGACATATGTCCCAGTCGGGATGGTGTGTGACTTGGAGGGGAACTTGGAGATGGTGTTGTTCCCATGTGCCTGCTGCCCTTGTCCTTCTAGGTGGTGGAGGTCGCGGGTTTGGGAGGTGCTGCGGAAGAAGCCTTGGCGAGTTGCTGCAGTGCATCCTGTGGATGATACACACTGCAGCCACGGTGGAGGGAGTGAATGTTTAGGGTGGTGGATGAGGTGCCAATCAAGCGGACTGCTTTGTCCTGGACGGTGTCGAGCTTCCTGAGTGTCGTTGGAGCTGCATTCATGTGTATGTAGATGGATATCCCACAAGAAATTCATGCCATGAGCAGATACCCCATAACAGTATCAGTCGCCATGGATAGATATCTGCTTTCTGTTCTTATGCTCAGAACTGTATGAATCACATGTTACTCATAGTTTACAAATGAAAAGAATTTGAAGGGAGGCTTTGGGTCAACACGAGGTTCTCTTATCTCGGAGTTTGGGATTAAAACCAGTCGGGAGCGATGGAGGGAAATCTTCTGCACCTGCTGGTTGTGTGGATCGTCTCTGAAGTGAGTTTGGGAAGATCTCAACTCAGTTTCTGATCACTGCGACTGTGCTACAATTGGCCTCATCCCCCCTGGACCAGGGAGAGGGACAATCAGCCAGTGTTCCTTTTCCTGACTGCTGTCGGTGACCCTGATTTTATGTTCTGTAGTTTTAATCCCCCTCCCCTGGATTTTCAGTGGAAGATTTCCTGGGTGAGATTAGCAGAACCCCCAGGGGAGTATCGCCAATCGCAACTTATGGCAGGAGATCAAGAGAACGGTGCAAAAATTCAAGGGCTGTTTCTCTTTCTCAGCCCCTTCTGCAGGCCCCACTGCCTTCATCCATCATCTTCCCCTCCATTTTGTTTCTTTTCACTCCCCAGTCAATTATTTTGTTGCTGCTCTCTGTAGTTAATTGTGCTTGTGTTGCGTTTGTACTTTCAAAGCTTCACAGTGTCTGAATCAGCCGGACGACCCTGTAACCTGTTTGTACAGCTGCATCTTTAGGAGCATCAGTCTACACTTCCGGAATGAGCACTTTATCAGTTGAAAACAGTCGGGCCCTGTCCTGCGAAATGTCACGTTATCTTTTCCGTAAGATACCGGATAGTAATTTGTCAGTTCGTTAAAACTCACATTGAATTCTCGCTCTGTAACAAATCAACTGTTGGCAAAAACAGCCAGTGCCAGATATAGGGGTCGATTTTAACCCTGCCCGCTCTGTACTTTAAAATTGGGCGGGTGAACGGCTAAATGAGCAGGTTGCTTCCCCACTCAGGTCCCGACCGTTCCTGATGTTGGCCTGCACGGTTTTGCAGGCGGTTGAGGCGCCCGCCTAAAGTAAGCGGGGGCTTCGTAAAGCGATGCTAATCGGGCTTCTATTATGTCAATAGGCCCCCGATGCAATTTTAACCCGGGGCCTGAGTGGGGCTGCAGTCACTGCTTTCCAGCCAGGCAGGAGAGGTGCTTCTGCTGAGTCTACGACTTCCCTTTGTCAGCCTTGGCTCAGCGGGTAGCACTCTTGCCTCTGAATCAGAAGGCCGTCAGTTCAGTTCCCACTCGAGAGACCTGAGCACTTAATCCAGGCCGACACTCCCAGTGTAGTACTGAGGGAGGCTGCACTGTCCGCAGGCGATGTCTTTCGGATGAGACCGAGGCCCCGTCCGCTGTCTCAGATGGACGTTAAAGATCCCACGGCACTATTTCGAAGAAAAGCAGGGGAGTTCTCCCCGGTGTCCTGGCCAATATTTATCCCTCAACCAACATCGCTAAAGCAGATTATCTGGTCATTATCCCATTGCTGTTTGTGGGATCTTGCTGTGCGCAAATCGGCTGTTGCGTTTCCTACAATGCAACACTTCAAACGTAATTCATTGGTTGTAAAGAACTTTGGGACGTCCTGAGGATGTGAAAGGTGCTATATAAATGCAAGTCTTTCCTCCTTTCCCACCTGTTCCCTCACTGATATGACTTTGGGATGTCCTGAGGTCTTTGTGAAGGAGTGTCCTTCAGGCTCCACAAGGAAAGTTACTGGCCGGACTCCCCCACCCGAGACACTCCCAAAACCCCTACTTACCTGGGAGCACAGAGGGCGGCCAAGGGTCACCCGATCTTCCGCAGCTGGCAGCCTCTCCGTGCCCTCTTCACGCCCGTTCCGGGCAGGAAGTGGACCTCCCGCTGCCTCTGCCGGGCGGGAAATCAAGTCGTCGGAAACCTGCTCCGAGTTAAAATCCGCCCCATGTCTTGGAATACACTGTTTAAAAAACTCACGTGATAGAGCAGGACTCGACTGCTGGCAGGGAATCTAACTGAAGAATGTGACAGTGAGGGAGCAGTGACCAGGTGAGCAGCCGCCTGCATGTGAGCACTGATCCACCCTTGCTCCGTCATTCTAGAGCGACTGGGTTTTGATAATGTGAATAGCGACAGGCTATTTCCTCTAGTTGAGGAGTCAGTGACAAGGGGTCATCAATTTAAAACCGTCACTACGAGGAGAGGACAGGAGAAATTCCTTAATGCACATTTGGAGCACTGAATACTGTGCTGCAGGGAGTAGTGAAGGCTGAGATATTGCATCTTTTAAAGGAAGAGTAGAAAAACTTTTCAATCAGAGGAAGATATAGAGTTATGAGGGATGAGCAGGGCATTGGGATGAGTTTTGGACTGTCGTAGCACAGTCGCAAAGGGCTGAATGGCCTCCTGTGCTGTAAACTTTTATGGTTCTGTTAATCTGGAACTGGTAACATGACTTACCCAGCGTTAGTTATTTGACAGCTTGGCAGTGGTTTATTCAGTGATTTAGGTGCATGGATAGTTAGTCACAGGCTGTTAGCGCAGTCGATTGTTCGATGGTGCAGTTATATTGCCGTTGTAACACTGTAAATGCAGAAATAAAACCAGAAAACACTCAGCAGGTCAGGCAGCATCTGTGGAGAGAGAAACCGAGTTAACATTTCAGGTCGATGACCTTTCGTCAGAACTGGAAGATGGTAGAGATGAACTTTAAGCAAATACAGAGCCAGGGAGAAGGCGGAGGGGGAGAGGGGGTGAAGGAAAGAACAAAAGGGAAGGTCAGTGAAAGGTTGGAGGGGCAGGAGTGATAAACTGACGGTGCAGAGTTAGGTTTGCACAACAGTGTAAGACTCCTTCAGAGATGCTGGGCTTGGCATCGCTGCAGTATCACTCCGGATGTGGTGTCAGACTGGCTTTGAACAGTGATCAGAGCAAAGCAGAGTTGGTTTTGAAATATTTAAAGAACAGCCTATCTAAAACTTGACGGCTGCGTCCTGGATTGTGCACATACTCACAGCTCTGTCCCACTGGTACGTGTGCGGTCTTGCAGCCAGTTGAGCCACAGGTGTGAAAACAGAAGCAAAACTGACTAAACACAGTTGTGTGTGTGTGTGTGTGTGTGTGTGCT
Source organism: Heptranchias perlo (assembly GCF_035084215.1). Lineage (NCBI taxonomy): Eukaryota > Metazoa > Chordata > Chondrichthyes > Hexanchiformes > Hexanchidae > Heptranchias > Heptranchias perlo. The sequence goes on along the minus strand of NC_090362.1, from coordinate 9,233,250 downwards.
GGGCGAAAAGGGGCCTCACCTTCGTGTAACAGCGGTTAGTATACATTCCTTGTTTCTTTGCAAACACCGGGCACAAGTGACACCAAAGCACATCATCGTGGGATTGGCTTGTGACATCATGGCGATGGAAATGTATCTCCTTACTGATAGTTTCCACATACATTTTCACCAAGGTGCTGCCTATATTTAGATGCTGGGCTTTCGGTGTATGTGTCATAGTGAGGTGTATAAATAAGTTACCGTTTATTGTATTGTTTGGGGTTAGCTGCTGTTAAACCACAGTGTGGCGGAAGTACATGACTAACATTCTTTTGTTCTCCAATCTAGCTTTTCATTGTAATGGGATCACCGGCCAGATGGACAGCAGTAGTCTCTTCCTGCTCCGTATATTACGATGATTCCCATATTATGATGAATTCCCCGCCTACACGTCTAGTTGTCTTTTCCAATTTGTTGACGACCCCCATCCTCAAAGAGCAGAAACCTTGTGTATCAGAGATTGTTTTTTTTTAAGTAAATCTACTTATGGGTCCATTTTCGTGTTCATCCTGGAAGAGGGTCTTTTCAAGTCTTTGCAAAATGGGGGGTGTTCAGATACCTGGCCTGTAGCCAGTGTTTTGTGATCGATGGTCACAGACTGATGAAGACAAATGCCCATTGGACTATCTGGGAATGCCCACTTCTCTTTCTTGAGCTTCTTTTACCCCCTGGGGTCTTCCTCCAGTTCCTTTTTATGTTTGGCAGTTGGTGATAACCTCTCTCTCTTTCTTAGTCTTTCTTTATCCCCGATATGTCCTGCATTTCTTTCAATTGCATTGAACAGTCTAGCCGACTCCTGCCAGGCTGCCTTCTTGTGTGAGAACCCTGATCTTTGGCTGTTGTCTTCACTCACCACAAAATCCACCTCAGTGATTCTTGGCTTTCTGTGACAGTTTAATCAGGTAGTTGGAGTTACTGGTCTGACTCAATCATAATAAGAAAGACTTGCAATTATATAGTGCCTTTCACAACCTCAGGATGTCCCAAAGCGCTTTACAGCCAATGAAGTACTTTTTGAAGTGTAGTCACTGTTGTAATGTAGGAAACGCGGCAGCCAATTTACGCACAGCAAGATCCCACAAAATGTAACGATCAGACAATCTGATTGTTAGTGATGTTAGTTGAGGGATTAATATTGGCCAGGACACTGGGTAGAATTCCTGCTCTTCTTCAAAATAGTGGCCATGGGATCTTTTATGTCCACCTGAGAGGGGCAGACGGGGCCTCGGTTTGATGTCTCATCCAAAAGGCGGCTAATGCTCCTTTCTGTCATTTCCTGGTGCTTGCCTGTCATTACGACTGGAAGGTACAACTTGCCAGTGGTTGTAAATTAAGAACCGTTGAGAGGGAACAGAGGGTCAGAAATTCCACCAGGGCCTCCGCCATCTCTGGAATGTTCCGTAGGGCCATGGGATTTCCGTCTCCTGCTTACAAGGCGAGTGATGGGCAGGGGCGGAGGCAGAGATTCCCTAAGCTGGGAGCTCTTGCTCCTGCTCCTCAGTTAGGACTTAACACGAAAGTGGAGCTGGTACACTGAGGGAGTGGTGGCCGACTGTAGTCCCGAAGGGCATATACGGTCCCCACCCATGGGGGGATCCATTAAAATGGAGAGGGGAGGGGGGACTTACCCATTCCTTTCCCGGGGCTTTTCAATGTCCCAATTGCCAATTCCAATAGATAGGACCACATCCTATGAAACTGATGAACATTCGAAAGGCAGGAAAAGTCTAGCTGGTCCATCAAAACCATAATGGCCGGAGCATCGTGACATAATGCTTCTCCTATGTCCCTTCCCCCTCCCACAGCCATGCCATTTCCTGGGAGAGGCAAAAAAAAAATCCTTCTTTAATATTTTATGTCACACTGAGGCAAAATCTGTTTTCTCTGTTAGCTTTCATCCCTCCCACTCTTTGAGAGTTAACTACAGTTCTCTGTGGGTTCACTGACATCAGTATCCTGTGTATGATCTGAAAGGATACAGGCATGGTCACAGACCTTGATTAATGTGTACTCTGTTTTATTTCTGTGACCGTTCCCTTCAGTAATGTTCCCAAAATTGGCTCAAAGAACGATTCATCCCACACAGAGCTTGACCATGATGAGAGTGAGATGATTGCTGATTGGTAACGGCCGCCTACTCGAGATGCAAAGGTCGACAGGCAGCTGTCTAGTCGAGTGAGAACATCTCTAGGGAATGCTAACGGAAAATTGGAGCAATTAGGGAAAGCAATCTAAATACAAAAAATGATCAATTTTTAATAGGTGATGTTTGTTGATTTTGTCATCTTGAAGAGGACTCATTCGCAGAGTTATGGGGAAAAGCTGGGGTGTGGGGCTAATTGGCTAGCTCTTTCAAAGAACCGGCACAGGCACGACGGGCCGAATGGCCTCTTTCTGCGCTGTAAGACTCTACGATTCCATGATGGGGAGAGTTGGTCATATTGGATTCAGTATTTAGTGATCCGCAGAATATATTAATAACTGAGAAATTGGTAAACACTTGGGTTTTCGTGATTATTGCTTAGCTTGGTTTAATCTAGTAATTAAGTCCAAAAATAACAAATAAGACTCGCCCAATACAGTTGTGCAATGGAAACAATTATCAAAAACCAAATGGAGGAATTTCTGTATGAAGGAAGGCGATGAACAGCACGATTTTAGACGGGACAGATTTTGCCTAACTAATTTTTTTTTGAGGCGGTGACATCTGAAGTTGGCCAGGTGGGCGGGAAGCCATAAGGGGGTGAATTTCCACAGAGGTTCTTCCGCATGTATCTCCGCGAGACGGCCACGGACATCCCGGTAAACCATGGTGTAGAACATAAGAAATAGGAGCAGGAGTAGGCCATCCGGCCCCTATATATGAGCAGGAGGAGCTCTGAAGGAATAGACCTCCACAAGGCCTTTGGTAAAGTGCTATACGAGAGGTTCTTTTACAAAGCAAAGTCCATGGGGAACACGGATAAGATATAGACATGGATTAGTAGTTAATTAGAGGGGAGGAAGCGGAGAATAATCATAAGGGGAGTGAAGGGGTGGTTGAGCGTGATTCTCAGGAGTCTGTGCTGTGACTCCGCCCATCCTTGGCAAATATATCGGCATAACTGCCGCATCAGTGCAAAGTACTTAAATTGGTAAATGATATGAAACTAAGAGAAGTTATAGACTCAGAGGAGGCAGCCACGACTTTTCTAATTAATGGCCAAGGTTTGATGATCACTGGTAAATGAAGCTTAAGTGCAGGGTACTGAATATATGGCTGATACATCTATTCCATGGGGGAATAAAAGTTGACTGATTCCTGGGATGGCGGGATTGTCGTATGAGGAGAGATTGAGTAGACTAGGCCTGTATTCTCTAGAGTTTAGAAGAATGAGAGGTGATCTCATTGAAACAGACGAAATTCTTACAGGGCTCGACAGGATAGATGCAGGGAGGATGTTTCCCCTGGCTGGGAATTCTAGAACAGGGGTCACAGTCTCAGAATAAGGGGTAAGCCATTTAGGACTGAGATGAGGAGACATTTTTTCACTCAGAGAGTGGTGAATCTTTGGAATTCTCTACCTCAGAGGGCTGTGGAGGCTCAGTCATTGAGTACATTCAAAACAGAGATCGATAGATTTCTAGATATTAAAGGCATCAAGGGATGTGGGGATGGTGCAGGAAATTGGTGTTGAGGTAGAAGATCAGCCATGATCTTGTTGAATGGTGGAGCAGGCTCGAGAGGACTGATGGCCAACTCCTGCTCCTATTTCTTATGTTCTTATGTTCTTATGCAAAGGAAAGCAACGGGGATAATCCCTGTTGTCAGGAGCAACTTGATCAGCTCTTCAGGAAGACGTCTGAGAGGACCTCATGTAGGTATAGGAGGAGCTACCTGAGAGAGAGAGTAAACCCAAAATAATACTTTCCGATAGACAGGGCAGGAGAAGAGGTTCAGGGTTGTGAAGAGCAAATTTAGGACACATGTCGGGAAGCGATGATGATCAACCATCGCTCTCACCTTCTAAATCCCAAGATCATTCTAGTCTGCTGCTGAAGAGTGAAGGTTGGACTGTTGTAAGTAATTTGTTTACAGTTCAGTCTTTAATCAAAAGGCGAGGAATATGTCTTGCTCCAAAACATAAGAGATTTTATTAAGAAGTTACAATAAGTAGAAAAGCTGTTAAAATACAATAGTACAAGTTATAAATACAATTATAAGATATTGGGATACAACCTGGCAAACGTTTATACCGACAAGGTTTGAGGTGCACTTGAAATCACTTGAGCATGTCCAGTCTTCGCTCCGTGAATAATATATGTTTTACGCTCTCACTGATATACCTACAATCAGGCATCAATCTGCTGTATTAAGCCCGTGCCCACATGTCAATCAATTTCTCTGTTTCTCAAGCCAAACATCATCTGCTGGCTCCTTACATTCCACAACAATACAGGAACAGGCAACTAACAGTTTCCCAAGCTATCAGGATATAAACATTAGATAATAATGGAGAAATGGGGGTAAACTGTAACGGAGAGCTGGGAAGGGAGTGGGGGGAAGATTTCCCATTGCGAAACCCAAAAGGTAAGTGGGAGGACCTTAGTGAGGCTCGTCAATGGGACTTCTGGGTTTTGAGCTCGGCATTGGTTGACAGGCAGGCTACCTGTCGGCAGTGGAAGGAGCTGCAAATGAGAGTGGAGGGGCTGGAGGGAGAGGGAGATCATCGGGTTTGGAAAAATTGGAGGGGGGTGGGGGTGGAGGGTCAGCGAGGATCGGGGAGTCAGCGAGGATCGGGGATCGGGGAGTCAGCGAGGATAGGGGATCGGGGGGGGGGGTCAGCGAGGATCGGGGATCGGGGGGAGGGGGTCAGCCAGCGACGACATCAGGGAAGTCCAGCCAGCAACGGAAATCGGGGAGGGGGGGCTCCACCATCAGGGATGTCGACCGATCGCGGGATTCCTGTTGGCCAGGTGAGCTTGTTGGGCCTGGATGGAACACTCCTGCTCCTCTGGGCCCACAAGCAATGTAATAAAGGCCCTCACCTCATGGATCTAGCCCTTCCCACCTGCTTTCACCTGGTGTGATTCAGAAGCGATGGGAAACAGGTGAGGTTAAATTCATTTTAATTGTACAATACACAAAATATTAAGTACCTCATGTATCTCAATGAGGTACATTGCCCTTTTAAGTATCGGCCTGCTGGCTTTAAGTGGGGGCGGAACTTCCTGGTGTCTGCTGAAGGCAGACGAACCTATGTGGGTTAAACCCAGAAGTGGGCGAGTTGGAGCCGAGTCGCGGCTAACCTCCAAAAAGCTGTTAATTTAACCTCCAACCCACCCGTTCTCGGGGGTTAACATTTATCCCATGGTGTCTCATGGCGCACTGTTACAACAAAATTTAAGCAATCTTTAGTTTAAAGGTTGACGATTACATGGACACAGTTTTACTGATGCTCTTATTCTTTAACAGAAATCCTGTAAACATGCTTTTCTCACAACTCTGCTTTTAAAAGTTGCACAGATGTTTCCAGCTGCTTACACATGTTTTACACCAATTCCTCCACCAATGGAAATACAAATAAGCAGACTCAGGAAATTCGCGTTTAACTCCCTCTGGAACCACTGGGGGTGGCAATTTTTGTATTTTAAGGGGCAGTAATGGTGTAACTCATTTTGAGGAAATTCTAGTCAAATTTCTTTAGCTTTCTATTTTGACAGGGCAGATTCAAGTCTGCTGGTGTTTCTGTTGCTATGTAAACTTTTTCTTTAGCTAAATACAATATCCAAATGAAGTATTACCAGGACAAAGCAGCCCGCTTGATTGGCACCCCATCCACCACCCTAAACATTCACTCCCTTCACCAGCGGCGCACTGTGGCTGCAGTGTGTACCATCCACAGGATGCACTGCAGCAACTCGCCAAGGCTTCTTCGACAGCACCTCCCAAACCAAACCTCTACCACCTAGAAGGACAAGAGCAGCAGGTACATGGGAACACCACCACCTGCACGTTCCCCTCCAAGTCACATACCATCCCGACTTGGAAATGTATCGCCGTTCCTTCATTGTCGCTGGGTCAAAATCCTGGAACTCCCTTCCTAACAGCACTGTGGGAGAACCGTCACCACACGGACTGCAGCGGTTCAAGAAGGCGGCTCACCACCACCTTCTCGAGGGCAATTAGGGATGGGCAATAAATGCCGGCCTCGCCAGCGACGCCCACATCCCGTGAATGATTTAAAAAAAAATCAGTTAACACCCGGATTTGTGAAATGAGGAAGAGGTAATGCAACTGCCTCGAAAAAGAAAAGGAATTGAAAATTCTCAGTAAACTCACACAATATCAGGTCAGCCTCTCAGTCTTCTCTTTTCTAGATAAAAGAGCCCCTGCCTGTTCAGTCTTTCCTGATAGGTATAACCTCTCAGTTCTGGTATCATCTTTGTAAATCTTCTTTGCACTTTCTCCAGTGCCTCGATATCCTTTTTGTAATATGGACATCTGAACTGAAGACAGTACTCCAAGTGTGGTCTAACCAAGGTTCTACAGAAGTTCATCAGAACTTCCCTTTAGGATAAATAGTTTGGAAAATATAATGATGAAAGAAAGGATATGGATGAGAGAGAAAGACGCCAAAAAAAAAACAGAAGGGACAAAAGAAAGATAACAGGAGAGAAGGAATGAAATGAGAAGGGAGCGTAGGCCAAGAAAAAACGTTGCAGAGAAAAGGAGGAGGAAGATGAAGGCAAAGAGAGAAACCAAAGGAGCGTACAGAGTATAACACTGGGGAGAGAGTGAGATTTGGAACTAGCACCTTCTGACTCAGAGATAAGAGTGCTACCCACTGAGTCACGGCTGACACTGTGAGAAAGAATAAGTTCTCACAGTTACAGAGAACGCAGCTCAGTACTTCAACGCCTTGGGAGGAGCGGAAACCTGATTGGAAAGATTCAAGCAGGGAGTCGCAGGATGAGCTGTACGTGGATTTGGGAGATGATAGCATGTTGAAGGACACTGGAGAGGAAAGGGAGGTTGGAGAAATGGGCAATAGTTAATGAGGAAAGAGGAGTCAAAGAATGGAAGTGATGCTGGTTTTGAAAGAGAGGGGGCAGTGAGAATTGCTTTTACACTTCACATCTAAATCTGGAGCAACGCATCAATGTGCCACATTTAATTCCATTGGACCTCACTGACAGCACTGGAGTTTTCTGAGAGCAGAAAAGCCTCATGTGACCTTATGTTTCTAAGAAGACAAATCTCTTCTTGGAAGCACCATAATGTCTGAGAACCATTAATCACTCACTGATACGTCCCACTTCCAAGATCTCATCATTTTTTTCTTCTTTATATCCGTTGATCACCGATAATTCGAAGCAGTTTTTGTGCCGAACAAATTAAATTATCCAATAATTTGAATTAAGCAGAGAAAATCACAGAGAAATGGGGACTTATTGCTATTTGAGACAAATGACTGAATTAAAAAATAGACTGTGTAATTGTAGATTTGTAATAACTGATGGAAACACGACAAAAAACACAGTAGAATCTCAAGTGACTGTTGTTAAAGGATGAGAAACGCAACAACATCACCAGCAATGAAAATGGAAAAATTATCCCCACTACACTTTTACGAACCATTATAGGTAGCTACTCACCCGCAGACATTTTACCATGTCCAAAATAGCTCTCTTAAGTATTTTTTAAAAATAAATGTTTGTTTATGGAGCACCTTTGCAGATGTTATCATTTGCGGAGATTTTAGAAAAACCCAGCCCCAAACTCTGCAGGGTTTTTAAAACTCAAGTGACCATCATCTAAACCACTTCATTTCCACCCTCACCACTTGGGAGGTAAACTGGCTGTTCCGATCGCCCACCAGGTATAGAACCATCGATCTTGGTGGAAACAATAATCGGGGGTTTCTACAATGGGCGGGTGATCTCTCCACCAGTTAATCCCCCTTGTGGTGAAGGTGATAAGTACCCCCCCCCCCCTAATCTTCTTAACCTTGGTAGAACTTACATTCAAGGCTTTGTCCCTTTACTAAGATTGTCAACTGAAACAAAATTCAATCAAGCCCTACACACGAACATACGAATTAAGAGCAGGAGTAGGCCGTTCGGCCCCTCGAGCCTGCTCTGCCATTTGATAAGATCATGGCTGATCTGATTGTGACCTCAACCCTACTTTCCCCGTCTACCTACTATAACCTTTGACTCCCTTGTTAATCAGGAATCTATCTAACTCAGCCTTAAGTAAGGTTCAGTAAAACCTTTTATAGAACTAATATTGATGCAAGAATGCACACAATAAGACACACATTGTTAAATGACCAGGGCAGCAATGTTCCAGGCTACTGAGTGGTACGACAACAAGATGGTGCCCACAATACCCAGCATGCCAAGTTCCCAAGTTCGCCACCTCCACAGGGGAAAAAAAGGAAGAAAGAAAAACGCAACAAGAGTGTCGACAGACAGAGTCATGGGAGTGAATCATTTCCCATTCTCTTGGCCAGGACATAGATGCAGGGAGATCTGGTTTTGAACAAAAGCGGGGAAAACAAACTCCGAACTAACTTACTTTAGTGTCGCAACAGTATTTTAGCGGCCAGAATATCTCAGAACACTTACAAGACCAGTAGATTCAAATCTTCGCTGTGTGAACACACTCACTTGACCTCACTCACACTTAGAACAGAAGCAGCTGAATGATACAGCCTTTAACAAACCGCTAACTTCTAACGTAACTAAAATAGCTTTTTACCATTACTACTGCAATTGTCTACTATCCTCGTTTCCAGTAACCTTTTATCTACTCTACGAGAAGCTTTTGATTCCTTTAATTGTGTACGATAAATATCTTTGTCCTCCTGAGAATTACAATGTTTTAATCTATGAAAACATTTTTGTTTCAATCCAATTTGCCTTTGTACATGGTCAGTCAGCCACCTTGCTATGTGCCCTTCTTTAGACTTTAGGGACATACATGGTTTCTCTAGGCTTTATTAAACCCTTAAAAATTTGCTATTTGTCTTCAGTATTGGAAGAATCCCCACCGAATTGAGTTAACTGAGCGTCAGTTGGTCACACTCTCACCTCCAAGTCAGAAGGTTGTGGGTTCAAGTCCCACTCCAGAGACTTGAGCACATAATCCAGGCTGACACTCCAGTGCAGTACTGAGGGAGTGCTGCACTGTCAGAGGTGCCGTCTTCCAGATGAGACGTTAAACCGATGACCCGTCTGCCCTCTCAGGTGAACGTAAAAGATCCCACGGCACTATCTCAAAGAAGAGCAGGGGAGTTCTGCCTGGTGTCCTGGCCAATATATATCCCTCAACCAACATTGCTAAAACAGATGATCTGGTCATTATCACATTGCTGTTTGTGGGATCTTGCTGTGCGCAAATTGGCTGCCGCGTTTCCTACATTACAACAGTGCCCGCACTTCAAAGATGCTTAATTGGCTGTAAAGTGCGTTGGGACATCTTGAGGTTGTGAAAGACGTTATATAAATGCAAGCCCTTTCTTTAACCAATTGGCCTGATTTAAGTCTTCTGGCATTTTAGTAAAGCTAACTTTTGATGTTACTAATCGAATAATATTGCAGTCAGTATTGCCCAGGTATTCCCCTACATGGAGATCCAAAACCGAAGTTAGCCTCATTACTAAATACTAGATCTCACCATATGACTACCTGTGGTTATCATTTTACGCTGTTTGCCACCTCAAGACCCGAAATGGGCAATAACTGAGAGGAAAACCCAACCCCTGGAGAGGTTAGAAGCAGATTAGTGTTATAATAGGCTATAGTCCAGCAACATCCAAACTCATAACGTGAAAAAGTGATTTCGGTTCTGGATCTCCATGCAGGGGAATATCTGGGCAATACTGACAAAATGAAATTAATAATTAAGTATTTGTTTTGATCACTATTTCTATGGTCAACTCCAGCAATCAATGTATCATCCCATTATGCTCAGTTTGCAGTTGGTCTCACTAAAGTTTAGTGAATTTAGGTACAGCATGGCCGATGTCAGACATGCGTTCTCTGCCTGTAGGGAATTGGCTGTAACTTCTCCACATGTTGACTTCTCATTCTGAACGTTCACTTCTTGTTCAGGATTTCTCATTCCCTGGTGTGGCAAACCGCATCACAGGAACTGACCCGTCTCGCCTCAGAGTTAGTGCTCACACATCCTCCAATGGTGAGTTTTCTTTATATTATATTAAACAAAGGGAAAGTCACTTCACCAGAGTTTAAAGCACGGAACACAATCTGAATCTCATTCAGATAAACCTCCACGTGACCCACCCGAGGGGAAAAATACTCCATTTCTGCCCTCCCGAGATACCCCCAATCAGATTCACCCCCTTCACCCACAGAGACACACAAACCCCCACACAAACCCCCACACAAACCCCCACACACACACCCCCACACACACACACCCACACAAACCCCCACACACACAGCCCCACACACACACCCACACAAACCCCCACACACACAGCCCCACACACACACCCACACACACCCCCACACACACACACACCCCCACCCACACACCCCCCCCCACACACCCCCCCACATACACACACACCCACACCCCCCCACACACACACCCCCACACACACCCCCACACACACCCCCACACCCCCACACACACACCCACACACAGCCCTACACACACCCCTACACACACACCCACACACACACACACACACACACCCAAACACACACCCAAACACACCCCCACACCCCCACACACACACACACCCACACACACCCCCACACACACACCCCCACACACACCCCCCCACACACACACCCCCACACACACCCCCCCCACACACACACCCACACACACACACCCACACACACACACCCACACACACCCTCACACACACACACACACACACCCTCACACACACACACACACTCCCCCCCCCCACACACACACCCCCACACTCACCCACACACACACCCACACACACACCCACACACACACCCCCACACCTACACACACACACACACACACACACCCCCACACACACTCACAACCCCCCCCCACGATACAAAGACACCCACATGCAGGCACACTTGAACATAGGAAAAGGAGGAGGCCATTCAGCCCCTCAAGCCTGTTCCGCCATTCATTTTGATCATGGCTGATCTGTATCCTAACTCCATTTACCCACCCTGGTTCCGTAACTCTTAATCCCCTCACCCGACAAAAATTTATCAATCTCAGTTTTGAAATTTGACCCCCAGCCTCAACAGCTTTTTGGGGGAGAGAGTTCCAGATTTCCACTGCCCTTTGTATAAAGAAGTACTTCCTGACATCACCCCTGAACGGCCAAGCTCTAATTTTAAGGTTATGCCCCCTTGTTCTGGACTCTCCCACCAGAGGAAATAGTTTCTCTCTATCGACCCTATCAAATCCTTTAATCATCTTAAACGCCTCAATTAGATCACCTTTTAATCTTCTATATTCGAGGGAACACAAGCCAAGTCTGTGCAACCTGTCCTCATCATTTAACCCTTTTAGCCCCGGTATCATTCTGGTGAATCTGCACTGCACCCCCTTCAAGGCCAATATATCCTTCCTGAGGTCCAGTGCCCAGAACTGAATGCAGTTACTCCAGGTGGGATCTAACCAGAACTTTGTACAGCTGTAACATAACTTCCACCCATTTATATTCCAGCCCTCTTGAGATAAAGGCCAACATTCCATTAGCCTTTTTAATTATTTTTTCTACCTGTCCACTAGCTTTTAGTGATTTCTGTACTTGGACCCCTAAATCTCTCTCTTCATCTACAGTTCCGAGCTTCTCACCATTTAGTAAATACTCTGATCTATCTTTCTTAGGTCCAAAATGGATGACCTCACACTTTCCCACATTGAACTCCATCTGCCACAGTTTTGCCCACTCACTTAATCTATCAATGTCCCTTCGCAACTTTCTGCTCCTATCTGCACTATTTAGTGTATCGCCTAATTTAGTGTCAGCAGCAAACTTAGGTATATGGCTTTCTTCCCTCATCCAACTCTTTTATAAATAAAATGAAAAGCTGCGGCCCCAGTACAGATCCCCGGGGGACACCACTAGTCACATCCTGCCAATTTGAGTACATACCCATTATCCCTACTCTCTATCTCCTACCTCCTAACCAATTCCCTATCCAAGCCAATAGGTTGCCTCTAATTCCATGCGATCTCTTTCTTGTTAACAGTCTCTTATGTGGAAGCTTGTTGAATGCCTTCTGGAAGTCCATATAAATAACATCCATAGACATTCCTTTATCTACCACATTAATTGCCTCCTCAAAAAATTCAACTAGATCCGTTACACATGACTTGCCCTTTACAAATCCATGCTGGCTCTCCCAAATGCTCAGTCACTCTGCCTCTACTAACAATTTCTAGCAACTTCCCCACAACTGACGTTAAACTAATTACATGGACGGTAAAGAAGCATTGGAGGAATGGGACTAACTTGATTGCTCTTACAAAGAGCTGGCACAGGCTCGATGGGCCGAATGGCTGTAACGATTCTATGATTCTATGACTAATAGGCCTATGATTTCCTAGTTTATCTCTCATACCTTTCTTAAATACACACACACACACACACAGATGCACACAAACACATCTCCTAAACCGTTTCCTTGGATCGAACTCTGCTCTCCTGCTGGTCCCCTTGATTAAACTCAGCCGCCTCTTGGTCCAAACTCTACTCCACTTCTGGCTCCTGATCAGGACTTCCCTCCTTCTCTGGCACCCAGACTGGCCATTGTCATCACTGCCTCCAAGTTAAACCATTGTATAACCGCTGCCTCCCAAACCAGACTTCATTTTACCTGCCTTTTACCCGTGACCTCCCTCCTCAAGAAAGGCCCTCAGATATTGGGATGCTCACATCTCAGTCCCTACCTTAAGTTCCTTCTTTACCGTGCCAACCCTCTACCACTGGTCTATGTAATAAGGTTCCCTCTGTGTCCATCCACATGGACATATTAGCTGCCACTCCACACCTGAGCCCCTTACTCCATTTTGCTTTTTGGCCAACTTTGGGCCCGAACCTACTCTTTTCATTTCTTCAGCTCAAACGCCCAAAACTCTGCTCTCTTGTCACTGACTCCATCTGTGGAAATGCATAAAGAGATACCTGACCCTATTAACTTTTTAATACACCTAAACCATAAATGAAGAAATGCATGATGGTATTTGACCATACTAACTGACCAGCTAAATATAATTTTAGTTTCTCACCAAAGACATACAGAAGCACTATTGTCTAATTATTTCAAGTTCTCTCATGCTGATAACTGTCTAACTAACAGAAATGAATGACCTTGAGACTAGGTACAGGCTTACTGATAAAAAAAGACTGTTTCTTAAGGAAAACCACTTTCCCAGGCCGGTGTCCAACATCACGAGATGGTCATGAGGAACCAGAGGGTGGGTTCCCTATTTTGATTGACTAACTACCTGAACCAATAAAGAATGTACGTGTACGCCCATATTCTAGGACAGGTGGGCGTTGCTAATGAACTGTATAAACGTGAGCTGTTTCTTGAACTCAGCGAAGACGTAGCCCTGACCATTGTTTAGGGCATTCTTCCCTTGTATACAAGTTTGGAGTTAATGCATTGTATATAATAGGTAATAATAAGTTTAAGTTTTCGACACATCCCCCTCCCTGGATACTCACTCAGGTTGAACCAGTCCATTCAGGATCTTGGCGCCCTTTTCAACTTACATCTGATCCTTACGCCCCACATCCCCTCCATCGCCAAAACCGCTTACTTCCAGCTCTGCCACCATTGCCTGTCTCTCCCCCTGCCCGAAACCCTCATCCATGCTCTTGTCATCTCCGGACTCGGTGACTCCAATGCCCTCCTTGCCAAGGTGCCATTCTGCACCCTCCATAAACTCCAACTTTTCCAAAACTCTGCCTCACGTACCTTGAGAAAATGATGGGTTGTGTAGCCGGAAGGCTCCAGAAGCTGCGAGAGTTTGTAACATTATTTTGCAAGTCATTTCAAGATCAAATTGTTTGTAGAATCAGGAATCAAACTGCTTTTCAAAACCCAAACAAAACTGTCTGGAGAATCATTTCTTCATCCGGGGCTATATTTTTTCCGTTCTAACTAGAACAAAAGCTGCTGGGTGTACAAACCGAGAAACATTAATGCTTTCACTCATAGCTTGTTTTTCCTATCAGAGTTAACAAACAAAAGAAAATGTATTTCTGTTTCTTAATTTAAGCTCTCAGTGTTCCTGACACTGTCAAGGTAACACAGGGCTGATTATTGCGCTGATTTAACAGAGGAGATTCAGGGCCCAGGCGTTGCTATGGGTTACAAAAGCTGGTAGAACATCTAAATGATCGCAGCAGGAACTTAAATCGTGCCTTATTATGGAACCTTCATTGGAGGCACGGGATGTTCAGTGTTTGGGAGGAAGTAAGGCCCTATTTAAAATGTTGCAGGTGTCTGATTCCTGAATCAGCAGATATTTCCTCCCCTCCTTCCCTTTGTCCCCACATGGCAAGCTCCTAAATGCAGGAGCAGGAAGCCCAATGAACCGAAGTGACTTGACCCTGGGAGTATGTCCGCTGACTTCAGCACCCTCAAGCGAGCGGAAAGTCCATCTCCGTCGGAAATCTCCTCGGGGCAGAAAATCCCGCAAACATATTGGGCTAGATCTTGACTTTGGGTAAATCAGGTGTGGGTCGGCAGCCTCTTTTACATCTCTCCCTGTTTTTATTTCCATCGAGGTCAGCGGGGAGAGATGTGGAACGGGCTGCTGACTCGCTAGCCCCCATTTTACACTATCGCACAAAGTCGAGATCTACTCCGTTATCAGTTAAACAGCCAGAAAAAGTTCCCTGCAACGAATTCCCTGCCCCTCTGAGCTGATCACAATCACTGCTCGTCACATTTCAGCCATCCCTTGGGATGTCTCCTTTACAGGAACTCAATCCCCTACAGGTTAAATCAGATCGAGTCATGTTTATTCTTATGAGTAATGCTTTCTTTGATGGGGTTTGACTTCCTGTATTTTTTAAAAAAGTTATTTTTCCCTAAGAGTCCTTTACAGTAAAGAATCATTTTCAGATAATCGAGCCCACTACTTTGTAAATTCCAATTTTGTATCTCACGGTCGATTGCAATCTGGTTCACTGATTCTGATGACCATTAATGTAAGAATTTCCCCGCCCAGTTTCATTAACCTCCTCCATCATGATTCATCCTGCGACTCATGACCCCACAGGCTCTAGCAACCCCCTCAAGAGGCAAGATCAATGCTGTTAGAGTGTATCGTATAAGGTGTTGGACTCAGTGGGTAGCCCGGTTGCCTCCGAGTCAGATGGTCACAGGTTCAAGTCCCACTCCAGAGTCTTGCCTCCTTTCTCAATTTTGCTTCTGGGCCCTAACCTTCTCTTCATCTCAAACGCCCAAAACTCTGCTCTCTTGTCACTGACTCCCTCCCCCTCCCTGGCTGACGCTCCAATACAGTACTGAGGGAGCACAGCACAGGCTGAGGTACAGACTTTCAGATGAGACGTTAAACCGAGGCCCCATCTGCCCTCTCCGGTGGACGTAAAAGTTCGCGTGGCACCATTTCGAAGAAGAGCAGGGCAGTTCTCCCTGGTGTCCTGGTTAATATTTATCCCTCAACCAACATCATTAAAACGAATTATCTAGTCGTTATTAGATTGCTGTTTGTGGGATCTTGCTGTGCCCAAATTGGTTGCTGCATTTCCTACATTACAACAGTGACTACACTTCAAAAGTATTGGCTGTAAAGCACTTTGGGACGTCTTGAGGTCGTGAAAGGCGCTATGTAAATGCAAGTCATTCTTTCTTTAAATAGAAGTAAATAAATATTTATCTTTTTATTTCTCTTTTGGGTGGATACTGTTCACTGGGAACTCAATCCCACATACACACTTGGACAGATTTTGCTGGAGTGGGGCATGCCTTGTTAGTTAGACTTGTTCGTGCATAATTAGATCTTAAAATGTTTTGCTCAGAGTTGTTGGAAGCTGATAACGAATGCGGTGAGGTGAACAGGGCGTCAGGGACCTTAGTGAACGACGGGACCAACAGACTATCTCCTTAATCAATGAGATCAAAGGAATGAGAAATAAAGAGAGGGAGGGTGAGAAGGAGGGTGAATTACAGTCAAATCAGGTACAGAAAGAGAAATAAAGAGAGGGGAAGAAAGATTGGATTAAGAGAGAGAGAAAAAAGAGGCAGAAAGGAAAAGTAAGAATTTTTTTTTAATTTAAAATTTGACATTTTTTAAAATCTCCTAAAACAATTCACAACCTGAAGGAATGAGACTCTACATTTAGAACTGTTTCACTTTCTGGACCACAGAGGTTGATCGGTAATCATTAACAATTATCAGGTTGTTAAAAGGGTGCTTACGCTATTAATTACTAGACTTAACTTTCGGCGATGAGTTTAATGGGCAGTCAATGTGCAAATGCAGCAACTTCATAAAAATCACAGGGAGGTTGAGGGCGAGATGCCGTTTTCGCAAAGCTAATGGCGGAGCAGCACAAATCGTCCAGCAACTTGTGGCGATTCGCAATTCACGGGCTAGCTCTCCCTCGCCACAAATTGCTGGCCGATTTATGCATTAATAACGGCGTCCGTCGTTCACACCCTGTTATGTTTTCAGCAAAATCTGCCCCCATGTTTATTAGTTGACTAAAACTTCTTACATTAAAAACCCAACTGGCTCACGATGCTTGACGGACCATAATACAGGCAGGGCCGAGACTAGGCTGCTCCAGCCCCTCCCGTTGATGTTAACAGACCTGTAAAGGTGGCAGTGTACCACAGAGAGCAAGTGCCCGCCCGTGGCCATCAGGGCCGTCGTGATCACAGTTCATGCCTCCATCTCAGGTGGAACCACCCTTACTACAGTAGCTGGCTCCATTTCTTTAGCTGAAGGTGTCAAGTCAGTGCAATTACTAAAGGCTGTGCTTATGTGTCATTTTCCAGCAGACGCCACTGCCTTGGTAAATTTTATCTCCTTTACTCTTTGAGGGGAGAATTTGGTCTTCTCTATTGTACAAGACCCAAGGATAGGTGCAGAGAAGAAAAAACCATTCAGCCCATCCGAACTCACCCAACACAACACCCCGGGCGGAAGTGATGGGTGGGGGGATGTCGTCAAGGACGGGATTGGAGCTTGGCTGGAATTTCCACGGTCGGATCACTTGCTGACCCTTAACCCCTGGGCCGGGATTCAGGGGGGGAATAAGACTGCGATCCATCCGACCCCCACCCCACCCCAGGAAATTTTAACTCTCCGGCCTCATTTTAATGTTCCCTCACGGGCTCCCGCCCAAAGACAGCGGGGATGAGGTAGGTGTTAGTAATCAGTAGCAGGAAATCGTGCAAGGTAAGTGAACAATGGGGGGGGGGGCGGGGGGGCTGAGAATGATCAGGATTGGGGAGGTGGGGGTGGGAGAGAAGCCCAGGGCAGAGGAGGCCCTAGGTCTCCTTGTGGGGCCAGGAGGAATATTCCCACAGGGAACCTTTAAAGAATCAAATAAAAAGACTCGTCTGGGCCTCTGTTAGCCATGATCCTGCTTACCGCCAACTTTCGCGGGTTTTAGTTGACCCGGAGTTAAAATCGCGTGAGTGGCGTAATGAGACCACCATTTGACCACTGTAGTTAGGCCCCGGCTTGTCTGGGGCAACCGTCCCCAGCTAGAAAATCACCAGTTAAAATGGCGTGCATCGTGAACGGTTCAGGAACGGTGAAGGAAGTTCCCAAACCCGATTTCAACTGCCCGCCCGCCCCACTCCGTCCGGGAGGGCTGGGTTAAAATCTGGGCCTCATTGTCAAGGCTTACACATGGACTCTTGGATGAGGGACCGGATGGGGCCCAGCGACTGTGGGATCGTATAGGGGCCAGGAGAGGAGTGCGAGGGAGAGGAGAGGGGAAGTTGGAGAGGGTTTTCTTTGCGGAATTTTTAAGTCGGTTTCCCAGTCAATAAATACACACCCTGACAGCTCTTTCATTATTCAGAGGACGTTGGGCAATGTCCCGATGCTATCAAAGCAGCTACAGCATGTCGAAAGCTTTTGTTACGTTCTAATCAGTTAGACGTCATCAATCAGCCCTGATCTGGGTGTGTAACAATACATTTTGCAAGATCCATTGCAAGACACTCTAAATCAGGAAATTGTGTACAGTTCACTTATTCCAGGGCTTGCTATAGTTCAGTCATTTGCCTACCTTTCTGTGAGAGTGCGAGTTAATCATACATCACACAGGGAGCTGGCAGGAGTAATGAGCTGGAGGTTGTATAGATTTTTCTGGAACGAAGACTACAGTGAGAAAGCAGGCTGACCATAATGTGAATCTAGTGCACTTGTACCTGTCGAGTTACTTGTTAAACCACACTGCGCTGCAATACTGGTTGGGCTTTTGAAATGAATGCACTTCATTGTTTGCTGCAACGATCTCTTCCTGCAACTAAATGAATAAAAAAGTTCTTGCAACTTAGATCTAGCCATTTCACTTCTCTCAGAATACCACAACACCATTCACATAGAAGAATCACCTTTGAAATGCAGTCACTGTTGTTATGTGTGCAAGTGCGGCTGCCAATTTGCATGCAGCAAGGTCCTGCAGACCCCAGTTGGATAAGTGTCCAGTTAATTTGTTCTCGGTGGTGTTTCTGACGGAGGAACATTGGCCAGGACACCAAGAGATCCAGGGACAGGCAGACAGGGCCTCGGTTTAATGGTTCATCTGAAAGACGGCACCTCAGACAGTGCAGCACTCTCTCAGTACTGCAGTAAGATGTCAGCCTAGGTTATGTGCTGGAGTAGAACTTGTCCTCACAACCTTCTGACAAAGAGGCAAGAGTGACCAAATAAGAGTGTTCAGTTCAGTGTTACAGTGTCAGTTCCATTCACAACCCCTCAGATAATGAAGCAGTCCGAGCCCGCATGCAGCAAGACCTGGACAACATCCAGGCTTGGGCTCATAAGTGGCAAGTAACATTCGCGCCAGACAAGTGCCAGGCAATGACCATCTCCAACAAGAGAGAGTCTAACCACCTCCCCTTGACACTCAACGGTATTACCATCGCCAAATCCCCCATCATCAACATCCTGGGGATCACCATTGACCAGAAACTTAACTGGACCAGCCACATAAATACTGTGGCTAAAAGAGCAGGTCAGAGGCTGGGTATTTTGCGGCGAGTGACTCACCTCCTGACTCCCCAAAGCCTTTCTAACAAACACAAGGCACAAGTCAGGAGTGTGATGGAATACTCTCCACTTGCCTGGATGAGTGCAGCTCCAACAACACTCAAGAAGCTTGACACCATCCAGGACAAAGCATCCCGCTTGATTGACACCCCATCCACCACCCTAAACATTCACTCCCTTCACCACCGGCGCACAGTGGCTGCAGTGAGCACCATCCACAGGATGCACTGCAGCAACTCGCCAAGGCTTCTTCGACAGCACCTCCCAAACCCGCGACCTCTACCACCTAGAAGGACAAAAGCAACAGGCACATGGGAACAACACCACCTGCACGTTCCCCTCCAAGTCACACACCATCCCGACTTGGAAATATATCACCGTTCCTTCATTGTCGCTGGGTCAAAATCCTGGAATTCCCTTCCTAACAGCACTGTGGGAGAACCTTCACCACACGGACTGCAGCGGTTCAAGAAGGCGGCTCACCACCACCTTCTCAAGGGCAATTAGGGATGGGCAATAAATGCCGGCCTCGCCAGCGATGCCCACATCCCGTGAAAGAATTGAAAAGAACAAGAGGTCCCAATCCTGTGATAAAATATGCGTTAAACTAAAAGTGGGGGGGGGGGGGCGATAATTTTGATTAATGCGATCGTGTAAAGTGGGTGATACCGCATTAGCCTCCCATTATACATCTGTCCCGATTTTCATTTCCGTTGACTTCACTGGAGACGAAAATCGGGAGAGGCATTTAACAGGTGGCCGTGCCGATATCACCCGCTTTACACTGTCCTCCAAAGTCAAAAAGACCCCCAAGCACTTTACAGAGCCAGGAGAACCTAAACTGTGTTGCAGTTCCTAACATTCCCAGCGAGTCCTGCAATTTCTGATAATAGGCATGGACCTTTGTGTTTCTGTTGGTTGCTGGTGAGCTTTCCTGGTTGCCATGGCAGCGGCGGAGATGTGCTTAGAATTTTGACTTTTGCTCACCTCTTGCAACAGGAGCAAACTGAAAACATGCGTCAGTGGGTTGATCACATGTATCTTGTGCGTATTACAGAATCATAGAAATTTTAACAAGGAAAGGGACCATTGTATCTCTGTCCGTGCTCGTTCCACCTCACAGCTCACTTATATAACATCCCTGCTCTTTAATGTTTCTATCTTCTTCGTAAATGGTGAAGAAATTTATACCGTATACATACAAGCTGTAACATTGCAAAGAAAATAATTCAATAATTCTGCAGGGCAAAATACATCTACACCGCACTTGCAATCGGACGTTTCAAAGGGTGTTCAGTAAAATTTTGAATTTTATATTAAAAATTGTGGGTTCTGTTTAATTTTATAATGTATTTTTTTTACTTCATTTGCAAGAAAATCCTGCCAATTTAAATGAAGTTGCTCACCTTTAAATCAGACAATTGTAAACAATTTTACAACACCAAGTTATAGTCCAGCAATTTTATTTTAAATTCACAAGCTTTCGGAGATTTTCTCCTTCCTCAGGCAAATGTTTCAAGACGTTCAATGTTATAAGATCAGACGGTATTTTTACTGCCCTGGCCAATATTGATCTCCCAAGCAACAACACAAAAAAAAAACCCAGATTATCTGGTCATTTATCACATTGCTGTTTGTGGGATCTTGCTGTGTACAAATTGGCTGTTGCCTTTCCTACATTACAACAGTGAGTACACGTCAAAAATACTTCATCGGCTGTAAAGCGCTTTGGGACGTCCTGAGGTCATGGAAGGCGCTATATAAATGAAAGTCTCTCTTTCTTTTCTCTGGGGTAAGTTGCTGGCTCCATGTAGTGAGTGCAGGTTTACTGCAAATGTACAAAAGAAATTGCAGCAAGTTCCTGATTGTGGCCGACATGGCTGGATATTGGGGGACGTGTCGTCTTGGACTCTTGGACCTCGTGCGATTGCATTCAGGTTTTGGACAGCAATATCAAAAAGAGTTCTCCTAAATTCGGACAAGGTTTTTGCTCTGGTTTTTTTTTTGACTTTCTCAGGAGGTTCAGTGACAAGTGGTCAGGGTAGCAGATGGGCCTGATGCTATGTGGAAGTAACGACGGGACAGTGTTGGACAGGCTCGATGGACAAGCTGGTCTTCTACTGCACGTCATTTTCAAATGTTCGCAGGTGCTGAAAGACACTGTATAAAAGTTCCTTCTTTCTCTCAATAGCCTTATCAGCAGCTGGAAGACTCATGTTTGGTGATAAGGTGGATACAATATCAGTGGAAACAGAAGGAGATTAAGTCACAGAAATGACACACTCTTTTGCTCTTTCCTCATAGCCCTGCAAATGTTTTCCACTTTCCCTTTTGAACGTTACTATTGAATCTGCTTCCACCGCCCTTTCAGGCAGCGCATTCCAGATCATAACAATTCGCTGCGTTAAAAAAATTCTCCTCATCTCCCCTCTGGCTCTTTTGCCAATTACCTTAAATCTGTCCCCTCTGGTCACCGACCCTCCTGCCACTGGAAACAGTTTCTCCTTATTTACTCTGTCAAAACCCTTCATGATTTTGAACACCGCTATTATGGTTACAATCTTTATCGCCCCTCCTTCATGTTTACACTGCGTTATTTTTGTTATTTCACTCACTATATCAGAGAACATCTAAGTCTTACATCTCTGTAGCTTGCTGCAGTTTTCTCTTTATCAGTACCCAAAGTAAAAGATACAAATCTCTCGTCTCTATTTTCTCCACTTCTCGCTTGACATTTATTAGCTTGTTTTATGTTTGGAGGCTTAATCCATTCACTTGACCTCCACCCCCTGCAATTAACCCATTCAAAATAAATGAGCTGACACCTCCGCCAAAATAGTTGAGAGAGTCAATAGTTCAGGAGGACAATCGTGCATTATGAGCTTGTATGCCAGGATCCCACAGTACAATGCAAGGAATGCTCTGGCTGACATCCCCAGGACATGATCTCCCACATTCTGTCTGAGGTTTGAAAGGTTGAGTCCTTTTTCTTGTTTGGGAGTCGAAGGCGTTTTTAAGGTAGAATCGATGTCTCCTGCCTTCCTGCCCTGGGATAGCTAGAGGTGTGTCTGTCAAGGTCCTGGAATTGTTGAGCATCTGAAATAGTCAGATGAAACATTCCTGTTTAATGCGTTTGCCTTTACTCCAAGTAAATGGCGGACTGTTCCTATTATGGGTTGGAGGTGGACCGTCAGGTGGGGAAAGAGGTTTGTTTCATACAAAGGTGCAAATTTTCATTTACCATTATACCTGGAGCCAATCTCTGATTATGCAAAGACTTAGGATATTTGCAGGTGTATGAGGGACCCTCTGTAGTTGTTGTAGTTGGGCTTGTACCCTTCATCTGGCCAAATTCCCTAATGTATCTCCCTTGCAGATAGGAACAGGAGTAGTCCATTCAGCCCCTCGAGCCTGTTCCGCCATTCAATTAGATCATGGTTGATCTGCATCTTTCCATTTACCCGCCTTGGTTCCATATCCCTTAATTACCTTACCTCACAAAAATCTATCAATCTCCGTTTTGAAATTTTCAATTGGCCCCTAGCCTCAACAGCCTTTTGGGGATGACGGTTCCAGATTTCCACTGCACTTTGGAGCCAGTGCCTCTTTGGTTGTGTTTCTATCTCTTTTACCCTTCAACTTGATCTCTCCGGGTTTATAGAGCCCTGCGTCTCCGCACAGGTAGAAATGGTGTGGCTTTTGAGGACTCCCACAGTAATCCTAGGGCAGTGCTTGGCCCCTTAGTTCTCAGCTGTGCATCAGGTAGCAACAGGAACACTAAGTTGTCAAGAAGGACAGAGATGAGGCATCAATGTCAAGAGTGGGGTGGCTGGTTATCAAGGGTGAGTTATATGGGAACTGGGATATAATGTGAGTTCATTATGTTGCCTAAGTCAAGTGCGATTGCTTTAGGGAAAAATAGTTTCTTCTGGAATGTACCTTGTGTGGGTTTGAATGGAGGGTGAATTCCTTCTCTGTGGGATATAGGCTTCTCGTATATCCACTACACCCCCATTAATTGAGTAATCAATGTAGCTCTGTTAATATCGTCCTTACCTCTTAGTCAGAAGGCTGTGGGCTCAAGCCGCACTCCAGGATTGAAGGGTGCAGTCTAGATTGCCGGTTCAGCGCAGTACTGAGAGAGTGTTGCATTGTCTGAAGTTCCATCTGGTGGTTCAGGTAGATGTAAAAGGACCCTAGGCGCTACATCATTTGCTATTTATGGGATCTTGCTGTGCGTAATTTGGAGCCTGTGTTTGCTTAAGTACAATTAAAATAAACAAGGTCATAAAGATATAAAGCAACCGTTCCAGTGTGATTAGGACGCACTTCAAAAGCAATTAATTGGTTGCCAGCACAGAGGCCTGTTTGATAAGGCGCTATACAAATGCAAAGTCTTTCTTCTACTCCCAGATGGCTCTGGTCGCTTGGTGCAGGTGAGCTGCTAAGTTGGGGTTCCATCTGACCTTGGACAATAGGGGTAGTTTAGATCTCTAGCTACAATAACTAGGAATTAGGATTCCCAGCATGGGCGACTGAATGCGACAGTGGGAGAGGTCACACCGGAGGCATCGACAGTGGGCATTGTGACCCGCTCTCCTGCTATCCGTCCGTTTATTAGAATGAAGTGCTCAACCTTTCCTGGGAAGGTTGTCTCCAACGTGAAGAGGAGATGCTTGCTGATTATTATGGGCATCCTTGTGTTCTTGGACATATAGGAGGTGATCAGTGTTTGACCCAGCTTGGGCCTCATGAACCTGTGAGGAGAAATGACATAAACTAGACTTGTAGCCCCTGGAATATAGAAGGTTAAGGGGTGATTTGATTGAGGTTTTTAGAATTTTGAAAGGAATTGATGGGGTAGATAGAGAGAAACTTTTTCTGCTGGTGGGGGAGTCTAGGACAAGGGAACAGAACCTTAAAATCAGAGCCAGGCCATTCAGGAGAGAAGTTAGGAAACACATCTTCACACAAAGGGTGATAGAAGTGTGGAACTCTCTCCCACAAAAAGCAGTAGACGCTAGCTCAATGAATCATTTTAAATCTGAGAGCGATAGATTTTTGCTAGCCACGGGTATTATGGGATATGGAGTCAAGGCGGGTAAATGGAGTTAGGGTACAGTTCAGCCATGATCTCATTGAATGGCGGAACAGGCTCCAGGGCCTGAATGGCCCACTCCAGTTCCTATGTTTGACATTTAGATAATATAATTCTTTGTTTAACCATGTTGAAGGTTAGCTTGACATCCTGTGGCCTTCTTGCGTCCTCCATTACAGGTTGCTATAGAAGTGGCAGTCCTGTGGCTTGCTAGCTGCATTTGAGTTTCCTGAAGGTGGAGGTTGTTTGGTCCGTTCCCATTGTGTTTCCCTGCAGTGTAGGGATGTTAGCCTTGGGGTCCACCTCATTGCTTCCGCACAGGCACCAGCATGGGCGCCTATACACGAGCTCTGTGATTGGTTAAATATGAATAAACTCTAAAATATTGCAGTTGATTTAAATCAAGAAAGCTTCAGCAAAGGGTCTCATTTCGTTTGAAGTGCAGTTAACAAGGTCATAACAATATAAAACATCTGTGCCAGTGTGACTTTGAAAGCACAAAATTCAATCATTTTTATACATTTGAATTTTATTAATAAAGTTCGGATTTATTATGTTGCTATTAATAGGTTTTAGGTACCTTCCCGAGAGGCGCCTGATAGGTTTCAAGATATATTAAAAGGAGTGTTTGCATTCTCGACACCCTGTTAAATGATTTCAGGCTGGTTTCAAACGTCTTTGAAGTCCCCTTCAACAAGTTTCAGAGCTGCAAGATGTGAATATGCTCTCTTCGCAGCAACGACCTCCATAACGGAATTCAGATACACAATCTGTTTGCTTTCCTTCTGGTTACAGCCTTACGAAAGCCTCACTAAGAGCAACTAATGGTCTCGCTCGCTCAACAACGAGCTCAGCCGCAGACAAAGCAACGATAAGGCGAGCCACGGAGCAGGTGCAGCTTGGTGTGTAATTAGAATAGGCGAAGACCCCAAGTAAATAAGTAGCAAAAATTCTAATGAGACACTATTGATTTTATAGTCCTAAATCTGCAGTTATTGAACTGCAATTGATTCAAAATTACATGAAGTTAATATTTTATTGTTTATAGCAACATGTCCACTGTATGTCAGGAACTTCATCATCAGGGCCTGTTTTTAAAGTCAGTTAAAAAAAAATTGGGATCAACTCCATCCTTTTCATTTTTTCCAGCAGGTTATTTTTCCTTTAAACACTGAATATTGACATCCAAGAGTTACTGTGCCCAGCATTGCAAAAGAACATCAAGCTAAAACTGAAGCAACCTAGATTAATAATGTAAGGAACCTTACAACACCAGGTTATAGTCCAACAGTTTTATTTGAAAATCACATGGTACATTGGCGAGACCATGCAGACACCGCGACAACGGATGAACGGACACCGCGCAACAATCGCCAGACAGGAGGGTTCCCTCCCAGTCGGGGAACACTTTAGCAGTCACGGATATTCAGCCACCGATCTTCGGGTAAGCGTTCTCCAAGGCGGCCTTCGAGACACACGACAACGCAAAATCGTCGAGCAGAAATTGATAGCCAAGTTCCGCACCCATGAGGACGGCCTCAACCGGGATCTTGGGTTCATGTCACGCGGGGAAAAAAAGTTATCTGTTTTTAATAAAACTGGACATTCTCTCTCTCTCTCTCTCTCTCTGCCTCTCGGGGCTCTTTCTCTCTGTCTGTGTAATTTGACCCTTGTGTATTCAGTATACTGGAACATACTGTTTTCCGTGGCTAACCTGTCTGAACACCAACGACACCTTTGATTCCCAGCCTAATATAAGATATGCGATTTGAGAACCTCTCATTCACTCACTCACCTGACGAAGGAGATAATCTCCGAAAGCTTGTGATTTTCAAATAAAACTGTTGGACTATAACGTGGTGTTGTAAGATTCCTTACATTTGTCCACCTCAGTCCATCACCGGCATCTCCACATCATAGATTAATAATGGTAACAATTAACCTGGCACAGGCTCGATGGACCAAATGGCCTCCTTCTGTGCTGTATCATTCTATGATTCGACTCTGCAACATCACAACTTGAAGCAGCTGCCTGCCCAGAGTCGCTGGGTAGATTCTCATCGGGCAGGGAGGGTTTTTTAAAAAATTCGTTCATGGGATGTGGGCGTCGCTGGCGAGGCCGGCATTTATTGCCCATCCCTAATTGCCCTTGAGAAGGAATACGTGCCCGTAACATTGCCAGCTCGATTTTCCGCTCAGCAGGCCATGCGGTAAAGGTGAAAATCTACCCCCCCCCCCTGCTCTGGAAACTGGTTCACTAATGCCCGTTAGGGAAGGAAACCTGCCATCCTTACCCGGTCTGGCCTACAGGTAACTCCAGTCCCACACCATCTTGGTTGACTCTTAACTGTCTTCTGAAGTGACCTCGCAAGAAACTCAGTTGTATCAAAACTCAGGGCAACGAGGGATGGACAATAAATGCCAGCCTTGCCAACGATGCCCACATGCCGAGCATGAATTTTAAAAATGGAAGCACACTCACGGGAGTATGTTACGTTTATATAGGCAGCTCCCATAATAAATATGGACATGGAATTTATAATGGAAAAAACGGAGAGGTGCATGGGCCTGGGATGACTCTGGGGGCATTAACCAAGTTGGCATGTGGCGCTTTCCTGGTGCAGAATGAGCTGCGTGCACATCATATTGGGTCCGTCAGTGCCCATTTCTCATCCAAAAAAAACAGGCGCTGCCCAATCCAATTTTTAGACCCAAGTGTTGTCTTCAGGTGAAGGGGTGAGGTGTTGGGAGGGAGGGTATAGTTTGACCAGAACGTCAGACATAATCCAGTCCCCATTTTAAAGGCACTCTGTCCCTACTTTTTAATGTAACTCTCTGATCTCACATTATTTATAGTGAAAGAGCAAAAACTTACGGCAATTTGAGAAGCACGGAAGGAGAGCTGGTCGGAGCACACGGCCGAGAAATTGGATGGCGAATGAATCAGAGCCCGATCTTGGTGCAGAGCCCGATCTCGGTGCGGAGCCTGATTCTGGTGCAGAGCCCGATCTCGGTGCAGAGCCCAATCCCAGTGCAGACCGCAATCCCGATCTCGGTGCAGAGTTTGTGCTGAGGACGGAACTCAGTCAGCCCTGGTGGGACAGTGAGCTCAGAGCTATCCCACATTCATTCAAATACATTTTCCTTCTGAGGTTATATAAAAATTATATGGAAACCCTACAGAAGTGAAATTCCAGGCCATCCATTCACCCCCACCTGCCTACCCTGTGGTCTGGTATATGTGTGTGTTCTCTGCTACCATTAGAAACTGGGCTATTGTGCAGATAGATGCAAAGTGCAATAGTGTCTTCATTGAACATGTTGGATGAGGCTTACGCCACCATCAGAGATGGAACATCACCACATGTACGGATGTTAATTAGAGATTAACCAAAGTCAGCCCCACTTAAATGAATAGCCTTTAAATTAAAAAAATAAAACATTTAAGAGAATAATAGCTCTGGGCCCAAATCCCTTTTCCACCTTTTCCAGCTGTCCCCGTTGAATGAATATATAACGTTTAAATGAATTGCAAAAGTCTCTATTTTTGATTTGAGTGTGGCACTGCCTCACTAAACCCAATGTAGTATGTCCTTTCTGCCAATAAATATGTTAAGCTCTTTATACGAACGTTAGTGTCCAGATGTGACCGTTGCCTGGTAACCAATGCAGCGATGTTTCTGAATCTTTTCACGTCATCGAGTTGCTGGGGCAACTGTCAGGGATCGATGTGACGCTTTCGTTTAAGTATGAAAATCGCGTCATCAGGAACCTATACTCAAGCTTTGTGAGGTTTACAACTTACCCGTGTCTTAATCGGCCGCAAACCCCTTTTGGCAACGCTCTGCGGCAGAAATTCTGGCCCCGTTTTTTTTTACCGGGAGGTGGGAAACAGTGTCTGGCAACCCCAAAGTTCAAGGGGCATAGTTTGCTGGGTGTTCCGGCTAATGGCGTGTCCCGCTCACATGAGACGGTTTCCAGCTGGAGTCCCGGGGGCCAGTATTTAAAGCGTGAACACACCTCTTAAAGGGAGGCAGCATTCATGGCAGACAGAAAGCAGAGGAAGGCAGACGGGTTTCGAAGGTAAAGATTTTCTGATGCCTCCTGGAGGTCATGTTGGCAGCAGTGAGGTCAAGAAGGTTCCAAGAAGCAGGAAGAAGAAAGCCAGTTTAATGATGAGGGAAACTTGGCTGAAGAAGTGAGCAGCAGGAGTGTAATGGAGAGGAAGTGGATATAGTGCCAGGAAAGATTCAAGGATCTCACTAGGTCAGGAAAGGTCAATACAATACAGCTTCTTCTTCACCCACCTCTTGCAATGCACCCACTTTCACTCCCTCTCGTCCCTCCTAAGAACATAAGAAAATAGGAGCAGGAGTAGGCCCTATGGCCCCTCGAGCCTGCTCCACCATTCAGTCAGATCATGGCTGATCTTCGACCTCAACTCCATTTTCCCTCCCGATCCCCATTTCCCTTGATTCCCCTACAGTCCAAAAATCTATCTCAGCTTTGAATATATTCAATGACTCAGCATCCACAGTCCTCTGGGGCATAGAATTCCAAAGATTCACAACCCTCTGCGTGAAGAAATTCCTCCTCATCTCAGTCTTGAATGGCCGACCCCTTATCCTGCGTCTATGCCCCTTGGTTCTAGACTCTCCGGCCAGGGGACACACTTTCTACAATCCTACACCATTCATACCAATCCTCACCCCTGCCTCACTTTCCTCACCACCACTCACAAGGGCACACCTCTCCCCTTAATACATGCTCACCTCTCGTTTCCTCCTTTCACTGCTGCCTCTAACCCCATCCTCTCCTCGTCTGCTCTAATTTGCTCAACCTGCGCCACCTCTCAGTAAACTGCCTCAATTCGCACTGTAGCCTTTTACTGCCTACGCGGATCATCCCCACTCCCAAACTGTCTTCCTCCTTTTATCCCTTTCACCTTACGCACTACGTCCAGAAAAAGCACACACCTTCCCTAGTCACTGATAACGCTCTCCTACCCCTTTTGCAGAAGAGAGGGTAGAACAGTAGCGAAAGGGAACAGGGCAGGCTAAGGATCATGGGAGTCTGTTACCAGACTGATTCCTGGGATGGCAGGACCGTCGTATGAGGAGAGATTGGGTCGACTCGGCCTGTATTCACTCGAGTTTGGAAGAATGAGAGGGGATCTCATTGAAACGTATAAAATTCTGACAGGGCTGAACAGACTGGATGCAGGGAGGATGTTTCCCCTGGATGGGGGGTCTAGAACGAGGGGTCACAGTCTCAGGATACGGGGTAGGACATTTAGGACCGAGATGAGGAGAAATTTCTTCACTCGGGGCGGGGAAGGAGAGGATGAGTTCCCCCTGCTCCGTGGTTTCCGCCAGGTGAGTGGGGGTGGGGGCTTCGAGCGCAGCTCCCATCCCACCAGGGTTGCCCTGGCAACCTTGCTGATCAGTGTGGATACCCGTGCCGCTGCAGTTAATATTACATCGGGTTCCCAATTGCATCCTCGGGCCCCCCGATTACCAAACATATTGATGATGTTCTCGCCTCTGTGCAGCGAGAGCCTTCGACCCTGCAATGACTCGCCCACATTTCAATACTGCCGGACGGGGACACAGCCTGTTGGAGCCAGTAAGTACACACGGCCCATTTTAACCCCTTTGTTCAACACTTTCCTGCCTGGCGGCGGGGGAGGGTCGGGGGCGGTTACAATCGGGGCCTCTGTCTCTGTGATTAAGGGAAACATAAGAACGTAGGAAGAGGAGGAGGCCATTCAGCCCCTCGGGCCTGCTCCGCCATTCAATTAGATCATGGCTGATCTGTACCTCCACTCCATTTACCCACCTGATTCCCTTCAATACCCTCACCTAACAAAAATCTATCGATCTCAGCCTTGAAAACTCCAATTGTCCCCCAGCACCTGACGAAGGAGAAAGCCTCCGAAAGCTTGTGATTTTCAAATAAAACTGTTGGACTATAACCTGGTGTTGTAAGATTCCTTACATTTGTCAACCCCAGTCCATCACCGGCATCTCCACATCATGTTTATTTATCAACACATTGCATGCACTGCCCATGAGACTGGTACTGAAAGTAACTCACGTGCAACAGACTCATCGGGTGTCATCGGACGCAGACTTGAATGTATCTGGCGGACAACTGGTTTAGCCATTCATCACCAGATCACATAAACCACTAGCGGGTCCTGCTCTCCTCTGCCAAAACTGCTCGCTATTCCAGGATCATCCTGGAATGCAAAGATAACCCCCGGCTTCTCTTCTCCACTACAAACCGTCTTCTTAAACCCCTCTGCCCTGCCCTCTCCAGCTTCACCTCCAACGAAAAATGTGACTGTGACGATGGTAAACTATCCCTCCTCATCCTTCTCGACCTGTCTGCAGCCTTTGACACGGTTGATCACACCGTCTTCCTCCACCGCCTCTCCTCCATCCTCCAGCTGGGTGGGACTGCGCTCACCTGGTTCCATTCTTATCTATCCAGTTGTAACCAGAGAATCACCTGCAATGGTTTTTCTTCCCGGTCCCGCTCTGTTACCTCTGGAGGCCCCCAAGGATCGATCCTTGGCCCCCTCCTATTTCTCATCCACATGCTGCCCCTCGGCGACAACATCCGAAAACACAACCTCAGGTTCCACATGTACTCTGACGACACCCAGCTCTACCTCATCACCTCCCTGGACCCCTCCACTGTTTCTCATTTGTCAAATTGCTTGTCCGACATCCAGTACTGGATGAGCAAAAATTTCCTCCAACTAAATATTGGGAAGACCGAAGCCATTGTCTTTGGTCCCCGCCACAAACTCCATTCCCTGGCCACCGACTCCATCCCTCTCCCTGGCCGCTGTCTGAGGCTGAACCAGACTGTTTGCAATCTTGGCGTCCTATTTGATCCAGAGATGAGCTTCCGACCACATATCCGCTCCATCACCAAGACCACCTACTTCCACCTACATAACATCGCCCGTCTCTGCCGCTGCTGAAACCCTCATCCGTGCCTTTGTTACCTCCAGACTCGACTATTCCAGCGCTCTCCTGGCCGGCCTCCCATCTTCTACCCTCCATAAACTTGAGTTCATCCAAAACTAACTCGCACCAAGTCCCGTTCTCCCATCACCCCTGTGTTCGTTGACCTACATTGGCTCCCAGTTCAGGAACACCTCGATTTTAAAATTCTCATCTTTGTTTTCAAATCCCTCCATGGCCTCACCCTTCCCTATCTCTGTAACCTCCTCCAGCCCTACAACTCTCCGAGATCTCTGCACTCCTCCAATTCTTGCCTCTTGCGATCTCCAATTTTCATCGCTCCACCATTGGCGGCCGTGCCTTCAGCTGCCTAGGCCCCAAGCTCTGGAAATCCCTCCCTAAACCTCTGCGCCTCTCCACCTCTCTCTCCTCCTTTAAGACTCTCCTTAAAACCTACCTCTTTGACCAAGCTTTTGGTCACCTGTCCTAATACCTCCTTATGAGGCTTGGTGTCAAATTCATGTGAAGCGCCTTGGGATATTTTACTACATTAAAGGCGCTATATAAATGCAAGTTGTTGTTGTCATAAGCATGTCATCAGGCTAGCCCGAGCAAGACTAGATAGAAGTCCCTGAGGGGCTCTGATGGGTCATATCTTTTATAGGGTTAATTACACCCTCCTAACATGATGCTATTATGTCAGCACATCCTACCTACGTCCAGTTAATAGGTGAGTATTTTAGCCTATTACGTCACCCCAGCAAATGACATTCCTGCGTTTTTCCCTTCAACCTGTCTGTGCATTTCCATCTACCTTTGTTCATTGTTCTCTCTTCTTGAGAAACCAAGACTATCGGTCACGGCTTTCAGTTCCTTATTTCCTTTCGGCTAATTCTACTCAGTCTTTGTATTCCCATTCTGTCTCCAGGCTAAACAGCCTTTGCGCCCATTACATTTCTCATCTCTCCCCACGCGCTGTTAGCGAGCAATGTCCGGGCCCTGACCTCCTGTGACCTCCTGCAACTACTGCAGAATTAGTTTAAGGATGCGCGCGCGCGTGTGTGTGTGTGTGCGTTTGTTTTACATCAGGAGAGGCTCATTAGGGCTATTCTACCTGGTATACCCATTCTTACAGAGCAAGCATGGGGAGAAGCACATGCGCAGAGTTTGGACCCTCCTGTGATCAAAGCTTTTCAAACAGCAGAATCCTTAACTCAGGATCAATTTGAGGATCGACTTGAGTGCTTTGGGGAGCAAAGTAATGCTGAGATTGCTGGATCTATTAAGGCTGATGGAACATCCATATCTCAGCGGTATTGCTAGATGTGGTGATAATTAAATGGGAATTCCGCCCCCCCTCCCCAACACAAATCCCACCTCTCAACTCCAGGATGCCGCAGCTGATTTAAAATCGGAGGATTGTCCCAGTAGGTCAGAGACTGGGAGAGGGGATTTAAAAGCCAGTGGCGGGAACGTCGACTGAATTTGGGAGGGAGAATGGCCGTTTAAGCATCACAGAGCTGGAGGAGCCAAGCTATGGGCAGTGGGGCTGAGAAAGAACAGGGTGAAAATGTATTTGTGCACACCAGTCAATACAAAGGAGGGACCTTTGATGAGTAACAGCTCGGAAACATTGATACTTGTTTTGTACAAGGGGATCATGGATTTTGCCAGTTTTTTGGGTGGAATTAACATAGAAACATAGAAAATAAGAGCAAGAGTAGGCCATTCGGCCCTTCGGGCCTGCTCCGCCATTCAAAATGATCATGGCTGATCGTCTAACTCAGTACCCTGTTCCCGCTTTTTCCCCATATCCCTTGATCCCTTTAGCATTAAGAAATATATCTATCTCCTTCTTGAATACATCTAATGATGTGGCCTCCACTGCCTTCTGTGGTAGAGAATTCCACAGGTTCACCACCCTCTGAGTGAAGAAATTTCTCCTCATCTCGGTTCTAAATGGAATACCCCGTATCCTGAGACTGTGACCCCTGGTTCTGGACTCCCCAGCCATCGGGAACATCGTCCCTGCATCTAGTCTGTCTAATCCTGTTAGAATTTTAGATGTTTCGATGAGATCACCTCTCATTCTTCTAAACTCTAGTGAATATAGGCCTAGTCGACCCAATCTCTCCTCATACGTCAGTCCTGTAATTCCAGGAATCAGTCTGGTTGCACTCCCTCCATGGCAAGGACATCCTTCCTCAGATAAGGATTTTGAGTGCTTGTTATATATACGTATGTACAATAAATGTTATTTATTTTGTAGTTAGGTTCATTCCTGTACCATAAACCAAAGATCAAAATTATCCACTGGGAGTTGGCGGGGGGAGGGACTTCCAATATGATGGACAATGAAGGTTTCACTAATATGTCATTTGTTTGTCCCCCTGCTTTCCCCCCTCCCATAGTGCCTTCCTGCTATGCAGTATCATTGGATGGGTCGTGGACTGACTTCCAGACACCTACCATCCCGGTGAGAAGATTCCCACATCTTCCCTCATGATCTTGAACTCATGACCTCTGGATTTCTAATCTTGAACCATAATCACTAGGCGGTTACGTCTACTGCTTAGAGTCAGACAAGCAGCGGACATTTTGGGGTTGATTTTAACCCGTCCCCCTTCCAGCCTGGCAAGAATGATGCATGGGAGGGGTTAAAATTGTGACAGAGTGGCCAGAAGAGGCTAAAGTAAGTTTGGAATAATTTACGTTGAATCTGCGTGTGGGCTGGAAGGAGCAGGAGTGCCCCTCCTGGCCCCATAAGGAAGGGGCCTCCTGTTCCGCAGGCCTCCCGCCCTCCCCGACTATGATAGTTCCTCATCCCCACCGCCCCCTTCCTCACTTACCTTGCTGAGGACCGTTTCCATGGCGAGCCACCCCCCCACCCCCCCCGCGACTTTCCACTCCCACCCGCTGTCAGTGGCGTCATTCCTCACATGAGGGGTTGAAAGTTCCTAGGCCTCAGGCTCCAGGTGGCCACCACACCCCCGATTCCCTCGCCAGCACCCCTCTCCCCAAATTCGACCTCTTTGTATAGATGTCTGTAGCATCATGAACAGGGACTGCTGCTCAAAATGAACCCTCCCCATTCATTGATGTGTTATATTCCTATTGAGGCACAAGGCCAAGATGACGGGTTTCTTTGGCCTTAAAAGCAAAAGGAAGAACTTGCATTTATATAGCGCCTTTCACATCCTCAGGACGTCCCAAAGCATTTTACAGCCAGCAAACTACTTTTGAAATGTCGGCACTTTTGTTGGCGATACAGCAGGATCTCCCAAACATCAATGAGATGAACGACAATCTGTTGGTTGAGGGACTCATGGCAGCCTCAAAATGCAAAAACAAGAGACCCTACGCTCCATCCTTTGGTTCAAATAATAAAGGCAGGGCTTGAAATTATGTGCCCAATCTCGCCTGACTCCTTTCAGAGAGCTTTGCCTGAAGACAGAAGGGCAGTATCACTGTCTGTGTCCAGTCCACCAAGTAAGCCTTTGTTGAGCAGTCACACTAACTCCCTTCACTGGTGATGAGAGAGGGTCACTTCCCAAAACTAGAAAAGTAGCTGAATGTGATGCTCAGTGCCAAGAACAATTTAAACGCGCTGAAATTCCCATTGTCCATGTGTCTTGAGACGTTATTGCTTTGTTTCCACACCTCTTGGTAATTTAACAGCTGGCAGGGGCTCTGGATGACACATTGTCCTTTTAACCTTGGGATCGGAATTTAAATTGAACTGACTCCTCCCTCTGCTGACTGGAAGGATCCGACGTAAAATGAATTGGACCTTTCTTACCCCAGCTGCTAGCCTAGGCCCATAGCAGCAAAGTGTCCCTGACAGTAGGCATTAGGTGGGTGATCTCAGAGAAGCTAAAAGGATGGCTTTCATGGAGTGGCCACTGGAATTGCTGTGTTGAATCAGCAGTGAGTGGGCAATCATGCACAGCACGTGGCAGAATTCGTGTCATGGGCTGCCTGCCAGCAACGCAGAGTTGGAAAATGACTCCTTAGGCACTTATTCCGTTCTACAGCACTGACGTCCTTCTGAAAACAGCCTCTGCCAGGAAATTAAAGGGCTGATTTAGCGACAATGTCAAAACACCTTGGCCTGGAAATTCAGCCGCACAGCGCTCGTTTCTCAGGCCCCAAATGGCCTACTAAGCTGCCAAAATGGTGGGCATTGAAGAGCACGCACATTTCCGTCCAGAAGTGCGCCGGCCGCCATATTGGATAATGTAGACGCGCTGGCGGCTGGAATGCACATCAGGACCTGCACGTCTTGCACCACCCGTTCTCGGTTTTGGAATGTCCCAGCTCTTCACTTCGCCAGGTGCCGAACTCGCACGGCACAGTGTGACACTAACCGGCGGGAAGGATCCACCGTGCTTACCTGGATATGGAGCCGGAGGAGCGGCAGTGTTCCTCCCGACCCCACGTTAAAAGAACACGGGCTGCTTCCCCCCCCTAACCCCTGGCCACCGAACCCCCCTCCCCACCTCTTGAACAACCAGGCCCGATCGCCCACCCTTCCCCACTTAACTGAGGGCCGCTCTTTAATTACGCCAACTCCATGGAAACGAGGCCTAATATCGGGGGCACCTCGGGCCCCACTATTCAGGCGCAGGGGCCATGCCCCCAGGGATGGGCACGCCCGAATTTGTAGACTGATGTCCTATCTGCTGCAGTGCATTACTTGTACTGGACGTTTATGTAGCACTTGCATTTTCGATTCTAAGAAGTTCAGATGCAAGGACTGATTCCCCGATTGGAGAGTCTTGGCAATGATGGGCCCCCTTCTTAGTATCTAAACATTCACAATCTGCATGAACGCACAACAGGACATTGCAACCGATAAAGGCCACTTGTTTTCTTGTTTTGGTGTTATCTGTGGGCAGAGTGTTGGGTTGGGACGCAAAGTCTGGGTGGGGGGGGAGGATGGGTTTAATTCCCACGAAACAGATAACGACAAGAAGTGCCTTTTTGCAAGAAGAAAGCTCAAGAAATAAAAATGTAAAATGTTTGGTAAGGAGTGCAATGGAATCTAAATGGCCCAGGCTAAAGCTGTCTGTTGCATCTCCATTTGGATCTCCATCTCTCTCTCTAGTATCTGTCTGTCTCTTGCACACGCACAGTCATATACACACACACACATACACACACACACACACTGCCTTACGTGCTACCCAACATCAGCCTGACAACAGGGAATTCCACTCCCTTAATGTCCAGCTGGTTTACGACCACAGGCAGTCCGTCCTGCAGGTCTATGCCCAGTTTCCTGGCAGCAGTCATGGTGAATTTATCCTGTGCCAGTCCTCTGTGCCACCTTTGTTCCAACTGGGAACTGGGGGAAGGGGGAAATTGGAGATCAGTGCCACCAAACTAGGGGAGGAGATTTGGAGAGGAGAGACTCTGCAAACTTGGAGGAGGGAGGGAGAATCAGAGAAGAAAATGTATGTGAAAATAAATATGTTCTCTTGATCCTTGTTTTCCTTTCGAACTCAGAAGGATATGTGCCCCTTTTAGATCAGTACTGGAACAAATTCACCTCCTCACTCCCCTCCTTCAATCTGCTTCTCGCTTGTGCGGCCAGGAATGTCTGATGAGAGACACTCGGGCAGAGGGATCCTCTGTTCAGTTGAATGCGGGAAAGATGTGGAGCACGCCAGCGAGTCTGACCGTTCCTTCATCACCAGACATCGTATGAGACCGATCATCTCGGAGACTATTTACTGCTGCTCATTTCACTATTAATGGACTAAAGTTCCAAGCTTTCATTCTTCAATTCGAAAGTGATTTACGAAAGCATCAAGTAAAATCTGACATTAAAGGTAAAATGTTGCATCTGTACTATTATCAATCAAAGCACTATTAATATAAAAAGCATGGCATTTCTATTTTAGAAAAGCACCAGGAAGCAACTGTCTAGACATGGGACTTTTGTTATTGATCAATCCTTACAAGCAAAAACTTTCCCCTGCAGTTTCATACACCCCCCAGCCTCTTCGATGTTTCTTGTTTTGATCGGTGCAAGGAACAGAAGAATTGCTAAAGAGACCCAGATCTATCTAATTCACCTAATCCTGGTAATCGATAATGGAGCTGTTGTCTAATTGTAGCAACCAATCTCTCTCAATTAGTCTACAACAGACCCAGGCATGAGGTGAGGAAACCCCCAGTGGTGGTAAGTTTTGGGGATTGTAGGTCCAAAATCACCAGATCTTCCCGAACATGCTGCACTTACCACATGTCATGTCTGAAATTACCTCACATACTGCACCACCATATGTTATTTTCTGAAAGAAATCTATATAATTTCCATTTGAGTGGATCAACACTTCCTGCTTCCACCATCTCCCGAGGGAGCCTGTTCCTTAGGTTAATTATGGAAACAAGGCCGATTAGTTTTGGATTTAGGTCCTCTTCAAATGTAGACCATGTCCTCTGGTTCTTCCGTTCTGGACAAGGTGAGAATGCTGGTCATGGTCGACATTATCTAGTCCCTTCAGAGTCCTAAAAACAGCAATCATATCACCTCTCGACCTCTTCTCCATGTAAATGAGTTTAAGTAGCATCCAGACATGAGTTGGACAGCCCTAAAGTGAGAGAGAGGCCAGAAATTACCAGTCCAGACCACACACAGGGGGGGGAGTATGGAATTCTGAGACAGGAGGTTGCGAGGTCACACATGAGACGTCCAGGGAGCACAGAACAGCTGGTCACTGTACAGCCCATGTACCATTTCTGTGTACGTAGGGATGTGTGCGCCCAAAGTAGCAGGTAAACAAACACTTGAGAGCCTGACAAGCCACATTGGACACAACAGCTGGTGTTGGTTTGTGTAATAGACCAGGACTCTTGGGGGTAGAAATTGGTATGAGTTGCGCTTGGGTTTCGGGCGGACGATGGGCGCAAAGTGGGCCAGTTTAGCAGTGGGACATCCTGTGCCCAATCTGGGCGAGCATTGGTCCCACTGCTAAATTCTTGGGGCCCTTCTTTCGTGGACATCCCGGGCAGACACCTAAAACAGGTGTTAGGCCCCTTGCGTACCAACCATGCGTACCAACCTTATGTGCCAACCTTACGTACCAACCTTGCATACCAACCTTACGTACCAACCATGCGTACCAACCTTATGTGCCAACCTTACTTACCAACCTTGCGTACCAATCTTTCATACCAACCTTATGTACCAACCTTGTGTGCCAGCCTTGTGAACCAATCTTACTTACCAACCTTGTGTACCAACCTTTCATACCAACCTTACGTACCAACGTTGTGTACGAACCCTGTGTACCAACCTTACGTACCAACCTTACATGCCAACCTTACGTACCCAACCTTACATGCTCATGTACTAATTATATGTACTATGGACACGCTTACAAACTAACACCATGCTTACCTCACATAATTAACTGTTTAAAGGTATTACATAGAATTTTACAGCACAGCCAT
The DNA here is from genome assembly GCF_035084215.1 of Heptranchias perlo. Classification (NCBI taxonomy): domain Eukaryota; kingdom Metazoa; phylum Chordata; class Chondrichthyes; order Hexanchiformes; family Hexanchidae; genus Heptranchias; species Heptranchias perlo. The sequence goes on along the minus strand of NC_090362.1, from coordinate 9,194,435 downwards.
TCGGCCCAACAGGTCTGTGCCCATGTTTATGCTCCATACGAGCCTCTTCCCACCTTATTTCATCTCACCCAACAATATATCCTTCTATTCCTTTCTCCCTCATGTACTTATCTAGCTTCCCCTTAAATGCATTTTTTCTGTTCACCTCAACTACTCCATGTGGTAGCAGGTTCCACATTCTCACCTCTCCTTGAGTAAAGAAGTTTCTCCTGAGTTCCTTATTAGATTTATTGGTGACTATCTTATATTTATGGCCTAAAATAAAAACAGAAAATGCTGGACACACTCAGCAGCTCAGGCAGCATCTGTGGAGAAAGATAGAGAGTTAACGTTTCAGGCCGATGACCTGTCGTCAGGTCCAGTTTCTCTCTCCACAGATGCTGCCTGACCTGCGGAGTAGTTCCAGCATTTTCTGTTTCTATTTCAGATTTCCAGCATCTGCAGTACTTTGCTTTTGATTTATATTGATGGCCTCTAGTTTTGGACTCCCCACAAGTGGAAACATCTTCTCCACGTCTATCGTATCGAACTGCTTCATAATTTTCAAGCCCTCTATTAGGTCACCCCTCAGCCTTCTCTTCTATAGGCTATTCAGTCTTTCCTGATAGTTGTAACCTTTCAGTTCTGGTATCATCCGAGTAAATCTTTTTTGCACCTTCTCCAGTGCCTCTATATCCTTTTTGTACTCTACAGCACTCTACGTGTGGTCTAACCAAGGTGTCATACAAGTTTAACATAAGTTCTCTACTTTTGAGTTCTATTCCTCTAGAAATGAACCCCAGTGCTTGGTTTGCATTTTGTTAACCTGTGTTGCTACTTTTAATGATTTGTGAATCTGTACCCCGAGATCCCATTGCTCCTCTACCCCATACAATATATTTAGGAACTCCAAGTAGTTTTGATGAGACTACCATGAGCGGTCAAAGGTCAGATTCACGAGACCCAATGAGTTTGTTGCTTGTGAGTATGACTGACGTCAATCCCGTAAGTACTGCCTGTGCTGGGTTTGTACTGGCGTATTGGTAAATAAAGATTATTAATCAGACGTCTCTCTATCTTTTAAGATTAAAGTGAAGGACAAGGTTTATCCTGAACCTAACAGAGAGAGCAAGGATTACAGGCTCAATTTATTCTTAATGATTTTACAACACCAAGTTATAGTCCAGCAATTTTATTTTAAATTCACAAGCTTTCGGAGGCTATCTCCTTCCTCAGCCTCCGAAAGCTTGTGAATTTAAAATAAAATTGCTGGACTATAACTTGGTGTTGTAAAATTGTTTACAATTGTCAACCCCAGTCCATCACCGGCATCTCCACATTATTCTTAATGAGACATTGCAAGCTGCTCATTTCTAGGCACTAACGATATTTAGCACTGTGAGAAACTAATGCCATGTTTTTGCATTTTTTTTTCCTCATTTACTGTAGCTTTCGCCAGGGTCAGTGCCCCTCCCACTGAGAGTGCCCTCCAATCACCAGTTGCAATGCCACTGCCTTACTGGCAACCTCTGAGCCCTTGACAGAGGCCCAGTGAGGACTCCCTGGTCGGTTTTCCCTCCTGCTGCAAAGATGCACTTTGCCTCCAGCCGATGCCTTCCTATCTCAGATCTACAACTGAGTGGAATGGGAGTATCGAAGGACAGAAAGTGTCAGCACCAACACACCAAAAGCCGTCTCTCTGTTCCATTCAATCACGCACTTTCCCTTTCTGTTGCTACTGAAATGAATTTAGAAAGATTGTCACATAAATATTTCACAACATTTCCCTTCCCCTAAAGGAATTTCCAAAATGTTTTACAGGAATATTTAATTTCTTAAACACAGACTATCACCAACCCCACCCACCCAACCCACAACCCTACTTGCCCAACCTACCCTTCCTACCCAACTAACCCACGCCCTCACCCACCCAATCCTTCCCCGTGTCACCCACTTACCCACCATACCATTTAGCTCCAAACCAGAAACAATCCAGAAGGAGAAATGTTAAATGCAGCTCCTGTCTCCATTTTGTTTTCTTTTTAAATTCTTTTTAAAGTCTGTGTTGTATCTAAAACCTGGTCCTGCTGTTCAAGTTTAGAGAAGAAGTGATTTTTTTTTTATTAAGACTGCGAACGGGAGGTGCATCAAACAAAAGAAGATTGGGATGGGGAGGGGGGTGGCATTTTAACCTACGTCACCGGGCGAGAAACCCATGGGACCGGGTGGTATGCCCATATGCCCAATATTGCTCTCCCTGATCTTCAATAAGGAGTAAAATCGGACGGGGAGCAAAACCAATGTTGCACCCGATCCCATCAGCTTCCCGACTGACGGGTTAGGTTAAAATCGTGTTACATTGAATTGTATCAGATTTTCAATATTAAGGCCTCAAACTATTTAAGACGTTACCAGAAAAAAAAGTATTTCCCAAGCAGAAATTAAGGCTTGCAAGCTTCGGCAGTGAGTAAAATCACCAACATCACAGCGTGTCGGATCGTCTTACTGTTAAAATTCCTGACTTGTTTTTACAAATGTTAACTCCCTGAAGCCTTTCAATTAAAAACGATCCCTATGTAAACATGCGAGCAAGGATCAAAATTAATTTCTTTCAAATTCCTGCAGCACATGAAGTATCTCATTACACAAAGTTTCAAAATCACAATAATTAGAGAGGCGCCAAAAAAATCGAATTGCGTTTCTGCCGTCTGTAAGTATCTTGGTCTGGTGGTTAAGAGGGTATTGAGGAGTTTCAGCCACGTAGAGGGTTCAGGGGCAATGCCTTGTTTAGGCCGTGCACATCCCATCTCTGTCGGCCCAAAGTGCAGTGTCTCCTATCGCTGATGCGTGCAGGCAAAAAGTAGGTCAGAAACAAGGTCTGGATTTTAATGACAGGCGGAAGGTGCTTGGGAGGAGAACCTGACCCTAAGCCAACTCCACTACCGGCCTTTTAAACCTTTAAAAACCCAAAACAGCTCGTCAACGATGCTCCCACGAAAGGCAGGCAGGGGCCTAATTAACATTCAAAAGTCACGGCCTGATGACGTTAACTGTGCCGTTAAATGCCGTTAAGATCGGCAGGACCTCCACATCCCCGGCCTTAACGGGTTCTTTGCCCATTACCGGGCCCCAGGGACCCTCACCGTCTCCCCGTCAATATCGAGGCCATGACTTCTGCCGTGTCAGAAAGGTTGCTCAGTGATAACACTCTGGCCTCTGAGTTTTGATGGTTGTGGGTTCCAGTCCAGGACTTGGGCCTCTAACTAGGCTGACACTTACAGTGTAGTTGCTGAGGAAGTGTTGGGGGGTGCTGTCTTTTGGATGAGATGGCAAAGCCAGGTTCCATCAGGTGGATGTGAAAGATTCCACGGCACTATTCGAAGTAGAGCAGGGGAGTTCTCCTCGTGATCCGGCCAACTTTTATCCCTCAATCAACATCATTAAAAAAAAACTGATTGTACGGTCATTTATCTCATTGATGTTTGTGGGATCTTGCTGTGCACTAATTGAATGCTATGTTTCCCTATGTCACAAGGGTGACTGCACTTCAAAAGTATTTCATTGGCTGTGAAGCACATTGGGACGTCCTGAGGATGTGAAAGGTACAATATTAAGGCTTTCTTTCTTAGGCATCATCTGTCAACGCTGAAATAGCCCAACTTTGCCAACCCGATGCAGGCACGACGGGCCGAATAGCCTCCTCCTGTGCTGTAGGATTCTATGAACTTTCTCCAGTCTTACCTCAGTCTGTTGACAATAGAAGGGGGAATTTTAACTCCCTCCAACCGGTGGAAAACGGGCAAAACGGGAGTTACCTCCCATTTACTGCCTCGTGGCCATGTCGAGGACGCTGTTTTCTTGGGCAGTTGAGGCCTCCTGAACAAAAGAAAGAAAGAAAGAATTTGCATTTATATAGCTCCTTTCATGACCCCAGGATGTCCCAAAGTGCTTTGCAGCCAATGAAGTACTTTTTGATGCATAGTTGTAATGTAGGAAACAGGGCAGCCAATTTGCGCACAGAAAGCTCCCACAAACAGCAAAGTGACAATGACCAGATAATCAGTTGTAGTGATGTTGGTTGAGAGATAAATAATGGCCAGGCCACCGGGGAGAACTCCCCCGCTCTTCTTCAAAGTAGTACCATGGGATCTTTTACATCCACCCGAGAGGGCAGACGGGGCCTCGGTTTAACGTCCCATCTGAAAAAATTAATGTAAATTGGGGTCCGATGGTGTCATTAGGACTCCGAGCCAATTTTAACGGCCTACTGAGTGGAGGGTCAACCTCAGACACACTGCCTAGTCAAACCTGGCGGTCACCCAGCGGAGGTCCTATCAGGTCTAGTTTAAAACTTATTCTGGGGGGGCCATCAGGAGCAGGAGCGCTCCTGCAGGCCCCACAAGGAATGTTTGAGTCGCTGCCGCCCTGGGTTTCCCTGCCCCCTCCCCCCGCCCATCCTTCCTTCTGCCCCGCGAAACTCACCCGATGCCAACTCCAACCAGCGACTTACTCCCGCACCTCCCCACCCCACCTCCAATTCAGTGTCACCTGCGAAATGACCAGTTTCTATTGAAACCACGTCATTAATATACAATAGAAATGGTACGAGCTGGAATAATCTCGAACTTTCTGTGCGGAAAGGCTTTACGGGAGTCTAGGTTCACCCTGTTATATGGCTTCTAATTGGGAACTTTTCCATTGCGTCAAACTGTGTAAATAGTTACTTCATTTTGATAGCAATTCGATAGCAGATACCCAGTGTATCTCTTGCATTTTTAATGAACACAGGTTGATTAAATGTTAATCTGGAAACACCTGTTCCTTTCACCTCAGTCCATTAGTTGCCATGAGCTGATCGATTCCATTTTTATTTCCTGGAAACGTCCAGAGCAATTAACTCCTTCGCGGTGTTTAAACAGGAATTCCCGGTGAATGAACTAACAGTGCTGTCTGGTTCAAAGCAAAAATCCTGAGATTTTCTTGTCCGTGTTTCAGCACGCGAAACCTGTTTGTTGGTTTATTGTAAGGACGCATACTGGCACAAACCAGAGCAAGATAGTCTGAGTTCCGATCCTATTCCTGGCAGACATATTTGATTTGGAAACAGGGTCAACTAATGTGACTGCCTGAGATGTCCTGCCCCTTGCAGATGTAAATAGGATGTTGCTGAACTTCTAATATGTGATACAGAGTCTTCCTCAGTTCACTCAGACTGAGAACAGGGATATTTTGTGCCGATGTCAATTGACTCATTTCAAGGGTCAAGTGTTTCTGACCTCTTCTGGGGAGTCACAAAACATGTACTGTGGCTGTCCTGGAGGACAAGGGTCTATTGGGCCACTCTAACCAGAACCAAGCAGAACTGGAGCAGATTGAGTGAAAAGCACAAGAGAATCCCAGAACCTTACTGAACTTGCACTCTCAGAGCTGATGTGAAATGGTGCGGAATGTATAATGCTTAATGATAAAAAGTCTAAGTTATGAGAGCTGTTCGTCAGATTTTGAACATAATCCCCTCACTCCCTCACTATCCAACTTATGGGACTGAGACTCTTCTGAAGGCAGCCCTGTATATTCTGAGCTCGATCTTCCTCTTCTTTACACTGTGGGGTTAGTTTACCGGTGAGAGTGAAAACAAGGACTAATAAATATAAATGTAACCTCCGTCGCTGGGGATTCTCTTGAAGCTTCTCCAGCTAGGCCCTAAGTTTAGCAGAAACTTTTTCGTACGTTCGTAACCCTTTATGTCTCTGAACCGAGCTTCAACAAACTTCCGCCAAAGATATGGAGGTGGAGCAGGAGAAGTCCTGAGGAAATTCCCAGCGGATGTATTTCTTTAGTCCTGTCTTCGTTTTTCCTCGCGCCTCTGTGAAGCACCCTGGGACATTTTTCTACATTAAAGGCACTATATAAATGCAAGTTGTTGTTTATTTAGTTGCAGAGAGTCAATATAAAATAAATGTAAGTGCCAGGCAATGACCATCTCCAACAACAGAGAGTCTAACCACCTCCCCTTGACATTCAACGGCATTACCATCGCTGAATCCCCCACCATCAACATCCTGGGAGTCACCATTGACCAGAAACTTAACTGGACCAGCCACATAAATACTGTGGCTACAAGAGCAGGTCAGAGGCTGGGTATTCTGCGGTGAGTGACTCACCTCCTGACTCCCCAAAGCCTTTCCACCATCTACAAGCCACAAGTCAGGAGTGTGATGGAATACATTCCATTTGCCTGGATGAGTGCAGCTCCAACAACACTCAAGAAGCTTGACACCATCGAGGACAAAGCAGCCCGCTTGATTGGCACCTCATCCACTGGCTTGAACATCCACTCTCTCCACCACCAGCGCACCGTGGCTGCAGTGTGTACCATCCACAAGATGCACTGCAGCATGTCGCCAAGGCTTCTTCGACAGCACCTCCCAAACCTGCGACCTCTGCAAAACCTGCAAACCACCTAGAAGGACAAGGGCAGCAGGTACATGGGAACACCACCACCTCCAAGTTGCCCTCCCAAGTCACACACCATCCCAACTTGGACATATATCGCCGTTCCTTCATCATCGCTGGGTCAAAAACCCTGAAACTCGCTACCTAACAGCGCTGTGGGAGAACCTTCACCACACAGACTGCAGTGGTTCAAGAAGGCGGCTCACCACCACCTTCTCAAGGGCAACTAAGATTGGGCAACAAATGCTGGCCTTGCCAGTGACGCCCATATCCCGAGAATGACAAAAAATAATGATAAAGCTACTCACCACACCAGAGTACTGGAATTTTAGAGATTTTTAGTGTCAAAGTCTACATGACCTGGTATCTTTAGAAACTACCCAACTGAATATTTATCCCTCAACCAAAACCACCAAAAACAAATGATCTGGTCATTTATCTCATTGTTGTTTATGGGAGCTTGCTGTGCGCAAATTGGTTGCTGCATTTCCCTACATTACAACTGTGACTACACTTCAGCAGCTTTCGTTTGTTGGGACAAGAGGAGCAAGAGTGCTCTTCTGGACCGCACAAGGAAAATGGTTTGCCTCCCCGGCCCCGGACCCCTCTCCTTCCTTCCTGAGAAACACTCCTGAAACTCGCCCCGTCCCATCCTCCCCCACCCCACCACTTACCTGGACACCCATCTTCAGCAGCCGCTCAGCTCCGCCTTCCCACCTGCTCTGGGCGGGACCAGCGGCATTTAGATGAGTCCCCGGCAATTAAACTCACTAAAGGCCTCCTGCTGCTGGGAGGGAAATTAATTCCTGCAGGGGGCAGTTCTCCGCGCGAAACCCAGTCCAAGTTAAAATCAATCCCCTCCATTTTATCAGCCTCATGCAGGGACTGTCGTGTCACATTTGCCTGGTCACCTGGGATTGACGTGGGCATCGCACATGCAGAAAGGCGTCACACTGGGCATCAGGACAAAGCAGCCCGCTTGATTGGCACCCCATCCACCACCCTAAACATTCACTCCCTTCACCACAGGCGCACAGTGGCTGCAGTGTGTACCATCCACAGGATGCACTGCAGCAACTCGCCAAGGCTTCTTCGACAGCACCTCCCAAACCCGCGACCTCTACCACCTAGAAGGACAAGAGCAGCAGGTACATGGGAACAACACCATCTGCACGTTCCCCTCCAAGTCGCACACCGTCCCGACTTGGAAATATATCGGCCGTTCCTTCATCGTCGCTGGGTCAAAATCCTGGAACTCCCTTCCTAACAGCACTGTGGGAGAACCGTCACCACACGGACTGCAGCGGTTCAAGAAGGCGGCTCACCACCACCTTCTCAAGGGCAATTAGGGATGGGCAATAAATGCCGGCCTCGCCAGCGACGCCCACATCCCATGAACGAATTTTAAAAAAAGAAAGTGGGTTAGCTCCCTAAATCAACAGAGGAACTGACAGGTCGGGTGAATAAGTGAGCCCCACATCCACACACACATACACTGCAGGGGAAATACTTGCTGATGCAAGATCACCAGGAAACAGATGCCATGGAATGTTTCTGAACTATAAAGGAAATGGCTTGCTGATAATAATAAGAAATGACCATCCAACCCCTCAAAACTCATCGCTCTGCTACATCTCTGATGAGCATTAGACCTCAAAGGAAACAGGTCCTTTGGACAGATGTCAACGATGAAGGAAATGGAACAGACCAGCTCCACAGAACAAATGTCCGCTGTGACTCCATGTCTCTGTATAGTGCGAAATGAAAATTCCTTTTATGTTCTTTTTGTGGGGACACATAACACTTAAAGAGGGGAGTAATACAATAGGCTATCTCAGTCAAAACACATTGGGGTAGATCTTGACTTTGCACAATTGTGTAAAGCGGGTGTTAGCGAGTCGACAGCCCCTTTTACATCTCTCCCCGTTGATGTCAATGGAAATAAAAATGGGGAGAGATGTAAAACGGGCTGTCTACTCCCTATCGCTCATTTTACACTCTCGCACAAAGTCACAATCACCCCCAATCAGTGCCCACCAGCTATGTGTGACTCCAGTCCCCACTAAGCGGATGGCTCTTAGTGCCCCCTGAAGTGACCTAGCAAGCCAATCACTTGTAAAAGAACAGTTGCTACCTCAAGAAGAAGGCCTTCTCAGGGCACCCACAGACGGGAAACAAATGCGGCCCAGCCACATCCTGAGAACAAACTAAAATAAACTCCTGGTGCATGTCTCTGTGAGCAGGAGACCAGACAGATCTTAAAGCCCGTGGTGTTTGTGGAGGTAGGTTTTCTTTGTTGTCATGACAACGGTCCATCTCTGCAACCATGTGATCACGCTCTCCTAATGCATTTGCCATTCAGAGTGCCTGACATACAGCTAGAACTTTGAGCAGAATCTAGGCAGGAGCTCCAGTGCAGTACTGAGAGTTAATTGCATCCATGCAATTTATAATCAATTAGTGTTAATTGTATTCAGGTGGTGTGTATCAATTGGGAACTCTCTTGTATCCATTTATAAGAGAGCTGATGCAGGGTGTGGTGCAGATGTAATTTAGATCTGTGAATAAAGGCTTGGAAGCAACTGAAGACCAGGCTCTCGTTCTCTATCCTTCACCACCTGGCTATCCAGTTTTATAATACTGATGGAGTGCTGCACTGCCTGAGGTGCCAACTTTTGGATGAGATGTTAAACCGAGGCCCTCTCAGGTGGGCGTGGCACTATTTCGAAGAAGAGCAGGGGAGTTCTCCTGGTGTCGTGGCCAATATTTATCCCTCAACCAACATCACAAGTAGATTATCTGGTCATTTATCCCATTGCTGTTTGTGGGACCTTGTTCTGTGCAAATTGGCTGCAACGTTTCCCTACATTACAACACTGAGGTCGTGAAAGGTGCTGTTTAAATGAAAGTTCTTTCTTCAACACTGCACCAAGCAACCCGGACCCCCTTTCCCAGAGGTTCATACAGGAAGTCCCTACAACAGGCAACTGAAAAGAGAGGGGCAGGCTGGTGTGAGATGGATAATGGGAACCAAACCACCACCTGCGGAAGAAAATTAACCCAACCCAACAACATGTCTCGAAACAGTGGGCGAGCCCAGCATATGTGTGTCGCCCTGATCCTGCAGCATATTAAACGGTTATACGGACCGGCACTGCTGTACTCTCACCATGCCCTCCTATAAATGCCATATTAAGAATATACCCCACCATTAAATCGATATGCAAGCCAAGTGTGGTCTCGTTCTCTTTTGAATAAATTGAAGGGAGACGTTTACAGCTTACAGGATTAATTTTATAAAGTTGCTCTCCCGATGGAGCCTCACCCCCTGGGAATGCACGTTGGGAATTTGGGCGAGGCTCCTGATTGGAAAACCACGGGGAGTGGCACCCAAGCTCTCGTCATGTGCACCCGTCAGGTGAGGCTCTGCGCCAGGAGGGTGAGATCATAAAACAATCCCTCTTCCCTGTTAACTATTTGACTGTTTTCCTATTTGCATTTATAATGTGTCTCTTTATAATGACTGAAAATAAAGTTTATTTAAAAGAAAAGAGTCCATTCATTTAAAATGATCTTCCAAAATAATTTCATGATTCTTCTGCTACTTAGGCTACGAAAATTGACCTTTGACCATCTATACAGACAAGTTCTCAGAGGGGGAATGGGAGCAGTCGGAAGACTGAAACCTTCTGTTCTATTGTGATCTGTTGCTAACGTCAGTTAGTTTGCTTTGGGCAGTTTCTTATCAGCGGGCATGCTGTGAATTTAAATTTCCTACTTGAGAGCAAAGTTTATGTTCAGTATTGAGTGGTCTGTGCAATTAACAGGATGTGATGCCCCAATTAATCATAGTGAGTCACATGATTAGAATGCATTGCTGTTGAATCTTTTTTTTGGACTAAAACAGGTATAAAACTTGTCATGCTGGTGTTGCATGTGTGTCATGAGTTGGCATGTTGCTTGAAGCCATCAATGAAATCACTGAAAACCCCAGTTATCCTCCTGTAACCAGAGCCCTTCAATATGACGATATGTGACCCAAAGGGGTGCAGAGGAGGCTGATTCTCAGGGGGTCGATTTTAACCCTATCAGCCTGGCGGAAACCGGGCAGGTGGGCAGTTAAAAACGGGCCGGTTACTTACTCGCTCAGGTCCCGACACTTTCACACTATTTTGGATTTTGACCTGCAGGGTTGCACCTTCTAAAGCAGGTGGGGTCCTCATGGATTCATGCAAATTGGGTTCCGATTATATCAATGGGACCCCCGATGGCATTTTAACCGGGGCCTGAGTGGAGAAGCCGTCTCATGTTTCCTCGCCGGGCTCAGGCAGGTCTGCAATGAACCTGGAAAAAAGACACAGAGTCCGGAGGCCAGATATGGATCAGGAGCGGGAGGTCTGGATATTGGTCTCCCTCCCATCCCCAACCCCTATTTTTCACCCAGAAATCGGGATCCATTTCTCTCCCCATGGAATAATAGAAAAGCCTGACAACTTTACTGGAGTTCTTTGAAGGGAACTCAGCGGATGTGATATATTTAGATCGAAGCAAAGCTTTAGGCACAGTGCCAGAAATGGAATCGCAGGAAGCAAAAGGCAGCTGTACATAGAGTTGCATCAATATAACAGAAGAGAGCAGGAGATGGGCACCAAGGGTCAGTGGTCTGACCGTTCGTGTTACCATTTCATCAGTGGTGCAGATAGAAATAAAGCTTCCTTGTTTTTCAAACTGGTGTTAGCTGGGGTGAGGTGGAGGCAGCTGGAGTTACCATGGAAACAGGTGGGCCCTAGCCTGAGAGATTTAGCTAGCTTAAAAAGTTGGGTTGACTTAACATGAATAATGACAAAGCGATGAGATTGGCGAAGAGGACTAAGCAAGGGGAGCATTACTTACACTGCATTAAGTCTGCAATGGATACAACGTAGGAGGCAGACTGCGACCTGACCTGCTGAAGCAATCTGCGTTGTGTGGCAACAGTAGAGAAACCAAACATGACCCTGGAGCGGGTCGTCAGAGGAATTCTAGGTCCCAGGGGTGATACAGTCCCCACCGTTTACACTGTCCACGCTTATCACGGCCAGCCAACTCTATCAGGCAATGGCACTAACAGTACTGAGGGAGTGCTGCACTGCCAGAGGTGCCGTCTTTTGGATGAGACGTTAAACCAAAGCCCCGTCTGCCCTCTCAGGTGGATGTAAAAGATCCCAAGGCACTATTTGAAGGAGAGCAGGGAAGATCTCCCGATGTCCTGACCAATATTTATTCCTCAACCAACATCACTAAAACAGATGATCTGGTCATTTATCTCATTGCTGTTTGTGGGATCTTGCTGTGCATAAATTGTGTTTCCCACATTACAACAGTGACTACACTTCAAAAACGACTTCACTGTCTGTAAATCACTGAGATCGTGCTATATAAATGCAAATCCTTTCTTTCTCCTTCTTTTCAAATGGGTAGACAAGCCTGAACCTGACCCTACACTTAATATAAGGGTAGAACTGAGTATTGGCAATGTTATCAAACAATCAAATCCCTCTCTCCACTGTTTTAATGGTGATATTAACCCATGTAAAATAAACAGGTTAACACCTCTGTTAAAATACAAGATAGAGGAATCTGATACGAGTGTGTTAAGCTTCCTCTGGTAACACTACGGATTGTAATCAGGAGTCGGATTGTTATTATTGGCTGTTTATCTCTGCCCTGGCCCAGGGACATTCAGGGCAACTGTAGCAAGAAAGAAAGATCCTGCATTTCTGTAGCACCGTATCACATCTCTCAAAGGGCTTCAACAACAACCATGTACACCAAATATAATGGGATGGTTAATGTCCTCGCACCAGTAACCTAGAGTATCTCAGGTCAAATCTCACCATGGCAAATAATATCAATAAATCTGATCATTTGTGGGTTATCGTCAGAAAAATGATCATAAAGCTGGTGGATTGTTGAAAAAAACTGGTTCACTGGTGTTCTTCAGGGAAGGGGACCTGCTGTCCGTGCCTGGTTTGGCCAAATGTCCACACTGTGTGGTTGACACTTAATGCCTCTGATAAATGAGGCCATGTCAGTGTTGCCCACATCCTGAGAACAAATTTAAAAGTATTTCCGATTCTGACTCTGTTCTGACTCCTTTAATTCACTGCCCTTTACTCTGTACACTCGTTCTGATAAATGCAGGTTGCCTACCTTGTCCAGACCGGTTCTGTCGAGAATCAATGTTCGTTTGGCTCCGTTCTGATTGTTCCTCGTTCCCACCATCTATTTTTGCATTACATTTCAATGACATGAAAAGTGACCCAAACATCGGTTCCTTTGTGAGATGTTTGACCCCGATCAGAGCACCTCATCACAGCAAACCTCTGTCTTTGCTGGGACGGTTAATAAAGAGTCATGTTCCAATTAGAAGCGAGTTAAATGCTATAGTTACAGTGAGCGTAACCACTACAAGGGATTAGCCTTCAACATAAGAACGTATGAAATGAGGGGCAAGGAAGGACCATCGGGCCAATGGATCCTCACCCCATCCACTAGATGGTGCAATCTCAGCGTGCCTCTCTCTCCGACCAATAGTAGTGCTAACTCCTGGAGGAGGCAAGAAAATAGTGGCTAGTGTCAGGAAACTCTCCTTTCCACCTCCTTAAGGCAAACAAGCTATCTTCAGGAGACCACCGTTACCCACATTGCATCACTGGGCAAATTTAACTCTTTAAAAAAGTAATTCTCTGGATGAGAAGGCCGGCATTTATTGCCCATCCCTAGTTGCACCTGGAGAAGGTGGTGGTGAGCCGCCTTCTTGAACCGCTGCAGTCCGTGTGGTGAAGGTTCTCCCACAGTGCTGTTATGTAGGGATGATGTGGAGATGCCGGTGATGGACTGGGGTGGACAAATGTAAGGACTTGCACAACACCAGGTTATAGTCCGACAGTTTTATTTTAAATCACAAGCTTTCCGAACTTTCCTCCTTCGTCAGGTGAGTGAAGGGATTCTAAAAACGCATAGCATATATAGTCAGAGAACAATGCCTGGTGATTACAGATAATCTTTCCAACTGCCCCCTATAACACCTCGGCTGGGAGACGATCACAGCAATCAAAGGTGTCGTTGGTGTTCAGACAGGTTAGCCACGGAAAACATTACATCCCAGTATACTGAATACACAATGGGTCAGGTCACAAAGCCATCTAACCTCAAACAGACCATCGTTCGCAGCAAATTACCCAGCTTTGAGGAGAACAGCATCCGTGACACCACACAACCCTGCCACGGCAAATTCTGCAAGACATGCCAGATCATCGACACAGATACCACCATCACACGAGAGGACACCACCCACCAGGTGCATGGTTCATACTCCTGTGACTCGGCCAACGTTGTCTACCTCATACGTTGCAGGAAAGGATGCCCCGGAGCATGGTACATTGGCGAGACCATGCAGACACTGCGACAACGGATGAACGGACACCGCACAACAATCGCCAGACAGGAGGGTTCCCTCCCAGTCGGGGAACACTTCAGCAGTCAAGGACATTCAGCCTCCGATCTTCGGGTAAGCATTCTCCAAGGCGGCCTTCGAGACACACGACAACGCAAAATCGTCGAGCAGAAATTGATAGCCAAGTTCCGCACCCATGAGGACGGCCTCAACCGGGATCTTGGGTTCATGTCACGCTACACGTAACCCCACCAGCGAAAAAAAGTTATCTGTTTTTAATACAACTGGACATTCTCTCTCTCTCTCTCTCTCTCTGCCTTTCGGGTCTCTTTCTCTCTCTGTCTTTGTGACCTGACCCATTGTGTATTCAGTATACTGGGATGTAATGTTTTCCGTGGCTAACCTGTCTTAACACCAACGACACCTCTGATTGCTGTGATCGTCTCCCAGCCGAGGTGTTATAGGGGGCAGTTGGAAAGATTATCTGTAATCGCCAGGCATTGTTCTCTGACTATATATGCTATGCGTTTTTAGAATCCCTTCACTCACCTGACGAAGGAGGAATGTTCCGAAAGCTTGTGATTTAAAATAAAACTGTCGGACTATAACCTGGTGTTGTGCAAGTCCTTACGTTATGTAGGGAGACCCAGCGACAATGAAGGAACGGCCGATATATGTCCAAGTTGGGATGGTGTGATGGAGGGGAGCTTGGAGGTGATGGTGTTCCCATGCACCTGCTGCCCTTGTCCTAGGTGGTGGAGCTCGCAGGTTTGGGACCCACAAGTCCAGGTATGCCCCAATGGCCCCTTCCCTGTTTCCAGAGTAAGTAGCCAATGTTGTAACCCACTGAGCCACTCTACACTTCCTTATAGAAAGTTAAACATCCTGTGAAAATGCTGTGTCTGCCATCAACAATCTTACATGGAATTCACAGCACAGAAACAGGCCATTCGGCCCAACTGGTCTATGCCGGTGTTTATGCTCCACACAAACCTCCTCCCTCCCTATTTCATTTAACCCCATCAGCATAACCTTCTATTCCTTTCTCCTTTAAATGTATCGATGCTATTCACCTCAATACTCCTTGAGGTAGCAAATTCCACATTCTTATCACTCTCTGGGTAAAGAAGTTTCTCCTGAATTCTCTATTAGATTTATAAATCTTCTATTTATGACCCCTAGTATTGGACTCCCTCACAAGTGGAAATATCTTCTCAACATCTACCCTATCAAACCCCTTCATAATTTTAAAGACCTCGATGAGGTCACCCTTCAGTCTTCTCTTTTCTGGACAAAAGAGCCCCAGCCTGTTCAATCTTTCCTGATAATTACGACCTCTCAGTGCTGGTATCATCCTTGTAAATCTTTTTCGCATCTTCTCCAATGCATCTATATCATTTTTGTAATATGGAGACCAGAACTGTTCCCAGTGACCAGACCTTACAAACAGTGGTATGTTATACTGCAACTACCTCAGTCTCCAGTTGATATAATATCAAGGGAGCAAAGACTCACTGACGTTGCTGTAAAGAACTAAGATATCCACTTATAAGCATGTGGAATCACAAGGTTTGCTGATTAACTACCTCTCATGAGATGAACCCTTTCAGAAGCACGCACAGATAATTATGTTTCTTCCACGGGTTTTATCACATGTCTTAAAGTCTCACGTACAAAGACGTTTGTTTATTTGACATAGTTTCTGAAGAGATTTGCCTGAAATTTAAGCTTGAATTCTGTTTTGATGTGAGTTTCTCGTCACATTTTGACAACCATCCAATTGTCTTGACCGACCCGGCTAACTGACAAATGGACTGAGAGAGACAAACAGGTTTTCTATTACCATCTTGGTTCAGATTAAAACAAAGACCTTCTTTTAGTCACTGAAGTTTGTGGTTTTTTTGAGGGGGGGGATTGTCACGTGGTCTGCTCCCTGATCGCGGGTCAGCAGTCCTCCTCACACTGCGCTGACTTCAAGGAAAAGGAAAATCGAGGAGTGTTAAGCCGTCTGCTGATTCCCCATCGCCAGTTTTGCTCTATTGTCCAAGTCAAGTTTCACACTCTGGGGTGAATTTTCACTTTTACCTCCGGGACAAAAAACAGGCGGTAGCCGATCGACCGTTCATTTCACACCCCGCCCGATTGTCCTTTTAACTCAAGTCAACGAAAATCAGTCATGGTGTAAATCGGTCAGTCAATTCACTACCGCCCGGTAAAAGTGAAAATTCATCCCCTTCCCCCACCCCCAATGTTTAGATAGGAAGTGAGTGGCGTCATTATTATTTTATGTTTTGAAGATTGCAGGGATGTGGAACGGTTCACTGATTTACGATGTGTACTGTTTCACTTAAGGCAGTGTACCATGGTGCGTAATGGGCTATCATGCAAAGCTAACAAAGTAGGCTGTGTGGGAACCTTTGATGCCATGCATGGCATTAATGTACGGGGGCTACTGCCTTAGCAGATGTGCTGGGGTCATCAAACTTCTTGCAGCACTGCAGCCAGAATCACAGCACTGTTTGTGAGGTGAGAGTGACTGCCCTTGACATCAAGGCAGCATTTGACCGAGTGTGGCACCAAGGAGCCCTAGTAAAATTGAAGTCAATGGGAATCAGGGGGAAATCTCTCCAGTGGCTGGAGTCATACCTAGCACAAAGGAAGATGGTAGTGGTTGTTGGAGGCCAATCATCTCAGCCCCAGGACATTGCTGCAGGAGTTCCTCAGGGCAGTGTCCTAGGCCCAACCATCTTCAGCTGCTTCATCAATGACCTTCCCTCCATCATAAGGTCAGAAATGGGGATGTTCGCTGATGATTGCACAGTGTTCAGTTCCATTCACAACCCCTCAAATAATGAAGCAGTCCTAGCCCGCATGCAGTAAGACCTGGACAACATCCAGGCTTGGGCTCATAAGTGGCAAGTAACATTCGCGCCAGATAAGTGCCAGGCAATGACCATCTCCAACAAGAGAGAGTCCAACCACCTCCCCTTGATATTCAACGGTAATACCATCGCCGAATCCCCCACCATCAACATCCTGGGGGTCACCATTGACCAGAAACTTAACTGGACCAGCTATATAAATACTGTGGCTACTAGAGCAGGTCAGAGGCTGGGTATTCTGCAGTGAGTGACTCACCTCCTGACTCCCCAAAGCCTTTCCACCATCTACAAGGCACAAGTCAGGAGTGTGATGGAATACTCTCCACTTGCCTGGATGAGTGCAGCTCCAACAACACTCAAGAAGCTCGACACCATCCAAGATAAAGCAGCCCGCTTGATTGGCACCCCATCCACCATCCTAAACATTCACTCCCTTCACCACCGTCGCACTGTGGCTGCAGTGTGTACCATCTACAGGATGCACTGCAGCAACTCGCCAAGGCTTCTTCGACAGCACCTCCCAAACCCATGACCTCTACCACCTAGAAGGACAAGAGCAGCAGGTACATGGGAACAACACCACCTGCACGTTCCCCTCCAAGTCACACACCTTCCCGACTTGGAAATATATCGGCCGTTCCTTCATTGTCGCTGGGTCAAAATCCTGGAACTCCCTTCCTAACAGCACTGTGGGAGAACCGTCACCACACGGACAGCAGCGGTTCAAGAAGGCGGCTCACCACCACCTTCTCAAGGGCAATTAGGGATGGGCAATAAATGCCGGCCTCGCCAGCGACGCCCACATCCCGTGAATGAATAAAAAAAAACATTGACCATCACTTCCTGCCCCACACCCTCAGCCATTCCTATGGCCAGACATCCAGGTCTCCCTCCCCTGGTACACTTGCTTTTGCAGCACAATTTGAAAAAGCAGAACACTCAGGAGTGCTGGTCAGCCTGACTGCCGTCTCACAATCTTACTTTCTCTCCCTTTGGTCGAAACTGCAGCATCAGCCTTTTAAACTGCCGCAGGCAATTCAATCGAGCAGCATTAATCACACTAGCCACTTATGAACATACATAATTGATGGGCAAGAAAAGGTCCATCAAGCCTGCCCCACACCCATGATGGATGGAGCATCATGACTAGAGGCTTCTTCCCTCCCTCGCTCCCTCCCCCCTCTCCGCCATCATGTAATCTCCTGGGAGAGGCAAAATGAGAGAAAAAACCCAGGGCCAATAAGGGAAAAAATACTATTGCCCTTGGTCCATAAAATAGCCTGAACTCAGAAATACAGGCAGGTTCCTGTATTTAAAATAAAAAGGGGAAAAGAAGTGCAGATTCTGAGAAATGTGAAATTAAAAATAAGAAATACTGGAAGAACAAAACAGGTCAGTTAGCATTGGAAATGATAAAATAAGGGAACTAGCCTTAATATTAGACCTTGTGACCTGCTGTGTAAGCCCCATGGGACATTTTGCTACATTAAAGGCGCTATATAAATGCAAGTTGTTGTTGTATTTACAGCAATTCTTATTATACCCATCACCCCTGTGCTCGCTGACCTACATCGGCTCCCGGTCCAGCAATGTCTCGATTTTAAAATTCTCATCCTTGTTTTCCAATCCCTCCATGGCCTCACCTCTCCCTGTCTCAGTAACCTCCTCCAAGATCTCTGCGCTCCTCCAATTCTGGCCTCTTGCGCATCCCCGATTTTCATCGCTCCACCATTGGCGGCCGTGCCTTCAGTTGCCTGGACCCTAAGCTCTGGATTTCCCTCCCTAAACCTCTCCGCCTCTCTACCTCTCTCTCCTCCTTTAAGACGCTCCTTAAAACCTACCTCTGTGACCAAGCCTGTCCTAATATCTCCTTATGTGCTCGGTGTCAAATTTTGTTTGATAACGCTCCTGTGGAGCGCCTTGGGATGTTTTACTACATAAAAGACGCTATATAAATGCAAGTTGTTGTTGTACTTCTACAACTGTCACCCATGTGCAACATCACGTCACCCAACATCAAACCTGATAAAAGGCTCAATTTTTTTTTTAAAAAGAGCAATCCAGAGGTTAACCCAGATCATCATAAAACATTTATTATCAGGTTATAATATGACATGTATGACGATGTTTTAGTCAAAGCAAATAGCTACAGAATACACACACGTAAAGGAGAATATCTTATCATGCCTCACAAGAAAGTAACAAGAAGGCTCATAAAATATCGGACCACACAAAGTGAGGTTTAAGTATCTTTTAAACATCAACCCAATCCTAAAATCTGCTGGTGCTCCAACACAAACACCACTATCCTGAGTACACACACACATACACCCTTCTGTGTCAGTTAGTTCCCTTAACACGCTAAATAAAAACATTTGTGAGCTGGAGAAACACCTGCAAAACTGAACCAGGCTGCATGTTAATGGGAATGTATGATTTGCACAGGTGAAATATCTCACAAGTATACCATGCAAATTAAGGTGAGCCTTGGAGAGGGTGCAGAAGAGATTTGCTAGAATGGTACCAGGGATGAGGGACTCCGGTTACATGGAGAGATTGGAGAAGCTGGGCTTGTTCTCCTTCGGAGCAGAGAAGGTTAAGGGGAGATTTAATGGAGGTGTTCAAAATCATGAAGGATTTTGGGAGAGTAAATAAGGAGAAACCGTTTCCAGTGGCAGAAGGGTCAGTAATCAGAGGACACAGATTTAAGGTAATTGAAAATAGAACCAGAGGGGAGATGAGGAGAAATAATTTTACACAGCGAGTTATTATGATCTGGAATGCACTGCCTGAAAGGGTGATGGAAGCAGATTCAATAGTAACTTTCAAAAGGGAATTAGATAAACACTTGAAGGGGAAAAATTGCAGGGGAAGAGGGAAAGAGAAGGGGAGTGGGACTAATTGGATAGCACTTTCAAAGAGCCGGCACAGGCACGATGGGCCAAATGGCCTCCTTCTGAGCTGTAAGATTCGATACCGTGTGACTCAGACAAATGTCATATGAAAGGGAGCTACCTGCACAGAATTTACAGAGCTACACACAGTAAGACTAATTGTATGTGATCATTCACCACATTGAATGGAAGAATGTTTTTCTTGAGAATACCTTAGCCCATGAAGTTTTTCTCTCCCATACGTCCAGGCCACACTAGTGGGTAGATGACAAAAGCCACAGGCTACACTTCAGTCGAACACTGATCTGTTGTAGGAGAGTGACCCGTCCATTTTCAGTGTGAACTTACGGTCACTATCTCTCCAAGTGTTCTCCTGCCTTCAGGTCACTTGTCCTCGAGTTCTTTTAGCCAGAACCAGATGTAGTATTGCCCCCTTCCTTGTCTCACAGGCAATATAGTGATTAAGGAAACAGTTCCAGCAAACCCCCCTCCCCCCCCAAGTTTACCTGCTGTACAAAAATCTTTCTCATTATAAAATATATTGCTACAACAAAACAGTTCACCACAGTTAATTTTGTTAAAGATTAATTTTCAATTTGGGTTTTTCTTCAAATGTAAAGCCGTCATGAAAGTAAAATATTGTGTAGTTGAATCATTGAAAGAATCAGGTGAAGAGTAAAGCAGGATAACAGACAAGCTGGAGTATGCTGCATTAAAGACATGCATGTTGGAGTATGTTAGTATAACCGAGGCTGGAATGGGTTACATACAGGATAATGCTGGAGTATTAAATGCAAGATGTTCGATACATGGAAACACATTGGGTGGGAGGGTGTATGAAAGATAACACCCATTCTGGCGTGTGTTGCAGTTTAAATAATACCATATGCTAGAGGCCTTGGTGGTTGAAGTTCTATAGTTATCTGTGAGTTTTGTCTATGTGCTGAGCACAGTTTCTCTGACAATGTTTGGGACGTGTGTACAATCTGCAGCATATTGAGTTCCAGGGCAAATGCTAGACTTATTGGCAAGTTCAAAGTGCAAATCACATATCTCGCTTAAAAATCAGTTAGCAAACAATGAACTTTAACCGCACGCAGCTTTGCATAAAGTTAGCAAACCTGACCAAAATAAAACTTCTCAATATCTATTAGGAGTCACAATCTCTAGTCTGGAGCTTGATTCCAGCTCTTACTGTAACGGCCTGTCACACTGTACAGTTTGCGCTGAAGCAAAAATGGTTTCAACTTCACCTGCGCAGAAACTGGAGGGTAACGGTCAGAGTGAAGTCAATCAGGGGGAATTCTGTCCAGGGGTATGAGGTTTCACCCCACCCCTCTCCCCCCTCCCACTCAAGGCTCTGCACCAGGTACGATATTACTACAGCAGAGAAGCAGCAAACTTTACAACAAAGTTTCTCAAGTTCCCATGTGAGAACTTTTCAGCCTGTTTAATGTCGACAACTGTCTCCATCAGTTCGTCACAAACATCGAAAGTGTCCCCAACATCTGGACCGCAAGAAGCAGAGCCCTGAGCGGGTACAAAAATATACTTCAGTTCATCAAAGTACAGTATTCTTTCCAAGGAAATACAATACAAAGTAAAAAAACACTTCCACAGTTAATCGCAAAATAAATATGGAAATATCACAAACTATAAAGACGTCAGTAGCTATCATTCATAGGATGCACTTTAAGCCTATCTATCTGTATTTTATCTTAACATGGATTATCATGTTAATACATGTTATTATTTAATTTAACAATTTATTAAACAAAAATGAGAGATAAAAAGCACAGGGAAACACAAAGTTACTTTGAGAGGTGTGGAGCCAATTTGTGGATGAGAGCCCTGTATGAACTTGTCCTGTATAATGAAATCGGCCCTGAGACAAACTTTGCTCAGTTCAGAGTCGCGTTTGCTCTGCTCACAGTGAAACAAGACTCCAGACTTCAGCACTGAGGAGTTCAGCTCAGCACTGGTGTGGGTTCAGTGAATTCAGCTCGATACAGGTTGCCCTGATGGTGAAAGGCAACCAACTCAGTTACAGCAGAGGACTCTGCTCATCTGTACATGATATTTAAAATAAATACTTAAAAGGTACTTGGATGTGCACTTGAAGTGCTGTAACCTACAAGGCTACAGACCAAGTGCTGGAAAGTGGGATTAGGCTGGATAGCTCTTTATCAGCTAGCACAGACACAATGGGTCGAATGGCCTCCTTCTGTGCTGTAAATTTCTATGATTCTATGCTTGAGGTCTGTAGCTGTTACACCCTTCATATTGGACTGGCAGCCCAGGTAAGCTCTCTCTCTCTAGACAGTATGCCACCAGAGCGTTCTACACAAAAAGCAGAGCTGTTCTCATCTGAGCGATATCTGCAGTGACTCGTCAAACGATCTCTGTGCTAAATATTCACCCGGTTACGAGCTTTAAGGTGAAGCTGCTATTTAAGAGGATGATGCCATTTGCCCTATCACGGCAATTCAGCAGCTTCACCTGTTCTTTCCCGCAGTGTAAATGGTGACTGAGCTCCGCCAATGAAATCATTTAAGAAACAACTAGATGCGGCAATGGTGGGGGTGAGGGGGGATCGGGATGTTCTAAGATGGGCCGAATGGCCTTCCTTATCCGAAAGCATCTTGTGAGAGCAAAGATTCTCAGTAAAAGGGGCACGCATCGGAATTTGGTCGTTGGAAACGAGCGGCCGGCTCTCGCTGCTCTGATCGAGAATGTCCCCCTCGCCTCTTCAAAGGCCACAATCCGCCTCGAAAACACTTAAGCACTCGATGCCGTGGTTGATGCAGGAAATGCACCGCGTCAGACTGCCCCACAGGTTTGTGCGCTGTTCAAATGTCACAAAAAACCAGCCACAAAGCCATGAGCAGCTGACACTGTGCGAGTCTAATCAGATATCAGTGTTACTTGTATTTTCTGTTCCAGTCCTCGAGTTCTCCCACCATCCACAACATTCACACCATGGCACCATTTCTCACGTGGATATCAGGATGTCCAAAGCATGCCCCTATTACTGAGAATCTTTACTCTCACAAGATGCTTACGGATAAGGAAGGCCATTCGGCCCATCTTAGAACATCCCTATCCCCCCCTCACCCACACCATTGTCGCATCTAGTCGTTTCTTAAATGATTTCATTGGTGGAGCTCAGTCACAATTTACACTGCGGCAAATTGGCTCTTTGAATTGGGCTCTTTCAGGACTCCAAGAGAGCGATTCACTTCACAAACAACTCGGTATGGTCTAGCACTCGGTAGGGATAGGTTACCAAGGCGGGTCGCATGGCTCTACCACAGAGGATCCCATCGAGTCACACGTTAGTCTTGTTATGTAGTTTCAGTTGTAACGCACTTATTTGCTTAGTTTTCCCAATTTTCTCTCTTCTAAAAACACCTGGTGTCCGAGTTCAACAGGGGCAGATAGCTCTCCAGTGCCTGGCCCTTGTGATCGTTCTTCAGCCGTGAGTCCACACAGCGACTATTCAGCTGTGGGGACATCACAGCCGAGCCTGATCCTGTCCTCACACATCGTCCACACTGCCCAGCAAGAGTCACTGGATTGCAATCGAGAGTGGAAATCCTGACTGATTGTCCAGGAACTGGCCCAGAAGTGCTGAGGCCAATGTCAGTAATCTAGATCCCCACCTTAGCGGAGATAAAGTAACTCGGTACAGACCATGGATGAAACCTGGGGCCCTCCACTCTGTGCAGCTCAGAACCACAGTTTGAGGCAAATACACTCACTGGACCATCAGTGGGGCCAACATCAGCCTGTTTAACACCCACAGCTGGTGTAAGACATCCAGGGCTGCAACCTTAGAGCAGATCACTTTGTTACACAGAATTTTACAGCACAGAACAGGCCATTCGGCCCATCAGGTCTATGCCAGTGTTTATTCTCCGGATGAGCCTCCTCTCATCCTATCAGCATATCCTTCTATTCCTTTCTCCCTCATGTACTTATCTAGCTCAAAAAGAGGTGCCGTCTTTCGGAGGAGGAGTTAAACCAAGGTCGCGTCTGCCCTCTCAGGGGGACGTAAAAGATCCCACGGCACAATTGGAAGAAACCTGGGGAGTTCCTCCTGGTGTCCTGGCCAATAGTTATCCCTCAACCAACATCACTAAAGCAGATTATCTGCACATTTATTTCACCACTGTTTGTGGGATCTTGCTGTGCGCAAATTGGCTGCCACGTCTCCTACATTACAACAGTGATTACACTTCAAAAATAAATTAATTGTCTGTAAAGCGTTTTGGGACATCCTGAGGTTGTAAAAAGCGCTCTATAAATGCAAGTCTTTCTTCCCCTTAAATGCCTCTATGCCGTTTGCCTCAACTGCTCCATGAGGTAGCAAGTTCCACATTCTGCCCACTCTCTGAGTAAAGAATATCTGAGCATATGAAACACAAAGAAAGAGTTCTCCCCTGCCTCAAGTTAACCCATTTCATTGTTCCTCATACAAACATCCTTCTGTCTCAGAATAGAATTATATAAAATATTACTATACGTATATTTACATATTTCACCGGTTCCTGTTAACAAATGTTCGGAGTTATTTTCAACTTTGCAATTTCCATATTTTTTGCTGGTGGATTCGTCATCAAGAAAATGAGATTAATTGCTGACAGGTTCACACATGAGGCAGCCTGAAACTGTCCAATTTTACCCTGGCAAGTACATGAAAGTTCTGCATCTTAAATTCATGCCCTCTGGTTACCCACTCCCCAAACAATGGGAATCGTGTTTCCTGATCAAAACCCCCTCAGAATGTCGAGCACCTCAGAATGAAACTGGGGATAAAAGGATTACATTATAAGGACAGGTTGTATAGACTGGGCTTGTATTCCCTGAGTCTAGAAGATTAAGGGCCGATTTAATTGATGTGTTTAAGATGATTCAAGGATTTGATAGGGTAGATAGAGAGAAACAATTTCCTGCGGTGGGAGAGTCCAGAACAAGGGGGCATAACCTTATAATTAGAGCTCGGCCGTTCAGGGGTGATGTCAGGAAGCACTTCTTCACACAAAGGGGAGTGGAAATCTGGAACTCTCTCCCCCAAAAAGCTGTTGAGGCTGGGGGTCAAATTTCAAAACAAATTGATGATTTTTGTTCGGTAAGGGTATTAAGGATTGCAGAGCCAAGGCAGGTAAATGGAGTTAAGATACAGATTAGCTACGATCTAATTGAATGGAGGAACAGGCTCGAGGGGTTGAATGGCCGACTCCTGTTCCTACATCTTGGGTTAACACCTCTGTTAAAACAGCAGTCGGAGTAATGTCATAGGAAAGCATTAATCGCCTGTTAACAGCAACAGTAATTTCTAGCCTTTCTCGTGTTAAAGATTAGATAGTTGGTCCTTCGATGGCCGAGAGAAATGATCCATTGAGGAGCTGAGCCATTCAGACCAGTAACACCGGAGGCTTCTCATCATTAGACAGCAACACTTGCTGGATGCGTGCACAGATGGACACTCGGTAGGGACAGGATCAAATAGCCTGGCCAGACTCGCACACCAATAATGGTCACCAGGGTGAGGCACCAGAAGGCAGCCGGTCGGTGCTCATAAACTGTCTTTCAACAAAGAGCCAACACCTTCAGAAGAGGGGAGGCCATTGGTGAGAGGAATATTTTACCCAACAAAGAGAGATGATGATGTAAGTGCGTCGCCAGGTGAAAAAATTCCCCGTTACTTGTAGTACTTTTAATGATTGGACCCAGCTCAGGATTCTAGGCCTACATGTACAAGACGCCATCTTGAACTTCATGTTCCTGAATTACATGGGTTATACCAATCGTAAATTCTATGAATGGAGATACGTTTGGTCCCTGGTAAAATACTTCACTCATGGCCGGCTGGTACTGAAGGGAACATTCCACTTTTGCTTCTTGGAAACACCATCACACATCAGAAAGTTCAAAGAGGCTCTTCCATGGTGTCCACGGTCTGCGCTGATTGGCAAGCAGGTAGTCAGGAAGTGTGCGTCTATGAGTGACATGGAGGTGGGACGCGCTGGATAAGTGTCGGTGGGTCCAAGTGTCCACCTCTTTCACAACTTGAGCCAATTAGAAGTAGCCACGAAAATCACCAGCCTGGTTTCTACTGAAGGAGCCAAAATACAAGCAAAAGTGAAGATTTGGAAGCTACTTTGCCTTCTCCATGGGAACCAAGAGCTGGGATTTAAATTTGTGAACGATTGCAGATTTGATCTTTGAAAACGGCATTCACCTGAACATCAGAGAATTAAAATACAATTATTTCTTTGCTAATGTTTTGGTGAGTGGCGGTTTCAAGGGCTGAATCACAATCCCAAACAGATAACAACATGGTGTGTTTCTCCTCCACCTTTCTGCCCTCCTGTATTAGAATTGGAGACTTGTGTTCCACAGATACAAACAGTCTTCATTTGAAAACCTGGACATTGGTCATTTGACCAGAGGGGGTCGGGGAAGGGAGGAAATCAGATCAGAGCTTAGTCCTGTCTTCGTCCACAGTACTTTCCAGCTGGAATTAAAACAAGAAATACGGACAATTTGTTTTCCGTCTCTCTTGCCAAGGGACAAGAAGGTGAATCGTTGCTCAAATTCAGTGCAAGAAGAGAGCTGCAACTGTCATCAAAACAGAACAAAAAGCGACACTGTATCTGGATAAATATACTGAAGATCCACTGTTGTCCTGAATTAAATAAGAAGTAAGAAGCTGTTCATGTCCTCCTTCAACTGAATGACATTCGTAAAAGCCAGCATGGTCTTTAGAAAGGTTGTTTATTAAGAGCAGGCAGTCATCTTCATTCGAGGAGCATTCCAGCACCTCGTGGTGATTGAAGGTCCATGAGTAATTTGCATGGTAGGATTGCTTTGGACACGAGAGATACATGGGTACACCTTTCCCATGGAGGTGGAGAGTGAGGACTTTATGGTCTCTGTCTCTCTGTGAAGAACGCAAATGTGCAACTAGGAGGAAGAAAACAGAAATTATTAGTTTGCTGTCTTATCAAAGCTGTCTTCAACAAACTGAGCCTTCTGTACGGTTAAGATTCTATATATTTTAGTGTTAAACTCCTTTTATCAATTATTTCAGTTCAGACATTCCACCTCAGAGAACCAGAAACAGCACAGATGGAGGCCACTCGATCCATTGTATCCGTGTGAGCTCTTTACTCCAGTGTTCCAATCTAATCCCACCGCTCTGTGCTCTCCCCACAGCTCTGTGTTTTCCTCTGCTTCAAACTGTTCTGCAATGATCCTTGCCTCAACCACAACCATTTACAACACATTCCATGCTCCAATAACCCTCTGCATTCAGAAATATTCTCCGAACCTTTCTCCTCCCTCTCCTAGTGCCAATTTTAAATTGGTGACCTATTGTTACTGATTCCCAAACCAGAAGAAAGAGTCTTTTCCTATTCACACCATCAAAACTCTTCATAATTGTAAAATCCTCTGATAAATTTCCTCTTAACTTTCTCTGCTCCAGTGTAAATAGTTCCAATATCTCAAGTCTCTCCTTTTAACCCTAGTTTCCCATTTCTCTTAGCTCCTGTCTCAACTAAGATATCTGTTAGTTGCTGCACTTTCTGCATTGCAAATGAATGTTTCTGTTTCTTGATTCAAAAATTTGGGCCCCGATATTTACGGGGAGGCGGGGGAGGGTGAAAACAGCGGGGAAACGTGTCGAGGCCTGAGATGCAGAGGTCCTGCCCAATTTAACGGCAGCCTGTCAGATTGATAGGTTGGTCAGCTGCTCGGCGGGAAAGCCAGCAGCAGCGAGCTGCAGTTGGGGACTCTCGGGGACAGTCCCCAGCAATCAGGAGCTTGGGAGGGGGAATAGAGGGGCCATTGTGGGAGTGGGAGGAATGCCGGAGATTGATGCTTGCGGGAGGAGGGGAAAAGAGGTCAGCCGCGATCGTGACATGGAGAGGACATCATGACTGGGAGGTGGGGGTGGGGGGAGGGGAGGTCTGCGATCAACAGGGTGGAGGCTGAAGGCTTCTTTGAGGGGCTGGAGGGAGCACTCCTGCTCCTCCCTGGCCCGACAGAAATAAGTTTCTGAAAAGGTATGAAATCGGGCTTCATTTCATATTTTAAAAAATTGAGTGGAAGCTTAGGAATTTTTAAAAAGTGATTAACTTACATTAATACAATATCTCGATAAAAGTATACGCATTTCAGCTGGAAATGTTTCTGATTTTATTGCACCATATTGTGTTTGATCTGCTCCCCTATAAATCATCTACTTACAAAATCAAGTAACCTCGGTAAGCTGAGTGCCCGTGAGTTATAGATTTAAAGTGGATTTAGACCTGACTCTGAGCAGAGCAATGACAGTGCACATTACTGGGCCGTTTCGCAAAGAAATCTCACCTTTTCCTTCAGAACATTTATCGATTTCACCATTTTCAAGATCTTGGATAAGATTCCTGCAAAAGGAAGTACAATATAAAGTTTAGAGTCTGTGTGTTGGGTTTGGTGAGTTAGCACAGTTTCTGATCCTTGGTTAGTTGCTTGTACAATACTGCTTTCACAGCCCTAAACAGCACTGATTGAATAATTTTATTACGGGGTCACAAGGAAGATTTCTACAGGGTGTAAGACTTCCAATTAAAAATAATTTTTCTTTTAATTAGCATTTTCCAGATTCTCTGCTTTTTCACCTCTTGCTTTAATAGGCCACTTTTTTCACAAAATATTTTGGTATGAGGAAAACTTTATCCGTATCCTGACTCACACCAAGTCCCATCACCCCTGTGCTCGATGACCTACATCGGCTCCCGGTCCGACAACACGTAAATTTTAAAATTCTCATCCTCATGTTCAAACCCCTCCACGGCCTCTCCCCTCCCTATCTCTGCAATCTCCTCCAGACCTACAACGCTCCGAGATCTCTGCGCTCCTCCAATTCTTGCCTCCACCATTGGCGGCTTTGCCTTCAGCTGCCTCGGCCCTCAGCTCTGGAATTCCCTCCCTAAACCTCTCCGCCTCTCTCTCCTCCTTAAAACCTCCTTCTTTGATCAAGCTTTTGGTCACCTGTCCTAATATCTCAACTTGTGTCTGAATGTCTGAATACATACACACACACATAGATAAATACTGGTTGCAACTGGGTTACATTTTTTCTTCCTTCACTCATGATCCCATAAGACGCAAAATCAGACGACTGCGTCAGTGAATGATCCACATGGTGAAGCACTGAGCTGTACAGAACAGCAAGATTCCAAGTTCAATCCCTGATCTGTGCTAGGCAATGCTGGTGGGCACTGCGCCGGCCAACGCTGGTGGGCACTGCGCCGGCCAACGCTGGTGGGCACTGCGCCGGCCAACGCTGGTGGGCACTGCGCCGGCCAACGCTGGTGGGCACTGCGCCGGCCAACGCTGGTGGGCAGTACAACTGACTTCAACATCTCCAGCAAGATATATATAAATAAATGAAACAGTAGTTTTGCTCTGGTGCCTACTGAGCTCCCTGGAATGCTTTCTTACATCTTGCACCATTTTAATCATGAAATCATGTTTTCAAAGTAACTGCTCTCACTTTCTGCCTCATCACTCCCTGAGCTGGGGTGAATCTGGTTTTGACCCCTTCACTCAACATTCCTTTTTTACCACTTTC
The DNA here is from genome assembly GCF_035084215.1 of Heptranchias perlo. Classification (NCBI taxonomy): domain Eukaryota; kingdom Metazoa; phylum Chordata; class Chondrichthyes; order Hexanchiformes; family Hexanchidae; genus Heptranchias; species Heptranchias perlo. Next base: position 9,165,161 of record NC_090362.1, on the reverse strand, counting down.
CTGTTTTGCTGAATTCTTGTGATGATTTTAATCACAACGGCCTTTCAACGAATTTTGCAAACAAAACGTTTCAGTTTCCATCGAAAAACTGTGACCATTTTCCGACCGGGAAAAAAAAAATCGCAGCAAAGGATTAAAAAAAAGCTAAAAATGAACAAAAAAGGCAGAAAAAGAACGCAAAGTATTTCTTAAAAAGCAGAAAAGAGCCACTGAAAAAACAATACGTTATGCCTTAAAACTGCCTCTGTCCCTCTCTAAGCTCCTTTACACACGGAGCCTCTCTACGTTCACGATAGATCGGCAGGTCGGTGCACAGTGCGATCCCATCGTAATCAAAGGGAAAATGGATTTGCTGACCTTTACATCAATTATGAACCTATTAAATATTTAAATTGGGCTCTTGCACAAGATATGGGTCAGCAATCTAAGTGAGTAATAATCAAAATGGAAAATCACGGGCAGCAGGAATTTGCACAGATGAAATGTACTGGCAGGAACAAGCCCTCTGGCTTGAAGATATCCCCTCAATACCCATTGTCGTCAATGAGGAACGGTCACTTCAGTGAGGAACAGGTGGGAAAGAAGGAAAGGAGGAAAGACTTGCATTTATATAGCACCTTTCACGGCCTCAGGACGTCCCAAAGCGCATTACAGCCAATGAATTACTTTTGAAGTGTAGTCACTGTTGTAATGTAGGAAACTGGAAGCCAATATGCGCACAGCAAGATCCCACAAACAGCAATGAGGTAATGTCCAGATAAACTGTTTTTGGTTTTTTAATATGGTGACGTTGGTTGAGGGATAAATATTGGCCAGGACAGTGGGGAGAACTCCCCTGCTCTTCTTCGAAATAGTGCCATGGGATCTTTTACATCCACCCGAGAGGACAGACAGGGCCTTGGTTTAACGTCTCATCTGAAAGACGGCACCTCTGACAGTGCAGCACTCCCTCAGTACTGCACAGGAGTGTCAGCCTGGATTATGTGCCTTTGAGAGGAAGATGAAGTGGGTTTGAAAACAAATTAGCATAAAGAGATTGAAAATATAGAAAGCTGTTCTTAAGACGTACCCAAAATCAGGTGTGCTGGGGACACATTTCCGTTTTACAGGATTCCATGCACAGTAAGGATCTCGGGCCATAACACAGGTTTCACAGCTTTTATTATATTTGTCACACTGAGCCAGTGGGAAACGAACTATTTCTTTGGCAGAGGAAACGTACAGATGTTTCTAGAAAGGAAGAAAAGAATTATTTTCAATATTTTTTTTTGCTTCAGTATTGAGAAAAATCTTTCTTTTCGATGTTACTGCTGGCTATCATTTCCAGGTCAGGACAATGACCGTTGACCTTTGCACTTACGGTTTTAGAGTCGAGAGACATCGATAAGATCGGTCCTGGTTCCTTTAAAACCTCAAGTTCTGATATGGTGAAGGCTGACTGACTGGTATCAAGAACCTTCTGGATTTTACCGTCTCCTGTGGGGGAAACAAAAAGAGGCCCAAGGTTTCAAAAATATAAAAACAATATGAAATCACATCCCTCACGGCAGATGTAGAAGGGCCAAGAATCCCAACATGACAACCTCGAGCCCTCAATGTTCTTAAAATATCCAAGGTATTTAATGGCAATAAATTAATCGTATTATCTGATTTTATATAATGGTAATCATTAACTTGGTTGAGGGGTAAATGTTGGCCAGGACAGGAGAACTCCTCTGCTCTTCTTCCAAATAGTGCCATGGGATCTTTAACGTCCACCTGAGAGGGCAGACAAGGCCTTGGTTTAACGTCTCATCCGGAAGACGGCACCTCCAACAGTGCATAAGGTAAAGATTGCACTCGGTGTAGAAAGATCAGAAACCTGTTTGTAAAGAAAGTCTTTGAATTTCATCGGGAGCGAAGGGGGCAGGAAATCTGTCAGGATCCTGGATTCACATGGTCCCAGCCTCATCTGCCAGTTTCGGGGAGAGGGGATCAGTTTGGGTGGGGATGTCAAAGAGGGTGCGAGGGGTGGGGTGAGGGATTTCCCATTCCCAGAATTTCCTCATCCTTAGAATTGTTTTCCAATGAGTACCCGGTATGACAGGAAGAACCAGGTGTCCCAGCATTCAGTTCAGTGGATGGGGTGGAGGGAGGGAGGCGGAGAGTCCAGGCCTGTCCGAGTTCGGCCTTCCCTCCTTCTAAAGAGGCCAATGGAGCCTGGAAACAATACTCTTTTGGGTTGTTGGTTTCCGCAGCAGGTGGTCAGCACCACTCTCCCTGCCCCACGGTTCTGGCAGGAGCCCGCGATGTGCCCATAATGGTGCAGGGGAACGCTCCGGCAAGATGTAAAACAGCTGACCTCCCTCTGACCCCAGAGACTTCGCCGAGGTCAGCGGTGAAAGGTCACCCACCACCAGGCCCTCCGGCACTTTTGACGTTTGTCCCACACCCAACAAATTATGTAAAATTAACAAAAAATTAAAATTTGAAAAGACAGAGCAGCAATCTGAGAAGATTTTCTTTGTCTGTGTGGTTGGATAGGCACTCATTAAAGCTGTACCTTCAAAGTCAAATCCGTTTTCCTTTTTACTGGCAAAAATAGGAACAGGAGGAGGCCATTCTGTCCATCAAGCCTGTTCCGCCATTCAGTTAGATCATGGCTGATCTGCATCAGAATAGAATTTCTTTCCTCTTAATTTTATAATCAAATTCTAATTTATGTAAAGCCAGAAGGCAAATTACAACCAAATCTCGATACACTCCTGTCATAAGCTTCAAATCGTTAATCTTTTTTGGGGGTATTAAACTGGGCTTATGTTGGAACTTTCCTCCGTGCTTTCTCCATCACTGTGACGCCATCGTGTCACAAAACTATCACCGTATCACTTGCTCACGACACCATAGCAATGAGAATTCCAGGTAACCATTGGCATTCTTTATTTTGCATTCATTCTGGGGATGTGGGCGTCGCTGGCGAGGCCAACATTTATTGCCCATCCCTAGTTGCCCCTTGAGAAGGTGGTGGTGAGCCGCCTTCTTGAACCACTGCAGTCCATGTGGTGAAGGTTCTCCCACAGTGCTGTTAAGTGGGGAGTTCCAGGATTTTGACCCAGTGACGATGAAGGAGCGGTCTTCATTGATATGACCAAGAAGGGATGGTGTGTGACTTGGAGGGGAACTTGGAGGTGATGGTGTTCCTGTGAGTTGTAAAGAATTATTTCTAGGAGTGAGAAGAATCCAAGTTTATTTTAGAGGCGATGGTAAACGGGTGGTAGCAGATTGGTCCTCCATTATATACTCCGCCTGACTGAAATCAAAGGAAAGGAAAACAGAGTAGAATTTCTATTGGGCAGCCAATCGGCTGTTGCCAGTTCTCCACCAGCCCTGACAGTTACAATTAACCCTTTAATCTCCTCATGGTGTAAGTACAACAATTTAGCTCTCGCATTCTTTAAATAATGGGAGAAACCTGTAGTGGAAAGAGCTGGACTCACAATATAATGCAAAGTCAGCTCATTTGCATAGAATCAGATTTCTTCCAATGTACAGCACATGATGCACTGGGGGGGATCAGGATTGTGGGGGTTCGGGGGGGGGGGAGATACTTGGAGTCAATCTTAAAAGATCTTTTTTAAATCATTACGAAACTCCTTGGAGAGGGTGAAGAGAAGATTTGCCAGAATGGTACCAGTGATGAGGGACTTCAGTTATGTGGCGAGACACTGGGGTTTTTCTCCTTAGAGCAGAGTGTTTTAAGTGTCAGCCTTGGCTCAGTGGTAACACTCTCTAACCTCTGACGTCAGAAGGTTGTAGGTTCAAGTCCCACTCCAGAGACTTGAGCACATAATCCAGGCTGACACTCCAGTGCAGTACTGAGGGAGTGCTGCACTGTTGGAAGTGCCGTCTTTTGAATGAGACGTTAAACCAAGTTCCCGTTTGTGGGTTCAAGTGGATGTAAAAAAATGCTATGGCACTATTTGAAGAAGAGCAGGGGAGTTCAGCAGGTGTCCTGGCCAACATTTATCCCTCAACCAAAATCGCTGAATCAGATTGTCTGATCATTCATCTCATTGCTGATTGTGGGACCTTGCTGTGTACAAATTGGCGACCACATTTGCCTGATTAACAACAGTGACTACACTTCAAAAGTAATTCATTGTCTGAAGCACTTTGGGACGTCCTGAAGCCCTGAAAGGTCCAATATTCATCTTCCTTTACTTGCTACACCTTGCAGAATGGCGGACTCTACTCCTGGAAAATCAGCCGTCCTACCTGCATTAGTTAGATCGATACGCGAGATAGACGAGACCCCCACAGAGAGAGCCGAATAAATCCTCAGCACTGATATCAGGGTCTCATTCGATACAATCAGCCTCTTCTATATGTTAACTCTCGCCTTGAGTGACTTAGGTTTTGTCTTTTCTTTTTCGACAAAGAGCTATCCAAAACTTTCCAGCATGAAGTTTATCCATATAAATTTCATGGAGCAAAGGGTAGAGGGAAAAACATGAGGACGATGACACCACAAACAAATACTATTTTAACCAAACCTGCCTTCAGGAAAAGAGCTACAATTATGATTCCTTACCTCCCCGCAGCTTCACTTAGAGAAAGACCTGAAATATTATCCCACAATCACAAACATCCATCATATGCCACTCATCCATTATACTTTACCACTGTACAGTTGACAATCAATATGTTGGGCAGCTACTAATCTACAATGGCAAAATCAGGTTCCTTCTAAACAAACCAATAGCTGGCAGGACCTACCCATTGCCAGGAAAAGGACACGGGACACAGTTCCACGAAAGCCATGAACGTAATCCACCACTATTTTCTTGAAGTGAAGCTCGTTCTTGATCATGAGTGGGACTTCTCCGATGGGATGGATCTGCCTCTCCATTTCAGGATAATCGCGCAAAACTTTCAGTACTTTGTCTGGCAGAAGTTGAGTGTCATTGACGCACTGCAATAATGTGGGAACAATGAGAGCTTGTCAGTTATTTAGTGATTAGATGCATTTTCGAGTCTCTCTGCACCATATGGTTCTCTACCCAAGACGAGACGTCAGACAGACTCCCAGACATCGATCCAAGAAACTCCGTGAACAGCAACAAGTGCACGGCTTCAGGCCAGGTGTCTCCTGGAAGTTCCTTTGCTAAAGAAAGGTGGCTCCTGGCAATTGAACTCTTGGTGCAAGCTAGGATACGGGCACCAGGGTTTTGGATGAGCTCAAGTTTACGGAGGGTGCTGGGTGAGAGGCCGGCCAGGAGAGTATTGGAATAGTCCAGTCTAGAACGTATGACTTTAAAGTGTGACTGAATTACATCCACAAACCTTGGTCCAATTACCACCCACTCTCTAAGCCTGCTTCACCTGAAGACTGCACTTAGTCTTCACTCCCCATGTGCAACACCATGAGAGAGTGACTAGTGCAATAAAAATATAGATAACCCAGTTTATCAATCCTCGCTGAATAATCAATCTCTTAACCCTAAGTACATCAGTCATGTATTCTGGATAACGAAAGCTCAATCCATGCAATCGATGAACAGTCTACAGTTTCTTACCGTGCCTGGTCTCGGTTCAGGAGTACCATCCGTGAGACCTTTAAAAGGGGACGTTCTGAACACATCACTAATGTCCTTCATGGAGTAAACACAAATTGCTGTCGCATTCCTGGAAAAAAGGCAAGTTGTTTGATGGAATGTTCAGGTTAAGAAATAGAAATAAGAAGAATTGTATTGCTTCTCTTGCAAGGTAATAAAATCAAAGGCCCAAACCAGGGTTTTCCTGGCTGAGTTTAGATAAAATGTCCTCCGCCTGAATGGGACAAACTGGTCGATTTTTAAAACTGTTGCTTCATTTTCTACTCTCCTGAGTGCAGGAGATCTGAGTCTGGTTTATATCAGAGTGCAGATCCACGGGCACTGGGACCCCTCTGGCACTTCCCTCAGGCACCCTTTCTCAGTGTATGAGCCCACACACTGGGCATCGCAACCAAACCCAATCCTGCCCTCTCTCCATGCCCACACTAGCCCAGAGGTGGCTAAAAATTAAACCTTTCCCCGGTATTTGACACTTAAATGAATAAAGACGGAAAATTCTAAACTATTTGTCACATCCTTACTGCTGATAGCCCAATAAAAATGGCTAGAAATGGAACACTTTCTTATTGATCAGATTAGCAGATCTCCCGTGGCATTGCTCACGGCCAGTCAGCTGATACAATACTTAATAATAACAGGAGCATTATCCCATGTAACACACAATGTATTATTTTGCTCCTAAACTTGGCTTGTTCCTTTAAGGGGTTGATGATGCGAGCAGGTTGTACCATGTCGGGATGGGTCAGGCTTTGATGGACCAGCTGTTTCTTTTTGTGTTATGTTTATATTTTCGACCTATTCTGCAGTTCTTGTGGACTCACCAATTACTGCTGAATATTCCATAAACTCTGACTTCACTCTCAGTGGTCGATCGATCAATAAAGACGTCTTCAATCCTGTTGAAATGCACATTGTCCGAGGGCACATTACACAACAGTCGGGCTTTCAGAAAGGTCGTCCATTTATGGAGCAAGAAAGATCTCGAACCACCTCTGTCGTCCTTCAGAGAAAAGAGATCAGATCCTGTAATATTCCATCACGTATACAGTAAACCACTTAGGAGAGCTGGAGTGGAGACCTGTCTACCACAAGGTGACCAGAAAGTATGGTCCCAATGACTGACAGCACTGAGAGCCACCTTAAACCCTTACACTGTGGCATCGGTGAGCACCTCTTGCAAGCACTGTGATATAAACAAATGGGCGGCATCGATCGTGATTGTGTGACGACAGGGTAATGATTTTACAATGAGATATGGAGTTACACAGTAATGTGTGAATACAGACTGCAGTCTGCCTTTCTGTACGAATAGCACCAGTTTCAGATATTTGTTAAGTTTGGTAGAAAGTGATCGTTTGATTCAACACCATTTTCTAATTAATTGCCCCAAGAATCAACAACAACAACTTGCATTTATATAGCGCCTTTAACATAGTAAAATGTCCCAAGGCGCTTCACCAGAACGTTATCAGACAAAATTTGACACTGAGCCACATAAGGAGATATTAGGACAGGTGACCAAAAGCTAGGTCAAAGATGTCGGTTTTAAGGAGCATCTTAAAGGAGGAGAGAGAGGTAGAGAGGGAATTCCAGAGCCTAGACAGCTGAAGGCACGGCCAATGGTGGGGCGAAGGAACTCGGGGATCCACAAAAGGCCGGATTTGGAGGAACGCTCAGATCTCGGTGGTCGTAGGACTGGAGGAGATCACAGAGATAAGGAATCCCTCGATGTCGCATGTGGAGAGAGCTATCAGGTCACCCAATGGCTCAGCGAGTTTCGCCAATGAGCAGCTGAGTCGCACAAGCCCAGGAAATCTCAGGCGGAATCTCTGGTCTGTGCTGAGTTAATTGATCTCGGCTGGAATGGTGGGAGTGTTACAAGTGGCCTCGTTGCCTGTAGGTTAAAGAGGGGAATATCGGCCAGGGATCCCGTTCCCAATCAGTCAGTGACTTGGACTGAAAGGGAGGAGGTCGGGAGAGGATAGGGTTGCCAACTCTGGTTGGACTTATTCCTGGAGGTTTCATCACATGAACCTCCTGCCTCGATCAAGCCCCCCCCACCCCAGGCAAACAGCTCCCACCCCCCCCACCAATCTCCAATATTTTTTATAACTAATAAATGAAATTGTTCCCAAAAAAATGAAAACATGTTTTTTGAATGCCCTTGCGATTATTCTCCCCTGGGTTGTTCGCAGCAATGTCCTGGAGATGAAGCTTTAATTCCTGGAGACTCCAGGACAATCCTGGCGGGTTGGCAACCTGAGGTGAGGACAGGATCGAACTCAACTTTATCATCTTTTTGTAATTCCAGATTCTGCCTTTCAAAGCCGAAGCTGCTCCTGGAATTTGTCTGCAATGGGTTCACTGCCCAAACAGGAGGGAGACCAGGACAGGTCAGTGTCAGAGGGAAAGGTGCAGGGATAGATATAAATACATTCACCAGTTTTATAAATAAAGTGGCTCGACCACTCGCTTTCAAAGGAAACGAAAAGCGGGCGGTTTCTATAACGGGCCAATCCGCAAAATCAGTTCGACACCAGGGCAGTGCGTTGAAAATCTACCTCAGTGTTGGGATGTCAATTTTCAACAAAGGTGTCCCATAGAACACTGAGAACAGACAGCAACAGCACTGTACTCCCCCTCCCCACACCTTCTGTCTCCCCAGTTAGACCACATCCCTCAGAAAAAGGTGACAACAGGTCCTAGTGAAGATTCACGATGATGTAATAAAGATCCAGCTGAAAATGGCAGCAAGTCACGCCATTCTACGTTGGACTCACCCACCTTACACACACGGGCAATCCGTGATATCCAGGGGTCAATGTCGGGATTTTCTGGCAAATTCTTTTCTCTGAAGAAGATGTAAACCAGGTCGTCCATTGGTGACATTCCTACAAACTTCGGATCTAAACAAAAGAAAGCAGGATTATAGACCAATAATAGAATATGAAGACTAGGGGAGGACAGATCAGGGGCAGCACATCTTAAATTGGAGACTAGAGACACAGAAAATAAAAGATGGCTGGGAGTCTGCGCCAACATGTAAAGAAACAGAGAACTTTCATTTATATAGCGCCTTTCACGACCACAGGATGCCCCAAAGCGCTTTAGAGCCAATGAAGTACTTTTGAAGTGTAGTCACTGTTGTTATGTAGGAAACGTGACAGCCAATTTGCACACAGCAAGATCCCACAAAGAGCAATGTGATAAATGACCAGATCATCTGTTTTAATGTTGGTCAAGAGATAAATATTGGCCAGGACACTGGGGAGAACTCCCCTGCTCTTCTTCGAAATAGTGCCATGGGATCTTTTACATCCACCTGAAAGGGCAGACGGGGCCTCGGCTTAATGTCTCATCCAAAAGGAGGCACCTCCGACAGAGCAGCACTCCCTCAGTATTGCACTGGAGTATCAGCCTAGATTTTGTGCTCAAGTCCGGAGTGGGGCTTGATCCCCACATAATGTAATTTAAGGGTCCGGGTGACATTCCATACAGTTTAAACATTTGAAGCTCCAGATTTTTCGATATCCTGTGGTCACACACCTCCCCATTTTTTGGGAAAGTCTGCCCGGGCGAGGCTGTGTTCATTCATGCCGTCACTGATGGTGCAAGTGTTGGGTTTTCCATCTGTCTTTTATGTCACGTCAAAAGAGGAGGAGTTCTACTGAGATTACAGAATGTGTGATCTCCCTGTGTGACCCTGTCTTGTACGTGTCTCACTAGTCCACAGGTTCCATTGAAACCACTGATGCAGGCGTCAAATCGAGTGAAGTTTTGAACAGTGGAGTCCTGCTAACCAACTTTGAAACACAGCAACCCGACAAACAAAATAGAAACTATTTACTGGACAACGTGACAAGAAACTTCAGCTTCCTCATGTTAAGAGGAACTGAGACTCAGCTGTTCCTTGTCGATAAATCAGTCACCAGTACAGTATTGCTTCAGTCTTTATTTCTGCTACATTGATATATCACTTGGATTTTGTTTTACTGGGGAACCAGTCTGTCTCTGTCACTGCAGAGAGAGGAAACACAAAGCACAAAATAGCAGCCGGATATTTACGAAATGAAACCCAGGATCCCTGTCATTGGTTCCAGCCGTTTGTTAATATTGATAAACTGTAAAGGACCAGTTCTTCTGGGGGTGCCCACTCCTGTCTAAAGGGGAAGTATGTTCTGCTAAACTGCCCCAGGATCCCTCAATGTCACAAGTTGAATAATCCCGTCTGGCCCCCTGATGTTTCAGTGAATTTGGCCAATGACTCACTGAGCCATACAGACCAAGGAAATGCCAAGTTGCCTGATCTGGTCTGTGCTGAGTTCACTGATCTCAGACGGGATTATTGACGGGGCGACAACTGGTCTCATTGCCCATAGGCCAAGGGAGAATTTCGGCCAGGGTTCCCAGTCCCAATCATTATCCAATGTCTCCTGCTCCAAGTGCGCATTTGGGGATATTGGGTGAGGAAAGGATCGGAGTCTATGTCAATCCCTTCCCCCTTCCCCCCCACCCCTCAAAACTTAAATAGTTTCTCAGCGTTCACGGTCAAGGTTTCCTTTGAGCAGAGGCTATTTTGATGAGATACTCGAAGGTGACCAGCTCACGCATCTGAGGAGCACAGAGTCCTGGGAGGGGGAGGTTGGAACGGGCAATGGGGGAGTCGTGATCATGATGACTTTTCAGTCGGGGAAACACTCCTGTTCCTCTTGGCTCCACAGGAACATTTTTCATAGAATCATAGATCACAGAATCTGGTTTATGCAGCCCAATTTCAGGTCGGACGTTTTTCAGGCATCCTTAGGGCGCAGGACGTCAGTCCCCAAAATTGGGCCGCGTTGCGTCCATTTTATGTCTGTAAAATGGGCATAACGAGGTCCAAGTTCTATCCCCATGATTGTGGAGTGCTGCCCTCAGCCCATTATTACCAGTGAAAAAACAGGCAGTAAATGAATACCCAAGGGTTGGAGCCATTACTTCCTCGTTGTTAAAAATATAAGCAGAAGTTTGAAATGAAAATGAACCCAGACCATATCACCATGACGGTCTTCTCTATAACTCAGTGAGTAAATGCAGTGTTTGGTGTGACACTGAACATAAGAACATAAGAAATAGGAGCAGGAATAGGCCACGTGGCCCCTCGAGCTGCTCCGTCATTCAATAAGTTCAAGGCTGATCTTCTGCCTCAACTCCACTTTCCCGCCCGATCCCCATATCCATCGAGCCAAACACGGTTCAATCCCCAGTCCGTGCTGAGATACTTGATCTCAACCAATGTGATGGGGGGTGCGGGTGGAGATCGACAGGCCTCAGTGTCCCCAGAAGGGAAAATTCAGGTCGGTGTCCTATCCCCGGGCTTGTAACTGCTGTGGTGCGTGACACTTGTCAGGTGACACTCACGGAACCGATCCCGCCGTGAGGTACTGCTTTTACGAGAGAAAATTCAAGGGAGAAAATTGGAGATGGAAAAGATATGACAACCCTGCAGCAGTGAACTAGGGAAAGAGATATACGCAGATCAAAACATGTAAAAAGAGTGCGAAAAGCTACAGTGTTCACACTTACCCTTCATCCACTCGTCCAAAGAATGTAACCATGAATTTTCACCTTCACTTCTAAACCCTCGAAGATCCACACCGAACCCATTTGAATATAAAGGTGCTGTTGAATAGAGTCTTTCTCCTGTAATTCGAAGTAAAAACACACACAACTGAGTGAGTTGGTACTTGGTCTACAAAGGATTCTGAATTTCAATTGAGAGGGGACCTACCCACAACCAATGAAGTGACGCTCTGTTTCGGAGTGAAAGGACAGACACCGTCTCCTAAGGGGCCTCTATTTTCGTCAAGAAATGGACTCAATTCATTTCTAAACTGTAAGAGAAAATGTTGGTTAGTGTCTTTATTGTTGAAATCAATGGATTAATCTCATTTAACAGACGAGCAGTAGTCAAGGAAGGGATTATTACTGAAATGGAAAGAAAACAACATGTATGGAAATAACTCCATCATCATTGTATCAAGCGACTACCAGGATGGTAGAGGTGAACTAGATGGACCTTGGTCTTTTATCGCCCAGCAATTCCCATATTCTTGTCCCTCGATTCACTGGAATCTCAGAAAGTATTTTATCAGAAATAAGAGCACTCAGAAACAGTCCAAGTACCAAAGTAGGTGAGAAACATGACTGTTTATTAGAATTTGACTCCATCCTTTGAAATGATGTCAGTCATTTTAGAGGAACGCCCATGAAAATGGGTTTGGTAAATTTGTCTTGTTTAAGGAGGAAGATCATTTTAATCGCACTGATGTCACATCAAAGTGGCAGCTTTCAATGGGATTTAGGCTATTCCATTGCAGGTTTGTAAATAAACTAATAAAATGGTGGCCAAGCAAGTTATTGAAATATTTTCTTCCTTACTGGTCTCCAGATCTCCCCAAAGAGCACGACCTACTCTTACCAAAAGGAGAGTCCAGTGAACCTGCTCCGAGATCTCGATCCATGTTGCCCTGTCACTGGCTGATAGGAGGAATGCTAAAGTGCTTCAGGGGAAGGCTCTCCTGTTCATTCTCTTGCCCTTATTTGTTTAGAAACACCTGTCCTCTGATGGTATGACATAGACTAGGAAATCGTCAAATTGGCCAATCATGGGCTCAGGCCTGAATCCCACCACCCTGTGACACAGTGGGGGTAATTTTGACTTTGGGCGATGGTGTATAACAGGCGATATCGGGTCAGCCGCCCGTTACACACCCCGCCCGATCGGGAGAGATGTCTAACGGGCGGGTGATCCGATATCGCCTGTTATACACCACCGCACAAAGTCAAAATTGCCCCCAGTGTGTTCGGGCTCCCTCCGTGCTGTCTCTCTACCCAACTTTGGTTGAAACTTTAAGGTGAAAGTCGCAGGAAGGGGATTTTAGAATGAATAAATTTAAGAATTTATCCTGAATTACTTACAAGTAACCAACATCGTGGTGTCCGAGCATTGGTTCCACACAGAAGAATGTGACTTGTGTTGAATTTTTGCAAGACCATGATAAAATTCTCACAGTAATCCTGGAATTAAATAAAGGTCAGAAATGTTTAAACATTGCCAAAAAACGAGACACAATACCGCAGATACCCATTGAAAGAGACATATTGTTCAGAATGGGTTTCTCCTGATATCTGTAATATATGAAAAATCTCGGGGCCTAAACGCCACAGCCCTCCCAGCGCACTACCTCCAACGGAAGTGTGGCCTGGAAATAGGCCGGGACCTGGATGAGGCTTTGTTTGGGGTGGAGCCTGGGCCTCTCTCCAAACAAGGCCGCTGACAAGGTTGGGGTGGGAACTCCCAGCCCTGGGAGTCCCTGCACCCCCAGCCTCCGGGAGGTCTGGCAAATCTTTGGAGGCTGATATACTGAGAAGAAAGAGATGGCAGAATTGGGAGTCCAGGCCTGAGGAGCTACGGGAGTTATTTTATAAAGCTTTTTCTTTTAAAAAAAGAGGCGAGAGCTTTGCTGGGGATATAGTCTAGCTTTTCAGGGGAGGACACAAGATCCTTCCCAAGTCAACAGGCTAAATGCTGCACTTTGCACCTTCCTTGGATAAGCGGGCACCCAAGATGTATGCTTAATAACACAGGTGCCCACTAACCCCATGCAAATGAGGTGCCCTCCACCAACCCCACATACTCCGAAGGGGTCAATGCTGGATCACAGCTTGTGGAATGCCTGACCTTTTCCCATTATTAATTCCCATGCCCGCATTTATAAAGAAAACCGCCCACTATTAACTGCCCTCTGAAGGGGCCGAGCAATCCACCTAGTTGGACCAAACTGCTACAAGGAATACCGCACGGACTGCAGCGGTTCAAGAAGGCCGCCCACCGCTGCCACCTTCTCAGGGCAACTAGGGATGGGCAATAAATGCCAGCCTTGCCAGCGATGCCCACATACCAAGAATGCATTTTTTAAACGTTGTAATTAAACCATCCCACCACTGATGGCACTGCAGCACCTCTGGTGTTTGTCTCCCCTCCCAGGCTGCACTGCAGAGGAATCCCCTCCCCTCCCCCAACTCCCTTCCCCCCACGTGTCTCTAATGAAGTAAATGTCATATAAAATTAGGTAAAAATAAGGGTAGAATGTACGGCTTTAAAATAAGGACGGAGTTATAACTGCACACCCTGGTCCTATTATATCCCGCCCTCTAACCCCACTTCACCTGAAGATGACACTGGGTCTTGACTCCCCATGAGTAACACCACTGGGGATCAACTGGTTTTATATTAAACACACGGCCATCATTTACCAGCAAAATGGCCGGACCATTGATACCCCAAAGAGTGGAAATTCCCAGTTATCCATTTATCAACAAGCAGTAAGAGATTAAACACCAGAGACTCTGTTTTATAATTGGGACTAGCTTAGTGGTATAAACTGGGCGACATGAACATGTTGGGCCGAAGGGCCTGTTTCCATGTTGTAAATTTCTATGATTCTAATTAAACATCCATTTTGCTTTTATCTCACGCATTACTTCACAGGAACCAGAACGTCCAGAGATTTTCTGCGGAAAACAAAAGCCTTTTAACGGCATTAGTCATCGTGAACATCGTTGCTTCTAAAAGTAATGATGGATACAAGATTGTGTCAAAAGTACAGAACAGCTATAAAAAAAAGCTCATATTAAATTTTAATGAAAGGATGGTTTCACAATGGGTTGCATTGATCTTTATAGGTGTGGCCCCATTTTTCGTTGGCACTCCCCGCAGGATATCAATTCCAATCTTTTGCCTTTTAAAAAAAATCCTGCTTTTGTAAAAAAAATAGCATGTTAAGATAAATACTCCAACATGTTCTGCTTTCTGCAATCCCACTCACGACACCATCATTTTGCTTGTTGTGAATACTTTGATTCTCTAGCTGCGAAACATATGATCTTCTGTGGCGATGTACGCAATGGGTGGGGAGTCTGCCAGAGGGATTTAAGTGTGGCCCAGGAGTTAAAATAGCACCGGCCTCATTTATGGAGCAGTGGGTCAGTTCCAAACTCACTTCACGACAGAACCACCCGAAAACCGGCCCGCCCTGTGGCTCTCGTCGGGAAGCTAGTTAGCCATAAAGGAGATTGTTTTTACTTAAGAATAACAAATAAATATTTGAGAAAAGCAGCTGGGGAGAGGATTGTATAAATACTCGATTATAAGACCAATTATAGAGTCTTCTCCTGGGGTGTTCCTTTTAATCGTAGAGTTTCAAGGAAGTGAAATGAACTGAAAGATTTTCCAGAGCAGAACTCACCGACTTGCTCTTTTTGCATTGTTCGATTGCTTCATTATCATCAGGCACTCGGATCTGGAAGATGAAGAGATAAAGGCAGTGAGTGATTTTGAGCAATCCTCTTTAATAGAAAATATAACACAGCTGATTTTAATCCTTTATTGCACCATTGTGAGGCTGTGCTCAATTCCAATACCAGTTCAGTATTTAATTACCGTTGTAGCATCTTACAATGGGTTGTAAAGAAAAAAGCCTTGTATTTATACAGTGCCTTTCACAACCTCAGGACAACGCAAAGTGCTTTACAGGCAATGAAGAACTTTTGAAGTATAGTCACTGTTGTAATGTAGGAAAGACGGCAGCCAATTTGTGCACAGCAAGGTCCCACAAACAGCAATGTGTAAGTGACCGGATAATCTGTTTTTAGGTATTGATTGAGGGATAAATATTAGCCAGGACATCGGGGAGAATTCCCCTCCTCTTCAAATAGTGCCGTGGGATCTTTTACATCCACCTGAGGGAAGTCCGGGCACAAGTAAACTACAGCAGTACTGCACTCTGCTGGACCCCAGTGTACCAGATCACCGACTTTACCAAAGGCCACCAGCATCGTCTCACGGTGTCAGGGTGGGGATGGACGTGATGTTAAAGAAACGGCTATAAATTAAACTCATTGGTTGTTCCTGATAAATTCATCAGATTTAGAAAAATACTTGATTTTTGCCACTGCTAACTTTCTGGAAAAAAAATATTTTTTTCTATTTCAACATCACCGATCGTTAGTTAGATGAAGCCATTATTGGACATATGCCACTGGTATTCTCTCCATAGCTGAGACACTGGACAGCAGCCACTACTCCCAATGTTTTCACTGTCTGCACTTTCAGGTTCCTGTTTTAGACTCTGCACTGAGTTTCCAACCCTCACCCTCACAGAGAGCAGTGACTTCTACCTCGAACAGTGCCCTCCTCCACTCCTATCCTCAGCCCATCTGCTGCTGAAACCCTCACAGGTGACTTCATCACCTTCAGGCTCGGAAACGCCAATCTTCTCCTGGTTGGCCTGCCATCCTCCACCCACCATAACCTTCAGATCTGCTGCCCGTATCCTATCCCACACCAACTCCTGCTCACCCATCAGACTTGTCCTTGCTGACCCACATTGGTGCTCCAATGTCTTATATTTAAAATTCTGATCCCTGTGTTTAAGCTCTCCACGCTCTCACCCCTCCTTATCTATGTAATCTCTTTCAGATCTGCAACCTCCCACAAACTCCCCATTCGTCTGTCCCTGACCTATTGTGCATCACCCCCTCCCTTCACCACATCAATGGTGACCATGCCTTCAACCACCTAAGTCCCATTCTCTGGAATTCCCTCCCTAAACCCCCCCAGCCTCTCTACCTTCTTCTCCTCTTTTAACTCTCCTTAAAACACACCTCGTTGATCAAGCTTTCAGTCACCCCTCCTTCTTTGGCTCAACATCTGTTTTCCTCATGCCTCCGTGAAGCAACTAGAGACATTTTTTCTACATGAAAGATGCTATATAAATGCAAGTTCTTGTGCTGCTGTTATAGAATCATACAGCACATAAGGAGGCCATTCGGCCTGTCGTGCCTGTGCCGGCCCTTGCATTTTTCCTTTTTAAGTATTTATCCAATTCCCTTTTGAAAGTTACTATTGAATCTGCTTCCACCACCCTTTCAGTCAGTGCATTCCAGATCATAACAACTCGCTCAGTAAAAAAATTTCTCCTTACCTCTCTCCTGGCTTTTTTGCCAATTATCTGTGTCCTCTGGTCACCGATCCTCCTGCCAGTGGAAACAGTTTCTCCCCATCTACTCTATCAAAACCCCTCATAATTTTGAACACCTCTATTAAATCTCCCCTTAACCTTCTCTGCTCTAAGGAGAACAATCCCTAATTTGTTTTACAATGTATAACCCAATTCCAAATTTGCAGAACTTGCTGTTGATCATGAGTTTTGCAGCTGAACACCAGTCAATGATCAAGCACAAAGGTTATGTCATTTACTGTAGTCACTTGACCTAGAACTACAAAGCACAAGGTTGGCACCAGGCTGGTATCAGTGGTGAATTTTGAGCAATTAGCAGAAAAGCAATGTCTACGCAGCTGAAAATATTTCCTGGAAAAAAACTGCAATGCACCATTTGGCCTAATTGGTCAGTAACTTACACTCATGTAATTAGTATGAAGCAAAATGACGACAAGATGAACAAAGCAGAAAGCTTCTAAATGTTACAAATATAAAGGTGAAAAGAGATGGCTGAATGAACACGGAAAGACTTTCCATTACATTCACCGAAACACATTGTAAGTGACTAGAACGTCTTTGTATTTTATACAATGAATGATGAGTGACATAAAGAGCTATTATATGTTCTGGGAAGCTGTTCCCAACAGGTTTTGCCTTTGTTGCTTTGATTCTATTTATAGGCAGGCACCAATGTCGTTCAATCCATTGACTAGATTCACCCTGTTGACTGAGTTATCCTTCAAAATATCCACAGATATGGTCTCAAACTGCCAACTAATCTCGGAATGTCACCCAATCCCAGTACCCGATGAAACCCCAAAACAATTGACAATTATGGAATTTCCCTCTGATTGTACAAGTCACAATACCAGATGGTTCCATGTACACTGAGAGTTTACAAGCTTTATATTTTGTAGAATTCTATAAAAGACTGAAAGAACAAGCCAAGGAATGCGGGTATCAATGAAAAGCCACCAACAGCATTTCGGGTTTTATAAATAAGGAACAAGAGCTAAACGGTAATGATAAATCAATACAGGGCAACGGCTAGACCACAATTGGAGTACTGTGTGCAGTTTTGGACACCCCATTATGGAAAGGACATTAAAGCCTTAGAGCACAAACAGAGTAAACTAAAAGTAAACCAGAAGCCTAAGAGATACGAACATACAAAAATGACTGGCAGGTCAAGACCAGCTGGTCCATCAAACCTGCCCCACACTCATGTTGACTGGACCATCGTGACTAGACACTTCCCAAACCCCCCATGTAATCTCCTGGGAGAGGCAAAAAAAAAGAGAAAAACTCAGGGCCAATAAGAGAAATAATATTCTGAAAAATTCCTCTCCAACACCCTGAAGCGATCAAAACCAGTTCAGGAGATCACACGGACCATGTGTTACCTGTAAAACCATTCTATATGGTGCGATCTCTGCCCAAATCAAGAACCGGTCAAACTCCCTCTTGAAGGCGTGCAGAGAGTCAGCACCCACTGCACCAGCCAGCAACTTAGATCACCAGTTCTGATTAAGCTAATTATCCTGTTTAGATTCAGAAAGTCCCTATTTCCTATAAATTGAGTTACCACTGTTGTAGTTTGGGCTTTTTCCCAACATTTTGTGTTCCCAGGCAGGCTGCAGTTTCAACAATTAACCCAAGTCTCCAATGAATTTTTATTCTCAGCCAGTTATGAGGTATTCTAGTTATCCTATTCTAGTCCTCTCTCCCTTTCCTTCCTATTAAAATGTTTCAATACAAAATGCTCATCAAAGTCTGAAGAATAACCCCCCCCACCGCCCAAAGAATTCTGTACAGTTCTGTCAAGTCCCTTTCCCTGAACTGCACTGTTCCCAGGTCTTGCTCACATTATTTTCTCTAAATATATATAAGGGCAAGGAGTAATCTAGAGTAAAAATATTTAACTGGAGGAGGGCCAATTTCAGTGGGTGGAGAACGGATCTGGCCCGGGTAAATTGGAATCAAAGATTGGCAGGCAAAACTGTAATCAAACAATAGGCAGCCTTTAAAGAGGAGATGGTTCGGGTACATTCCTACGAGGGGGAAAGGTAGGGCAACCAAAGCCAGAGCTCCCTGGATGACGAAAGAGATAGAGAGTAAGATGAAGCAGAGAAAGGGGGCGTATGACAGATGTCAGGTTGATAATACAAGTGAGAACCATGGTGAGTATAGAAAGTACAGAAAAAGGAAATAAGAGGGGCAAAGAGAGAGTATGAGAATAGACTGGCAGCCAACATAAAAGGGAATCCAAAAGGCTTCGATAGGCTTGTAAACAGTAAACTGGTGGTAAGAGGAGGAATGGAGCTGATTAGGGACCAAAGAGGAGATCTATGCATGGAGGCAGAGGGCATGGCGGAGGTACTAAATTAATACTTTGCATCTGTCTTTATCAAGGAAGAAGATGCTGCCAAAGTCACAGTAAAAGGGGAGGTCGTTGAGATACTGGATGGGGTAAAAACTGATCAAGAAGAAGTACTAGAAAGGCTAGCTTTACTTAATGATGTGGAGATGCCGGGATGGACTGGGGTTAACAATTGTAAACAATTTTACAACATCAAGTTATAGTCCAACAATTTTATTTTTAATCCCACCAGTTTTTGGGGGCTTTCCCCTTCCTCAGGCGGTGGAGGAAGGGGAAAGCCCCCGAAAGCTTGTGGGATTAAAAATAAAATCGTTGGACTATAACTTGGTGTTGTAAAATTGTTTACAAAAGCTATACTTAAAGTAGATAAGTCACCCAGTCCGGATGGGATGCATGCTCGGTTGCTGAGGGAAGTAAGGGTGGAAATTGCAGAGGTCCTGGCCATAATCTTCCAAACCTCCTTAGATATGGGGGTGGTGCCAGAGGACTGGAGAGTTGCAAATGTTACATCCTTGTTCAAAAAAGGGTGTAAGGATAAACCTGGTAACTACAGGCCAGTCAGTTTAATCTCAGTGGTGGAGAAGCTTTTAGAAATGATAATCCGGGACAAAATTAATAGTCACTTGGATAAATGTGGATTAATAAAGGAAAGCCAGCACGGATTTGTGAAAGGCAAATCGTGTTTAGCTAACTTGATTGAATTTTTTGATGAGGTAACAGAGAGGGTTGATGAAGGCGATATGGTTGATGTTGTGTATATGGAATTTCAAAAGGCTTTTGATAAAGTGCCGCATAATAGGATTATCAGCAAAATTGAAGCCAATGGAATAGAAGGGTCACTGGCAGCATGGATACGAAATTGGCTAAGTGACAGGAAACAGAGAGTAGTGGTGAACGGTTGTTTTTCGGACTGGAGGAAGGTATACAGTGGTGTTCCCCAGGGGTCGGTACCAGGACCACTGCTTTTTTTGATATATATTAATGACTTGGACTTGGGTGTACAGGGCACAATTTCAAAATTTGCAGATAACACAAAACTTGGACGTGTAGTGAACAGTGAGGAGGATAGTAATAGACTTCAAGAGGACATAGACAGGCTGGTGGAATGGGCGGACACATAGCAGATGAAATTTAACACAGAGAAGTGCAAAGTGATACAGTTTGGCAGGAAGAACGAGGAGAGGCAAAATAAATTAAATGGTATCATTCTAAAGGGGGTGCAGGAACAGAGAGACCTGTGCACAAATCTTTGAAGGTGGCAGGACAGGTTGAGAAAATGGTTACAAAAGCAAATGGGATCCTGGGCTTTATAAATAGAGGTTTTGAGTACAAAATACGTTATGTTGAACCTTTATAAAACACTGGTACAGCCACAACTGGAGTATTGTGTCCAATTCTGGGCATCACACTTTAGGAAGGATGTAAAGGCCTTGGAGAGGGTACAGAAAAGATTTACTCGAATAGTTCCAGGGATGAGGGACTTCAGTTACGTGGATAGACTGGAGAAGCTGGGGTTGTTCTCCTTAGAGCAGAGAAGGTTAAGGAGGAGATTTGATAGAAGTGTTCAAAATCATGACGGGTTTAGATAAAGTAAATAAAGAGAAACTGTTCCCATTGGTGGAAGGGTTGAGAACCAGAGGACACAGATTTAAGGCGATTGGCAAAAGAACCAAAGGCGACATGAGGAAAAACGTTTTTACGCAGCGAGTAGTTATGATCTGGAATGCGCTGCCTGAAAGGGTGGTGGAAGCAGATTCAATCGTGGCTTTCAAAAAGGAATTGGATAAATACTTGAAGGGAAAAAATTGCAGGGCCACAGGGAAAGAGCAGGGGAATGGGACTAACTGGATTGCTCTTACAAAGAGCTAGCACGGGCTCGATGGACTGAATGGCCCCCTTCTGTGCTGTAATGATTCTGTGATTAAAAAGAATGATGTCCCATGGATATAGGAATGCTGAAAAAATTAATCTCTTGGGTCAAACAAAAGCCAATGTTTGGAAAATTGAGGCAATTTGGATTTAATTAAAGTGAGTGAAAGGAAGGTTTTGAGCATTCACACACATTCTCCGACACAGTATTTGACTTTCCTTCGTCTCATTCATCTCACACTCCTGCTAATTTAAATTCCATTTAAGGTTTCTCCTTTATAACAGCCCACTCTTGCAATGGATTACCTTCCGACATTATCCTACCTGACACCATCCTTCATTAGCAATGGCCCATCGCCTGCCTCACTGATAGCAGCTTCTCCGGGTCTTTTTCTCTGTTGCAATAAAGCACCCTGGCCGGTCTTCCCTACTGCTACTGAACCTCATTCTCCCTTCCTCCAGATCCTAGGCTCTCCAAACAAACTTGTACGACCTACTTAATATTATTGAGAAATTGGTTTACACCCACAACAATGGTGTTCTTTCTAAAAATCACATCTATGCTTATACATTGTCATTTTGGGAGATTGAAAATGCTAATTCTCTAATAGATTTTTATTCTCTGCCAGTTATGGGGTACTGCAGTTGTCCTATTCTGGTCTGCTCTCCTTTTTCTTCCTATTGAAATGTTTGACTACAAAATGCGCATCGAAGTGCAAAGCAATTCATTTGGCTATGAAGCACTTTAGGACAGCCTGAGGATGTGAAAGGCACTATATAAATGCAAGTTCTTTCTTTCTTTTTCACTCGTGATTTGTGAGAATGTTTGCGGGTATTTTGTCTTCTAATTTTCTCAACTTTTTCTCCTCCTGGGATTACACGATTTCTGCAGCACTGTTGGTTGAGGAACAAGCAATCTGCTGCTTTTATCCCACCGAGGCAAATTGCTGATCACTAATGTGGCTGGAGGTGTTTCTCCCTCTCCAATGGTCCCATCTTGAGGGGGTGGATGAAGAACAATTGGTCTCCACTCAGCATCTTCCAAAGCAATACAACGAAATCTGATACTTAAGTCAACTAAGAGACAATCGAATCTGCTTTTCATTACTCCATGGTACCTCATACTGATGGGGGACTGATGATCTTTCTCTTCAAATGCTGGCTGGTTTACTTTGTACACTAAGTCAGTGAATGCTTCTACCTGGGCTGTTTGGTGATGAGAAAGAAATGGCCTCTATCCACCCAGTGTTCATCAGGCTCAGTGCGTAGGTGGAGGATGCAAGGAGCAGTCAGCAGATCGATGCTCTGACGGGAGGGCTAATTGCAGGGGTCTACACTACAACTAGTGCACAACAACTTGCATTTATATAGCGCCTTTAACGGAGTAAAACATCCCAAGGCGCGACACAGGAGAGTTAGCAAACAAAATTTGCCACCGAGCCACATAAGGAGATATTAGGACAGGTGACCAAAAACTTGGTCAGAGGGGTAGGAATTAAGGAGCGTCTTAAAGGAGGAGAGAGAGAGATCAAGAGTCGGAGAGGTTTAGGGAAGGAATTCCAGAGCTTAGAGTCCAGGCAGCTGAAGGCACGGCCGCCAATGGTGGGGCGATTAAAATCGGGGATGTGTACTGACAGCCACATATTTTGGTTTATGTGATTCATTTTGATGTGGTTTAAGGATAAACACAGATCCATTGGGTGGATCTTTCCTATTGCCCATGATTTTCTGATGGCCACCCGTAGCTTGCCTGGTACCTCACCCATGGATGAAGTCTCAGAAAATCTGCCCTCATATTAAAATAGGTTTCCAAATGATGTCACTTGTAACGACCAGAAATGTAATTTCCTGATGTTGATAGCTCTGGTCATGGCAATGGAGATAATCTTACTGAGGAAATGCTCTGGCTATGATGTATTTGTATTAATTATAGTAGTTTCATAGTATGATACAGGACAGAAGGAGGCCATTCAGCCCATCTTGCCTGTGCCAGTTCTTTGAGAGGAGCGGATCGGAGCAGAGGGAGCATCGCATAAAAAGGCGGGATTTCAGAGCGCTGAGAACAGCTGAGAGGAGCGGATCGGAGCAGAGGGAGCTGCGACGGAGTTCAAAGTGACGTCAGGAATCAGAAAGGGACGCGACACAGGGGAGGCACCTGATTGGTGAGTAGGTTCAGGTGAGTATTTCTACTTATCCACAGTAACTAAAGTAAAAAGAAAGGTAAGGTCTGCAGGTCTTATAGCAAGTAGCGTTTTTTTAGTGAATCAAGGTCCCTAGTGCAGTTAACATTCTCTAAATTAAGAATAATTTAAAGGAGTAAAACTCCTTAAAGGGAGTGGTAAGTAGTTTTTCTTTCCTTTTTTTTTCTCTTGACATTGTAGTTGTTGTTAAGCTAACTTAAGGGTTAAGTCATGGCAGGAGATCCCAGAGCCGTGTCATGTTCCTCTTGTGGGATGTGGGAATTCAGGGATCCTTCCTGTGTCCCTGATTCCTTCACCTGCAGGAAGTGTGTCCAGCTGCAGCTACTGTTTGACCGCTTGACGGCTCTGGAGCTGCGGATGGACTCACTTTGGAGCATCCGCGATGCTGAGAAAGTCGTGGATAGCACGTTCAGTGAGTTGGTCACACCGCAGATAAAAATTACTGAGGGAGATAGTGGATGGGTGACCAACAGACAGATGAAGAGTAGGAAGGTAGTGCAGGGGTCCCCTGCGGTCATCTCCCTCCAAAACAGGTATACCGTTTTGGATAATGTGGGGAGATGGCTCACCAGGGGAAGGTGGCAGTGGCCAGGTTCATGGCACCATGGCTGGCTCTGCTGCACAGGAGGGCAGGAAAAAGAGTGGCAGAGCTATAGTGATAGGGGACTCGATTGTAAGGGGAATAGACAGGCGTTTCTGCGGACGCAACCGAGACTCCAGGATGGTATGTTGCCTCCCTGGTGCAAGGTTCAGGGATGTCTCAGAGCGGCTGCAGGACATTCTGGAGGGGGAGGGTGAACAGCCAGTTGTTGTGGTGCATATAGGCACTGACGATATAGGTAAAAAACGGGATGAGGTCCTACAAGCTGAATTTAGGGAGTTAGGAGTTAAACTAAACAGTAGGACCTCAAAGGTAGTAATCTCAGGATTGCTACCAGTGCCACGGGCTAGTCAGAGTAGGAATGACAGGATAGCTAGGATGAATACGTGGCTTGAGAGATGGTGCAAGAGGGAGGGATTCAAATTCCTGGGCCATTGGAACCGGTTCTGGGGGAGGTGGGACCAGTACAAATTGGACGGGTCTGCATCTGGGCAGGACTGGAACCAATGTCCTAGGGGGAGTGTTTGCTAGTGCTATTGGGGAGGGTTTAAACTAATGTGGCAGGGGGATGGGAACCGATGCAGGAAGTCAGTGGGAAGTAAAGTGGTGACAGAAACAAAAGGCAGTAAGGGAGAGTGTACAGAACATGACCGGACGGATGGTCTGAGAAAGCAGGGCAAAGACCAAGGGAAGACTAGATTAAACTGCATTTATTTCAATGCAAGAAGTCTGATGGGCAAGGCAGATGAACTCAGGGTATGGATGGGTACATGGGACTGGGATGTTATAGCTATTACTGAAACATGGCTAAGGGAGGGGCAGGACTGGCAGCTCAATGTTCCAGGGTACAGATGCTATAGGAAAGATAGAGCAGGAGGTAAGAGAGGAGGGGGAGTTGCGTTCTTGATTAGGGAGAACATCACGGCAGTAGTGAGAGGGGATATATCCGAGGGTTCGCCCACTGAGTCTATATGGGTAGAACTGAAAAATAAGAAGGGAGAGATCACTTTGATAGGATTGTACTACAGACCCCCAAATAGTCAACGGGAAATTGAGGAGCAAATATGTAAGGAGATTACAGACAGCTGCAAGAAAAATAGGGTGGTAATAGTAGGGGACTTTAACTTTCCCAACATTGACTGGGACAGCCATAGCATTAGGGGCTTGGATGGAGAGAAATTTGTTGAGTGTATTCAGGAGGAATTTCTCATTCAGTATGTGGATGGCCCGACTAGAGAGGGGACAAAACTTGACCTCCTCTTGGGAAATAAGGAAGGGCAGGTGACAGAAGTGTTAGTGAGGGATCACTTTGGGACCAGTGATCATAATTCCATTAGTTTTAAGATAGCTATGGAGAATGATAGGTCTGGCCCAAAAGTTAAAATTCTAAATTGGGGAAAGGCCAATTTTGATGGTATTAGACAGGAACTTTCATAAGTTGATTGGGAGAGTCTGTTGGCAGGCAAAGGGACGTCTGGTAAGTGGGAGGCTTTCAAAAGTGTGTTAACCAGGGTTCAGGGTAAGCACATTCCTTATAAAGTGAAGGGCAAGGCTGGTAGAAGTAGGGAACCTTGGATGACTCGGGAGATTGAGGCCCTAGTCAAAAAGAAGAAGGAGGCATATGACATGCATAGGCAGCTGGGATCAAGTGGATCCCTTGAAGAGTATAGAGATTGCCGGAGTAGAGTTAAGAGAGAAATCAGGAGGGCAAAAAGGGGACATGAGGTTGCTTTGGCAGATAAGGCAAAGGAGAATCCAAAGAGCTTCTACAAATACATAAAGGGCAAAAGAGTAACTAGGGAGAAAGTAGGGCCTCTTAAGGATCAACAAGGTCATCTATGTACGGAACCACAAGAGATGGGTGAGATCCTGAATGAATATTTCACATCAGTATTTACGGTTGAGAAAGGCATGGATGTTAGGGAACTTGGGGAAATAAATAGTGATGTCTTGAGGAGTGTACATATTACAGAGAGGGAGGTGCTGGAAGTCTTAACGCGCATCAAGGTAGATAAATCTCCGGGACCTGATGAAATGTATCCCAGGTCGTTATGAGAGGTTAGGGAGGAAATTGCAGGTCCCCTAGCAGAGATATTTGAATCATCGACAGCTACAGGTGAGGTGCCTGAAGATTGGAGGGTAGCAAATGTTGTGCCTTTGTTTAAGAAGGGCGGCAGGGAAAAGCCTGGGAACTACAGACCGGTGAGCCTGACATCTGTAGTGGGTAAGTTGTTGGAGGGTATTCTGAGGGACAGGATCTACAGGCATTTGGAGAGGCAGGGACTGATTAGGAACAGTCAGCATGGTTTTGTGAGAGGAAAATCATGTCTCACGAATTTGATTGAGTTTTTTGAAGGGGTAACCAAGAAGATAGATGAGGGCTGTGCAGTAGACGTGGTCTACATGGACTTTAGCAAAGCCTTTGACAAGGTACCGCATGGTAGGTTGTTACATAAGGTTAAATCTCACGGGATCCAAGGTGAGGTAGCCAATTGGATACAAAATTGGATTGACGACAGAAGACAGAGGGTGGTTGTAGAGGGTTGTTTTTCAAACTGGAGGCCTGTGACCAGCGGTGTGCCTCAGGGATCGGTGCTGGGTCCGCTGTTATTTGTTACTTATATTAATGATTTGGATGAGAATTTAGGAGGCATGGTTAGTAAGTTTGCAGATGACACCAAGATTGGTGGCATTGTGGACAGTGAAGAAGGTTATCCAGGATTGCAACGGGATCTTGATAAATTGGGCCAGTGGGCCGATGAATGGCAGATGGAGTTTAATTTAGATAAATGTGAGGTGATGCATTTTGGTAGATCGAATCGGGCCAGGACCTACTCCGTTAATGGTAGGGCGTTGGGGAGAGTTATAGAACAAAGAGATCTAGGAGTACAGGTTCATAGCTCCTTGAAAGTGGAGTCACAGGTGGATAGGGTGGTGAAGAAGGCATTCGACATGCTTGGTTTCATTGGTCAGAACATTGAATACAGGAGTTGGGATGTCTTGTTGAAGTTGTACAAGACATTAGTAAGGCCACACTTGGAGTACTGTGTACAGTTCTGGTCACCCTATTATAGAAAGGATATTATTAAACTAGAAAGAGTGCAGAAAAGATTTACTAGGATGCTACCAGGACTTGATGGTTTGACTTATAGGGAGAGGTTAGATAGACTGAGACTTTTTTCCCTGGAGAGTAGGAGGTTAAGGGGTGATCTTATAGAAGTCTATAAAATAATGAGGGGCATAGATAAGGTAGATAGTCAAAATCTTTTCCCAAAAGTAGGGGAGTCTATAACGAGGGGGCATAGATTTAAGGTGAGAGGGGAGAGATACAAAAGGGTCCAGAGGGGCAATTTTTTCACTCAAAGGGTGGTGAGTGTCTGGAACGAGCTGCCAGAGGCAGTAGTGGAGGCGGGTACAATTTTGTCTTTTAAAAAGCATTTGGACAGTTACATGGGTAAGATGGGTATAGAGGGATATGGGCCAAGTGCAGGCAATTGGGACTAGCTTAGTGGTATAAACTGGGCGACATGGACATGTTGGGCCGAAGGGCCTGTTTCCATGTTGTAACTTCTATGATTCTATGATTCTATCCAATTAGTCCCACTCCCCTGCTCTTTCCCCATCGCCCTGTAAATTTTTCCTTTAAAGTATTTATCCAATTCCCTTTTGAAAGTTACTATTAAATCTGCTTCCACTGCCCTTTCAGGCAGTGCATTCCAGATCATAACAACTCGCTGTGTAAAAAAATGTTTCCTCATGTTGCCTTTAGTTCTTTTGCCGATCACCTTAAATCTGTGTCCTCTGGTTACTGACCCTTCTACCACTGGAAACAATTTCTCCTTATTTACCCTATGTATTTGTAATTCAAAATTAAACCAGGAACCTCAGAGATTAGAGACAGGCAGTTCTGACTTACCACTGTTATAGTTTCCCCAACTCTTTTCTGTGTTCCCAGTTGGGCTACAGCTTCTGACCTTCTGTCTGTCCTTTTACCTCCCTGTGTTCACAGCCAGAAAGGAAGGCTTTCCCAGGCAACTTCTGCCAAACACCCACGACCAGAGACCTCCCAACAAAATATGCATTGTTAGCTCAGGAATTGTTTATTGTTTACAGGCTTTGGGTCAAATTTGAATATTAATCACCTTTCGTCTCAGTGCCTTTGTTTTTAAACTTGTGTGAATACAGTTTGCTTTAAACCTCTAGCATTAAATGTAACTTTTTTTGAAAGTTCTTTCGACGATAAAATGGTCAGAAAATCCCCAAAAATTACATCTGTTGTCCATTTGTAATTCTACTAATATCTGGTACTGGTCAGGATGTTGCTTCCCATTAATGTATCAGGAGCAGGTTGATTTTACTGTACCTTTATTGTCAGGGGAGTTTGTTCAAAGTTTATCTGATAAAGAATTGCTTTTCCACCAACATAAACGGTGTTTCCTTCATGAAGGGTGGTCATGTATTCTTCACTCGACATAAATATGACTCGATCTTTAATTTCATCTGTAAAGATATAAAGGGCTTTACTGATTAATGATAACACAATAGACATGGAAAGGAACAAAATGTCATTTGAAAGAAATGACAATCATGGTGATTGGAAATTCAGGACCAAGATTCACTGAACTGGCCCAATTTCTCATGACTGATATTATGTAAAGAGAATGTGCAAGCACAGAAGAATAAGATTATTCCCTGTACAGCTACAGCTATTATAATTTCTTCACTGGGATAGCAAGCGATGGTCGAGCAACTGCCTGTGACTGGAGCCAGCACACTATTGTAGATCAACTCACTATCTTTTGAGAAGCCCTGGTTGGGACACTTCCACGAGGCAAGGGGGCACACAACAACAACTTGCATTTATACAGTGCCTTTAACGTAGTAAAACATCCCAAGGCGCTTCACAGGAGCGATTATCAAACAAAATTTAACACCGAGCTACATAAGGAGATATTAGGACAGGTGACCAAAAGCTTGGTCAAAGAGGTAAGCAGCAATTATTTGTGGGAGTATTTCACACAATTACGGCATTCACTGAACTATCCTCAAATTGACACCCGCACTCCTACAAATAAAAGAAGTTATAATGTTCATTTATACTTAAACATAGACTATGGCTGCCTGGATAATCAGCCAATTTATCCAGTACTTGAAAAGCCAATGCTGCAGGTCACAGGTTCTCTCCCCAGCATGTGCTGCATTGGCTGATCTCAGGTAACATTAAAGGACAGTGTGCCAACATGAATCAATATTAATTCAGAATTTTATTAATTTCTACGAACCTGGACCTTTGGGGGTGAAACACCTTCTGTTGGGTGAAATCCTATTTTTAACTCATACTTAATGATTGGCAAAATTAGAGAGTAGGAATTTCACAATTTAAAAATGGAAGTTTCTTCTCCTTCAGTTACTATTCATATGAACTGTTACACCTTCCCCTACCTGGTAATGAATATAGAATCATACTGCACAGGAGGAGGCCATTCAGCCCATCGTGCCTGTGCCGGCTCTTTGAAAGAGCTATCCAATTAGTCCCACTCCCCTGCTCTTTCCCCATAGCCCTGTAGATTTTTTATTTTCAAGTATTTATCCAATTCCCTTTTGAAAGTTACTATTGAATCTGCTTCCACCGCCCTTTCAGGCAGTGTATTCAAGATCATAACAACTCACTGCGTAAAAACAATTCTCCTCATCTCCCCTCTGGTTCTTCTGCCAATTACCTTAAGGGCATTTGAATAACAATAGAGACCAGAACAGGGTCAACACATTTTTCTAGATATCTGAAACGAGTCTCCACCTGATGCTCCATTCTGCTATATCTCCATTACACACTAATTATGTTTCCAGGACACCGCAGCTTATCCATAATGAAGTAAAATCTAACTAACTATCACTGACTGAGTTCAGTACCGCTGTGGGGAAATCAGCCAGGAGAATTTGAAGAAAGTCATTTAGGATTTTTACAACCCTTTATACCTGTGACTTTTCCCCAAAACAGGCCAGGATTGTATAGCATTTTGTAACGCCATTAAACAATGGTAGCACTATAAGTTATACCGTAACTTAAGGTGTCAGACTTGGCTCAGTGGGGTACCTCTGAATCAGAAGGTTGTGGGTTCAAGTCCCACCCCAGAGACTTGAGCACATAATCTAGGCTGACGCTCCAGTGCAGCACTGAGGGGGTGCTGCACTGTCGGAGGTGCCGTCTTTCGGGTGAGACATTAAACCGAGGCTTTGTCTGCCCTCTCAGGTGGACATAAAAGATCCCATGGCACTATTTCGAAGATGAGCAGGGAGCACTCCCCAGTGTCCTGGATAATATTTATTCCTCAACCAACGTCACTAAAACCAATTATCTGGTCATTATCACATTTCTGTTTGTGGGATCTTGCTGTGTGCAAATTGGCTGCCGCGATTCCTACACTACAACACTTCAAAAATACTTCATTGGCTGTAAAGCGATTTAGGAGATCCTGAGGTCATTAAAGGTGCTATATTGGAGATAGAACAATCTGTCTTCTTTTTTACCATTATCATTGCAATCGGGAGCATTAATTCCAGTCCTACAAAGGGTCAAAGCATGAGATGGTTATCACTGCTACACTTGTCTCCAACTGCACACTGTTATATTACAGAGAGTAGAGAGAATGTGGAACTCTCCATCACAGGGAGAGTAGTTGAGGTGAACAGCGTAGATGCCTTTAAGGGGAAGCTAGATAAACTCGCGGGAGAAAGAAACAGAAGGATATGGTGATAGGGTTAGATGAGATAGGGAGGGAGGAGGCTCGTGTGGAGCATAAACACCGGCATGGACCAGTGGGGCCGAATGGCCTGTTTCTGTGCTGTACATTTTATGTAAAGCGCAAGTTGTAAGTTTACCATAAATATCTACGGCTAACACTGTAGCTGTTGTTTGACACACTCGGATACTAAATGTAATGTCGCTATTTCAATAGATAGATAGATGGAGATAGAGAGAGAGATAGAGATAGTATGACCTTAATCTTTATCATGGTATCATAGTAGGTACAGCACAGAAGGAGGCCATTCGGCCCATCGTGCCTGTGCCAGCTCTTTGAAAGAGCTATCCAATTAGTCTTAGTCCCCTGGTCTTTCCCCAAAGCCCTGTGAATTTTTTCTCTTCAAGTATTTATCCAATTCCCTTTTGAAAGTTACTATTGAGTCTGCTTTCACCACCTCCTCATGTTGCCTCTGGCTCATTTGCCGATCACCTTAAATCTGTGTCCTCTGATTACCGACCCTTCTGCCACTGGAAACAGTTTCTCCTTATTTACTCTCTCAAAACTGTTCATGATTTTGAACACGTCTATCAAATCTCCCCTTAACCTTCCCTGTTCTAAGAACTACCCCAGCTTCTCCAGTTTCTCCACATAACTGAAGTCCCTCATCCCTGACACCATTCTAATAAATCCCTCTAACGCCTTGACATTCCACAATATTCCAGCTGTTGCCTGACCATTGTTTTATAAAGGTTTTGCATAACTTCCTTGCTTTTGTACTCTGTGCCTCTATTAATAAAGCCCAGGATCCCAGATGCTTTTTAACAGCCGTCTCAACTTGTCCTGCCAGCTTCAAAGATTTGTGTCCATACACCCCCAGGTCTCTCTGTTTATATTGCCTCTCCTCATTTTTCCTACCAAAATGTATCATTTCACACTTCTCTGCATTAAATTTCTTCTGCCATGTGTCTGCCCATTTCACCAGTCTGTCTATGTCCTCCTGAAGTCTGTTACTATCCTCCACATTGTTTACTCTGTATCAGAGTTTTATGTCATCTGGAAACTTTGAAATTCTACCCTCTATACCCAAGTCCAGGTCATTAATATATATCAAAAAGAGCAGTGATCCTAATACTGACCCCTGGGGAACACCACTGTTTACTTCCCTCCAGTCTGAAAAACAACTGTTCACCAATATTCTCTTCTTTCAGTCCCTTAGCCAATTTTGTACCCACATTGTCAATGTCCCTTTAATGCCATGGGCTTTAATTTTGCAAACAAGTCATAGATTGAGAGAGATATTGATGGATTGAGAGAGAGAGAGAAAGATTGATAGAGAGGGATTGGTTGAGAAAAAGATTGATGAGAATAATGATGGAGAATTATATATACATTAAATCCCAACCCAGACCCACAATTTGTGAACAGCAATGTGAGACAAGCTCGGTGTCCAATCGCCCCGCAAATTACAAGGACAAAATATAAACAAATCAATCAGCAAATGCCGCAATCCCGTGTCTCCCATTTAAACATCGCCCGCTTGCTCCTTATTGAAAGCTCTGAGCGACACAGTTACATCTTAAAGACCCTCAGCCTGGGGACTGGGACCCGGGACCCCGAGACCGGGACCCGGGACCCGACCCCCCGCTGCTCACCTCTCAGGTCCAGTTTCAGTCGGGGTGAAAATCTGGTCGATGCGCAGCCCAGAAACAAACACAAAAAGAAGCTGATCTCAAACATGGTGAATCGAGACTGGGAAACACTTCGATCTGAAGCTGATCCACCCGCGGCTTCAAAGAGCATCCGGGGGAGGGAGTGCGTGATATTCACTCTCAGTGAATGGGCTGCTCCACACTCTGTGCTCTGAAGTGACCGTGTGGTGAATGGGTGAGAATACCCAGTTCTCTGAAGTGTCCTCATGCAGAAGCTGCTCCCACAGTGATGTCACCAAATTGCAGTCTGTTGACTCAGGGACTAGGAGTGAGTGGAGAGTGATCACCGAGTGAGGATGGTGGTGCCCTGCAGGTGGAGGTGTAATTATGATATTGCTGCTCTTTTCCTTCTCAATGGGAGAGACCAGAGGGAGAGAGATGGAGACAAAATAACCTCGGTAAGTTGCTGCAGTCCATCCTGTAGATCGTACACTGCAGTAACAACTATATTGATATAGAATTGTAAAAGGTCCGCAGGCACTTCACAGGAGCGATTATCAAATAAAGTTTGACACCAAGCCATAAAAGGAGATATTAGGACAGGTGACCAAAAGCTTTTTCAAAGGCAATTAGGGATGGGCAATAAACGCTGGCGTCCACGTCCCATGAATGATTTTTTTTTTAAAGTAGGTTTTAAGGAGTGACTTAAAGGAGGAGAGAGAGGTAGAGAGGTTTAGGGAGGGAATTCCAGAGCTTAGGGCTCAGGTAGCTGAAGGCACGGTCACCAACGGCCAGAATTGGAGGAGCGCAGAGATCTCGGAGGGTTGTAGGGCTGGAGAAGGTTACGGAGGTAGGGAGGAGCGAGGCCATGGAGGGATTGTAAAACAAGGATGAAAATTTTAAAATCGAGACCTTGCTAGACAGGTCAGCGAGCACAGGGGTGATAGGTGAACGGGACTTTGTGCAAGTTAGGATACAGGCAGCAGAGTGGATGAGCTCAAGTTTATGTGCCACATGCATGTCAGTGTAGGAATAGTAAGATAAGGGAGTTAAATGCATGGCTGGAAAGTAGGAGGGAAGGATTGAGACACTTGGAGGAGTTCTGGGGCAGGATAGCCTGTACAGGATGAAAAGCCTTTATCTGCACAGGACTGGAACCAATATCCTTGTGGGACAGTAACTAATATTGTGAGGGAAGGTTTAACAGGGAAAAGGAAAAAAAGAGACAAAGAAGCAGAAAGGAGTGTAGGAAAAATATGAGAAAAACAAATCAGGAGCAGAGTGCAGTAAAGTTGCAAAGCAGACAGAGAGAGGTTTAAGCTGTATATAAATACACAAAGGCTATGGTGTGAATAAAATTGGCAAAGCAGAGACTCAAATTTCTTTGAGGGATATGTTATAATAATTAATAGAGATGTGGCTTCAACTAGGGCAGGACTGGGAGTCAAACATTCCTGGTTAAAAAAATATTCAGGAGGAATACAATTAGGAAAAAAGAAAGGATGTGTGGGAGTGTTAATCAAACATGAGAGGATAGGGATCGATATCGGACATAGTGCAAAAGCCGATCTATTTGGTTAGGAAATATATTATAGAGTGTCGGACAATGGAAAGGAGGTGACAGAAGAGATATGGAGACAAATTAGAGAAAAATGCAGAAACCACAGGGCTGTAGTAATAGGGGAATTTAATTATCCAAAGGTAGACTGGGATAAAAGTAATGTAAGTGGCATTGAAGGGGAGAGTCATCTACAATGAGTCTAGTACTTCCCAGATCAGTGTGTGCCAGGAATTTCCTCAGGAATCTCCCGCTCCACCATCATAACTTCACCAGAAGTTTGAAATCCTGTTTACACACATAGTAGAAGAGTAGGAATGAGAGGATGCAAGGGGAGGAGTTGGAGAAGTTAGATAGGATGACTATGGCTAAGGGAGTAGTACTGAAACATTTGGTGGAACTCAAAGTGGAAAAGGCACCAAGTTTCGATGGCCTGAATCCTAGAATGCTGAGGTAAGTCAGAGAAATAACAGAGACAATGATTATAGTCATTCCAACTTCCTTTGATATGGAAGCTGTGCGAGAGGACTGGTGGGCTTCCAATGTTCACCCCTCTGTTTAACAAGGGAGAAAGGGATTAACGAGGTAACTATTGACCAGTCAGCCTAACAACAGGAGTGGCTGTGCTCCTTGAGGCCATAATACAAGATAAAATTAATGCTCACTTATAAGATGCAGGTTAATTATGGACAGCCAGCATGGATTTGTAAAAGACAAATTGTGTCTGACAAATTTTTCCAGTTCTTTCTGCAGCCAATCATTTTGCCATTTGTTAAGATGCATTTCATTTTTTAAATAACCTTTTTGTTTTTTTTCGGTCCCACCTGGATGGTAGGTGAGGTCCTGATTTTAAGCTCAGGAATCCCTGTCACGTAACGTTATGCTCACAGCACTGTCTACAGGTGCAATTCCTTTGGAATGTTGCCACCATGAACTATTTCAGATGAAGAAAGGACAAAGGAATGGGAATAACTGTGTGAGCAATCTGTTAAAGATTCGGTCCCTTGCACAAAGAGACTAGAGGGTGTTTTGTCCAAAGAATAAAGGTTTTAAGAACATAAGAACATAAGAACATAAGAAATTGGAGCAGGAGTAGGCCAATCGGCCCCTCGAGCCTGCTCCGCCATTCAATAAGATCATGGCTGATCTGATCCCAACCACAAATCTAAAGAACACAAGAAGTCGGAGCAGGACCCGGCCACATAGCCCCTGGGCCCTCTCCGCCACCCACAGGGCATTGACCGATCCGAACTCAGCTTCATGTCCAATTTCCTGCCCGCTCCCCATAACCCCTAATTCCCTTTACTTCTAGGAAACTGTCTATAAGAACATAAGAAGTTACAGTATAAGTAGTAAAGATGTTAAAATACAAGAGTACAATTATAACATATTAAATAAATAAGACGTTGGGATACAACCTGGCAGAGCTTAACACCAACAAGGTTCTGAGGCAATCACTCTCGAAGGTCCTTGTGATAATATTTGAGCAGGCCAGTCTCGCTCTAAGAACATTCTAACAAGTATGCTTTACATCCTAAATTACATAAACACAATCACACATCAGTTCTGGATGGACCAGTGGGCATGGACCAGTGGGGCCGAATGGCCTGTTTCTGTGCTGTACATTTTATGTAAAGCGCAAGTTGTAAGTTTACCATAAATATCTACGGCTAACACTGTAGCCGTTGTTTGACACACTCAGATACTAAATGTAATGTCACTATTTCAATAGATAGATAGATGGAGATAGAGAGATAGAGATAGTATGACCTTAATCTTTATCATAGTATCATAGTAGGTACAGCACAGAAGGAGGCCATTCGGCCCATCGTGCCTGTGCCAGCTCTTTGAAAGAGCTATCCAATTATTATTATTCCCCTGGTTTTTCCCCAAAGCCCTGTGAATTTTTTCTCTTCAAGTATTTATCCAATTCCCTTTTGAAAGTTACTATTGAGTCTGCTTTCACCACCTCCTCATGTTGCCTCTGGCTCATTTGCCGATCACCTTAAATCTGTGTCCTCTGATTACCGACCCTTCTGCCACTGGAAACAGTTTCTCCTTATTTACTCTCTCAAAACTGTTCATGATTTTGAACACCTCTATCAAATCTCCCCTTAACCTTCTCTGTTCTAAGAACAACCCCAGCTTCTCCAGTTTCTCCACATAACTGAAGTCCCTCATCCCTGACACCATTCTAATAAATCCCTCTAACGCCTTGACATTCCACAATATTCCAGCTGAGGCCTGACCATTGTTTTATAAAGGTTTTGCATAACTTCCTTGCTTTTGTACTCTGTGCCTCTATTAATAAAGCCCAGGATCCCAGATGCTTTTTAACAGCCGTCTCAACTTGTCCTGCCAGCTTCAAAGATTTGTGTCCATACACCCCCAAGTCTCTCAGTTTATATTGCCTCTCCTCATTTTTCCTACCAAAATGTATCATTTCACACTTCTCTGCATTAAATTTCTTCTGCCATGTGTCTGCCCATTTCACCAGTCTGTCTATGTCCTCCTGAAGTCTGTTACTATCCTTCACATTGTTTACTCTGTATCAGAGTTTTATGTCATCTGGAAACTTTGAAATTCTACCCTCTATACCCAAGTCCAGGTCATTAATATATATCAAAAAGAGCAGTGATCCTAATACTGACCCCTGGGGAACACCACTGTTTACTTCCCTCCAGTCTGAAAAACAACTGTTCACCAATATTCTCTTCTTTCAGTCCCTTAGCCAATTTTGTACCCACATTGTCAATGTCCCTTTAATGCCATGGGCTTTAATTTTGCAAACAAGTCATAGATTGAGAGAGATATTGATGGATTGAGAGAGAGAGAGAAAGATTGAGAGAGAGGGATTGGTTGAGAAAAAGATTGATGAGAATAATGATGGAGAATTATATATAAATTAAATCCCAACCCAGACCCACAATTTGTGAACAGCAATGTGAGACAAGCTCGGTGTCCAATCGCCCCGCAAATTACAAGGAGAAAATATAAACAAATCAATCAGCAAATGCCGCAATCCCGTGTCTCCCATTTAAACATCGCCCGCTTGCTCCTTATTGAAAGCTCTGAGCGACACAGTTACATCTTAAAGACCCTCAGCCTGGGGACTGGGACCCGGGACCCCCCCCAGACCGGGACCCGGGACCCGACCCCCCGCTGCTCACCTCTCAGGTCCAGTTTCAGTCGGGGTGAAAATCTGGTCGATGCGCAGCCCAGAAACAAACACAAAAAGAAGCTGATCTCAAACATGGTGAATCGAGACTGGGAAACACTTCGATCTGAAGCTGATCCACCCGCGGCTTCAAAGACCATCCGTGGGAGGTGGTATTCACTCTCAGTGTATGGGCGGGTCCACACTCTGTGCTCTGAAGTGACCGTGTGCTGAAGCTGCTCCCGCAGTGATTGCACCAAATTGGTGCAAACACCCCTCTGTTCAACAAGGGAGAAAGGGATTAACGAGGTAACTATTGACCAGTCAGCCTAACAACAGGAGTGGCTGTGCTCCTTGAGGCCATAATACAAGATAAAATTAATGCTCACTTATAAGATGTGGGTTAATTATGGACAGCCAGCAAGGATTTGTAAAAGACAAATTGTGTCTGACAAATTTTTCCAGTTCTTTCTGAAGCCAATCATTTTGCCATTTTTTAAGATGCATTTCATTTTTTAAATAACCTTTTTGATTTTTTTTCGGTCCCACCTGGATGGTAAGTGAGGTCCTGATTTTAAGCTCAGGAATCCCTGTCACGTAACGTTATGCTCACAGCACTGTCTACAGGTGCAATTCCTTTGGAATGTTGCCACCATGAACTATTTCAGATGAAGAAAGGACAGAAGAATGGGAATAACTGTGTGAGTAATCTGTTAAAGATTCGGTCCCTTGCACAGAGACTAGAGGGTGTTTTGTCCAAAGTATAAAGGTTTTATTAAGAAGTTACAGTATAAGTAGTTAAGATGTTAAAATACAAGAGTACAATTATAACATATTAAATAAATAAGACGTTGGGATACAACCTGGCAGAGCTTAACACCAACAAGGTTCTGAGGCAATCACTCTCGAAGGTCCTTGTGATAATACTTGAGCAGGCCAGTCTCTCTCTAAGAACATTCTAACAAGTATGCTTCATGTCCTAACTTACATAAACACAATCACACATCAGTTCTGGATTTTGAGTCCGCATGTCAATCAATTTCACTGTCTCCCAAGCCAAGCAGTCATCTGCTGACTCCTGTGCATCCCACAACAAGACAAAAACAGACAGCACCTGATAGCATTGCTTCCCACGCCACCATCCTATGAACATGAGATACTAATGGAGATCGGGTGTCTCATGACGTTCTATTCATTAAGGGCGCACTAACGAAACAATGTTGAGGCAATCTTTAGCTGATGCTAACAATATTCAATAGAAAGCCGGTGAAAATGCTTTTCTTGCATATCCCATCTGTTGAGTCGACAGGATGTATCTCTGTTAGGCTCATATTTCCAAACCAACCTTAACCTTAGCTCATTACTCAGTAGTACAATACACCCATTTGCATTTTCAGTTTTGTATAGATTGAGGATACTATGCAAAGCATTATAATAGCAATTCCAGTAAAAACCCACTGGTAAGGATTAAAACCTGTGAGAGGATTCTAGCCCAGGGATATTGTCCTATGTTACACACCATTTCCCACCATTTATGCTCTCCTAGCTGTCCTATATCCCCTTCTATGGCAGTATTTTGCTTTTGAAAAGAATTCAAGCCCTCTGCTCACACAAGCTCTCCCTTATCTGGATTTGTTATTCACATGACTTAACCCCTTATCAGAACTGCTCAGGGCTTGTGTGTAAACAAGCTCCTCGTATCTTGACATACCCAAGGTCTACATATTCTCAACACATTCCCTTTATCTTGTCTGAAAGATGCTCGAAACCAGCAATGTAAGCAGCTTTCGGCATCACCTCACTCAGCCTGTCCTATATTCTGGGAAAGTTTAACTTGGCCATTTCATGATCCTTAGCTGCTATGCTACGATTAGTAGCTAGCTTATGTTTATAAGTGTGTGCTGTTTATGCATTAAGATGCCTAACCTGAATGTGAGTGGTTTATATAGTTTACATATTAAAAACACCTAATCTAAACGTAAGTTTTACATGCCGAAGGAACTAGTTCCTGACCCCTCATTCTTAAATCATAGCAACCAATTCCAAGTTCTGGGTTTTCTGTGACAGTCTCTTAATTAATCGTCCGAACCAACAGATTGTACCCATTAGAATTATGAGGACAATTATCTGGGCTATGGTAAAACCCATTGATAATAGTCTAGCCCATGGGTGGTGATCTATGTTGTAAACCGTCCCCCACCATGTATGATTCCCAAGGGTAGATGTCCCCTTTTTAATGTCAGCATTATGTTAAAAGGTTTTCTCACTCTCCTGAGCTACATTAACCATTTCATGTCGTGCTGTTGTCAAGTAATAAATCATGTCTGAGACCCGTTCTTCACTGCATCTTCATCATGCATTTCCACATGTTATTTGCACACATGTGATCCCAAGATCATGCCACACTTGACATCAGATACAAGCCATTCCTGGGCTTTCAGGTTATCTTATCAAAAGATCAGGGAGGGTATCTGGATGTCTTTGCTTATCTTTCCTTATCTCCCCCTGCATGGTCCCGGTGTCTCAGGTAGTGGCCAAGCTATCAAATGCGTTTTTCTTATTGTTCAGAATAGGCAAGGACACAAACATCTCCAAGAGAATCATGCCCAGGTGATTTACGTTACTTGTAGATGTACTCACACATCTTTCCCTAACCCCTTTGGTTCAGTTCCTGAAATTCACCCATAATCACCTAGGGCAGTGACCTTCGACCCCATTTGGTGGTCTCCTTTTTCTGTTTCTATCCTGTACATCCTCAATCACTTCCTCTCATACAATTTTGCACATCCCATTAATTATCATTTCACCTCATTCATGAGCTCTGGAAGAACCTTATTGTCCAATACAATATTATCATTAACCCTTAAAACATAGACTAAACCATCTCAGCTTGGTCCAAGTTACCAAGCCATTTTTGTTTATTTTACCTTTAATTTCCCCAAATATCCCGTTATATCTTGCATGAGTCCATTTTATCACTTCAAAATTATCCCAATTCCAGAGAGCAGTATTATTGGACTGACAGGACTTGTCAACGTTCAATTTTATTTCCCCCCAAATAACTTTCTTCCTTGACACACAGCATTGAGCAGGGACCATTTATACCGGACTCTTTTTTGTAAAATGAAATTAAATTATCCCCTTAAACTTCAGGTAAATTTTCCCTTTGCGAGCTCTTGAACAGCAACTCATATCAATTTATCTTATCAATATCAATTTCAAAAACAAATTATGTTCAGGCTTGGTGGTTTACAATAGAGAGAGAAATGCTTGCAATGACTTTTGGATGTAACTCTCATATCCCCCTCCACCCCACGCCCCACCCCTTGAGCACTCTATCTTGGATGAAAACAAATAACCCTGAATGAGGCAAAGTCTCAGTCCAAATCATGACCACGCTGTGACATTGATATCTGGTGACCTTTCATATCGGCCGATGTCTGCAGATAAGGTCTTAATTTCTTAACACTACTGGATCTCCTCCTGCACCATCACTTTTCCAGCAAAGGTTGTTCCGTAACTTTGTGAAGCCACCTTTATGTTAACCAACTACCCTCGCTGATCCTGCACCATCAACACTCATGCTGTCCCAAAAACCATGGTCTCCTGTTTTAAAAGAAAAGATAAACAGAAAATCCATTGTGTCTCTTCTTGAGAGCCCAAGGGGTTAATTTGTCAATTCATGGGGCTCGATATTAGCAGGGCGGCGGGTTCTCAGCGGGGGGTCGACTGGGCGCGTGGGTAACGCGCCCGGTGAAATCAGGGTGCTCCGCATGCAATCGCAGGCTGATTGGAGCCACTTACCTTGGCTTCTGGGTTTCCCGCTGGTAAGCTGCGCAGCGGGCGGACTGCGCATGCGCAGCAAGGTCTGTCAGCTGGAGGAGCCCTATTTAAAGGGGCAGTCCTCCACTGACTGATGCTGCAGAAAGGAGCCAAAATTACAGCATGGAGCAGCCCAGGGGGAAGGCTGCTCCCAGGTTTAATGATGCCTCACTCCAGGTATCATTGGATGGGGTGAGAAGGATGGGGGAGGACAGAGATCGTCCCCCCGGCGGGCGGGAGGAAGTAGCCTGCCTCTGCTGCCAAGAAGGCCTGGCTCGAGGTGGCAGAGGAGGTCACCAGCACCACCAACATATCGCGCACCTGCATACAGTGCAGGAGGCGCTGCAATGACCTAAGTAGGTCAGCCGAAGTGAGTACACTTACTCATTCCCCTACACTCCGTCTGCCACATCACCGCCCCCACCCCACATCTCATTCCAACACTACTCTATCACGTCATCCCTCACACCCACTCAAACCTCATCCTCATCTTACCTGCACTTACTCACCTCGCCAGTACTCATCCCACCACTACCACTCAACCCAATCCTCATACAATCTCATGGCTCTATCTCATACTCACCCTCTGATGCATCTCTTTCAGGGTCAGCCTCACCCAACCTGCCACTACCTGTGCTGCAGCCACAGGGCATGCATCACATATGTGCAGTAGGAAGCCATTAAAATTCGCACAAAGATCCTAATACAATTAGATTCTGGATAATATTCTGTTAAAACAAGCAGAAATCGTTAGTAACATCAGTACTGATTTTAAACACATTCTTGCCAGGGAAGACAGCATTTCATTTTAAAAAGCCTGGCTTTTTTATGCATACGTGTTTCAGATTAAACTCCAATTGTTATTAAAGCATTTAACTGGAAATAAATTTTAAAAAGCTCTCTGGAACCAACAGATCCTTGTGCTGATGATTAAATTGATCAATTTAACAGAATCTACTCTAAAATAGGGGATCCTGGATTGCTGTCTCATGTCTTATTTATATCTGTACCTCCTACTCCACCATAATGTGTATTGACA
The DNA here is from genome assembly GCF_035084215.1 of Heptranchias perlo. NCBI lineage: Eukaryota > Metazoa > Chordata > Chondrichthyes > Hexanchiformes > Hexanchidae > Heptranchias > Heptranchias perlo. The sequence goes on along the minus strand of NC_090362.1, from coordinate 9,123,503 downwards.
GCATAACGAAGCAGGGAAGTTGATTATTTTGCACTTGCAAAAATAGAATGTTAAAATATTACATTCAGCAAATTTAGTGACCCGACACTCCCTGCAGGAGCCCTGCTCGATGTCAGCTCTGGTCAGAGATAGGATCTGCCCCACTGTAGTTCCAGTTTTGTGACCTGTGATCTGATCAAGCGAGATCCTTACTGGGAGTTGTGGTGGACGACTGCAGTCCCAGATTCTTCTTCCCAAGTGCTTTTTTGTTGACTGTCCATCTCAGCGGTCACTTTACGAGCTAACAGCCCGAATCTAACAGGGAGTGGAACTGCCCTACTTCACTGGACACTCGATTAATAGGCAGTTAGCTCGCCCTATAAATTATTCTCTGGCACACACACTAAGTGTTCACTTTTCCATGAGTAGACACTATATATGGCTGCTTACACTCTGCATAAGTTTGTCAACGTGGACATGTCACAATAGCTCACAAGATAGGTTTGTATCTTGATGAGGGCACTTCAGGTCACATCTTCCAGAATACTGTCCTTCCTGTTTCAACCATCATTGCAGAAGAATAGGATCCCTTCCTGCTTAATTTGGCCATTTCCTCTTGAAAGAGAACAAACTGTTCTAACCACAACGAGGCTGCACTTAGAATGAGCCAGGTGCTGTGGAAGTGGAAAAAAGGACACCTTACTTAGAAAAGAGGGGGTGAATTTAATAACGAGGTGGCATTGCAGGATATATAGGACATAGCTGCGAATTGGAAGGAAATATAAACCCAAATACTGCAGACAGACCAAACTGATGAGCCGATGAACCCCCGGGCAGATGAAACCCTAACAACGGACGAACCCTTAGGAGACAATGAACCCCTGGGCAGATGAGACCTTAGCAGGAGATGAACCTTAGGAGACAATGAACCCCTGGCAGATGGGACCTTAGCAGGAGATGAAACCTTAGGAGACAATGAACCTCTGGCAGATGGGACCTTAGCAGGAGATGAACCTTAGGAGACAATGAATCCCTGGCAGATGGGACCTTAGCAGGAGATGAACCTTAGGAGACAATGAACCCCTGGACAGATGGGACCTTAGCAGTAAGATGAACCTTAGTTGCTGATGATCTGTAGCTGTCTGCTTGGCAGACAATAGATGGATTGAAGGTGAGCTTATATATTTTTTGGCTATATTGCTGTTGTGTCTGTAAACGGTTCTGTTGTACACCTGCCTTTTGCTGAACTAAGCCACCTGAAGTGAGATTTATGTTTGTGGAGAAACCTGATGCGAAATAAACAATTAATTATTTAATCTAATCTATTTATTGGTGTGCTCAACTGTACTTGAGCCTACAGCATGAATCTCCTCTCCCTGACTAGTGGACTCAGTCTGGCCCACCAGAGATAGCGGTCAGTAGGGAGGTACTTGAGATGGAGGTTCTCAGGCCCCGACCCTATCCGTCATGACAGAGAATGGGATTAGTGACTTCACCCTTCAACGTCTAAGATGTTGATCGAGAGTGTGAGCTGAGCATAACTTTGAGTCAGTGTTGGCCATCAACAGTCGTTGAGTCCGTTAGCATTCCCAAAGGGTGTTCAGGATGGAAAGACAATAAAGGAAATCTGAAGGTGTTGAACAGTATATCAATGAATAGGAAAGAAAGCAATGCTTGAAAGACTGAGATCAGCAGAATAAGAAGTTGGATCTGCAGGTAAGGAATAAGTTAGAATAATGAGACAGACCAAGACACTGAGTCAAGTGAAGATAATAAAGATCTTGTAGATATTGTGAACTGTTAAATGTCTAACAACATGAGGCAAAAAGACCCAATGTAGATCGATCCAGATAGTCAACATGATGAAGATAACGAGAATCATTTTCAACTTTGCCGTCTGGGCAGAGACCTGATTTTCCGTCTGTTGTAGAACCTCCCGATTTTCATCCAATTGAAATCAATCGACTAAAAACTGGGCAGATTCTCCAATGGGCGGACAATCCGCTCCACCAGGTTTCTACACGGGCGGCAAAATTCAACATAATCCCCAGTGCGAGGTCAAATAATAGTGAACAAAGCTGCTCTGGGCGGGGGGTACATGGGCTATCCCTGTAACGTACATCACCAGAGTGACTCAGGAACTACGACAGTAATCCGAAATTTCTAATCTACAGGACGCCAAAATACAGTGTAAAAACGAGGCTGTCATCTAATAAGTAGAGATAGTCAAAAGAAAAGAAGCATGGGTAATTCATAGAGAGAGAACCACTCTTAGCTTCTCTATCTCCTTTAGTCATTCAACACAGAAGAGTAGGATCCAAAAAAGTAACAATCTAAGAATAAGTTCTGATTTGCTGTCAGTGGAAAGAAGCAGAAACAGATGAAAACACACAGCAAATGTCCTGCAGACAAACTCCAAGCTCAACAGAAAATAAAGCAGAACAAATGTTTACTTGAAATAAACACAAAATGACTGATTTTGCTTTTCCCTAGGTCCTAAATAAGTGGGGACAATTCACACACAGGGATCTGTTGGCCAGGGGCTGTAGAAAGTAACCTGAGACATCAGCTGCTGACACACAGGCAAGAACAACTTTTGAACTGAAGTAACCTGAGTTCAGTCGCTGGCCTGAGCTGGCTGGAACCGGTTTGAATTAGTTAAGTTTTGTGAGAGACAAAGGAGATATGATAAGACACAAGTCCTTATTTAGAAAAGGAGTAATGAGGTAATGCTACCCAAGTCCTTGGGACAGAGCCAATGAGGAGAAGACATAGGCTAAGGCGAGCAAGCCTAAACCAATGGGAGAAAGACAGCACAGCTTGAAGAGATAAGATTTGGAATAAAAATGAAGGATCTGGGGCGCGGAGCCAGAGCGAAGACTCCGGAGACCAACCATCGCGGAAGTGGAAGAACCTACGTCAGGGACGTAGAGACGACGTCGAGAGAGAGAGAGAGAACGGAACGCCTGGCCAGCGTCAGCTCTCCTTTTCGGGTGTTATCCTTTACATTCTGTGACCACTCAGGGAGTGTCAGAGAAACCCAGTGGGTGTGCGTTTAGATCCTAGTTTGGGTATAAAACTGTATAACCTGGTGCAAACTGCATGTCTATATCTAACCAGACGTATAAGCTATATGTATATGATCTAACGGCGTGAATAAAGTGAATTGAGAGTTAAGAGAGAATTGGATCTTCTCCTCTTTGTACTAAGCCAGTAACCGTAACCGGTGACCTCCGGTCAACAGATCAGAAAGTTAGACAGGTGATAACCTACTTGACCTCATCCTCACCAACTTATCTGTTGCAAACACATCTGTCCACGATACCTTTGGTAGAATTGACCACTGCGCAGTCTTTGTGAAGGCGAAGCCTCGTCTCCACCATGAAGACATTATCATGTGGTATGGCACTACCATTAGACAAACTAAGGACAGATCTAGCAGCTCAAAATTGGTCATCCCTGTGGGTCATCAACAGCGGAATCTGCAACCTCTTGGACCAACACAAGAGGACATCATGCCAGGAGACCAACCCTGGTTCAATGTGGAGTGTAGAAGGTCAAGCCAGGAGCAGCACCAGGCAAACCTTAGAATGAAGTATTAACATAGTGAAGCTCCTCCACAGGGCTATCTCTAAAACATCAAATGCAGCAGGTTATAGACAGAACTAAGTGGCCCCACAACTAATGAATCGGAGCAAAGCTCTGTAGCGCTACCACATCCAGTCAAGAATAGTAGTGAACAACCAAGCAACTAACATGAGGAGGAGGCTCCATGAATATCCCCATCCTCAGTGCTGAATGGATGATCCTATAAGTGACCTCTGAAAGCCTTTTCTATATCTACAGGGCTTCAGTCAGGAGTGTGATGGAATATTTACCACTTGCCAGGAATTGTGTAGTTCCAATAACATTTAAGAGGCTCAACATCATCTATGATAAAGTAATTTACATGATCAGGCCACTGGACTCAACATTCAGCCCTTCTATCACCAGTATGATCTATCTACAGGACGCACTCATCAAAGCACTTCCTTTCCCCGTGACCTCTATCTTAGAGAAAGATAACAGCATCGTTGTTGTTTGAATACCATCATCTCCAGATTCCTTTCCAAGCCACTCACCATCCTGACTTGGCTGTTCTTTCATTGTTGCTGGGTCGATATCCTAGAATCCACTTCCTAATACAATTGTGGGAGCACCAACGTCACACGGACTGCAGCGGTTAAAGAAGAAGGCCCACCACCACCTTCTCAAGGGCAACTAGGGATGGGCAATAAATGCGCCTTGCCAGTGATGCACATATTCTGAGAACAAATAAAACTATCAAAAGGAAGCAAACAATAAATGAACAAGGTCACTTACCCGAGCCGAATTTATTTCTTTGTAAAAATAGTGCCGGATATGATTAAGTATTTAGTATATTTTTATTTTTAAAGGAAACTCAAAAGGTTTCAGACATTCGTAAATTTTGTCTGTAGGATTTCCAGATTGGCTCACCCAATATGTCATAATAGTTCAGGAAGGATACTCAGGATATGAATAAATGGGAATTACCTATGTAATTAAATAAATATTTGAGTTTTGTTTCTCGTAAATAGAGACCATTTGTAATTCATGGGAGGTTAAAACAGAAGTATAAAATGCATTCTCTTCACAATTTTATAAAAACCTTCTTGATAACAGACAAGAGGGCAACGTCATCGAACAGACTGGGAGTTATTTTGACTTTGTGCGATAGTCTAAAACCAGTGATAGTGAATTGACAGCTTATTTTAGATCTCTTCTGATTTTTATTTCCATTGAAGTCAATGGGGAGAGATGTAAAACGGGCTGCCGACTCGCTATCACTCGGTTTACACTATCGCACAAAGTTTAAAATCTACACCTTTCAGTGCAATACTGAAGGAGTGCTGCACTATCAGAGGTGCCGTCTTTCAGATTTTTTTTTATTCGTTCATGTGATGCAGGCGTCGCTGGCGAGGCCGGCATTTATTGCCCATCCCTAATTGCCCTTGAGAAGGTGGTGGTGAGCCGCCTTCTTGAACCGCTGCAGTCTGTGTGGTGAAGGTTCTCCCACAGTGCTGTTAGGAAGGGAGTTCCAGGATTTTGACCCAGCAACGATGAAGGAACGGTGATATGTTTCCAAGTCGGGATGGTGTGTGACTTGGAGGGGAACGTGCAGGTGGTGTTGTTCTCATGTGCCTGTTGCTCTTGAGACATTAAACCAAAGCACTGTCAGGTGGTCTTAACTGATCCCAAGGCACTATTCAAAGAAGGGCAAAGGAGGACTCCTGGTGTCCTGGCCAACATTTATCCCTCAACCAACGTCACTAAAACAGATTATCTGGTCATTCAGATAATTTGGTTTGTGGGACCTTGCTGTGCACAAATTAGATCCTGCATTTCCCCACATTACAACAGTGTCTACACTTCAAAAGTACTTCATTGGCTGTGAAGCGCTTTGGGACATCCTGAGATCGTGAAAGGCGCTATATAAATGCAAGTTCTTTTTATTTTTAAGCGATCCTAGTGGGAAACCTTACCAACCACTCACACAGGAAATGGAGCCATGCTGCGGTGCACTGAATCCAATGGTTGGAAAGCCCAACAGTGGGCCCACCATTTCCCCACACGTGGAGCGATCAGCGCACTGCCCAGCACACACTGGGCTGGTCCACGTAAGAAAATCGAGGCTATTCGTCCAATCAAGGGTGTTTCATTCAAAAACCATATGCAGTCCACCTCATGGACACTATTAAAGCCATTCATAAAATGATCACTAAAAATAAATGCACAGAGGAACAAATGGGGCCAATAATCAGGTGCCGTTTGCCCCATATTATCAAGTGTGGTGGTTTGAGGTCTCCAACTCACTGAGGGATCTAGTACACCCTAATGCAGGCGAACAGCGCACAGGGTGTTGGGGGCTGCACACAGGGTGTTGGGGGCTGCACACAGGGTGTTGGGGGCTGCACTCAAGCTGTGCACAAGACTCATTAGGCCCCAGAAAAATATCAAAATGAGGCCCTCCACACACAGGGGTGGAGTGCACAGCGCTCCTATTACAGAGGAGGCCCCTATTCCAAAAAAAAAACCCAGCAGCCCTGTCTGGTTCCACCTGTGTCCCTCCCACTCCCTCTGCCCCGTGGCCTCTGCCTCCAATGCTGGAAAACCCTCTCAGTGCTGAATGAGCAGCCAGCAGCCCTTTACTGGGTGCTGGGACTCAAAATTCAATTCCTGCAACGCCCGGCACACCACTGGCCCAGAGTGCAAGAGGGTGAGTCAAACGGCCTGACCTTGCGTTGTCAGACAAAGTCAGCTGATTCCCGCACAGGCGCGTGGAGATCCTGGACAGCGACGGCGTCTGCGGTGCTGTACAACGACCGAATTCTTGGTCCCCCAAGGTAGCTACGGTTTCTACGGTTTCATTAATAAGGCAGGGTCACGGCAGACACGTTCGATGGAACAAAGCCACGTCTGGACTCAACAACAACTCATCATTTAACCGGAAAAAAACATTTCAAATCAGACACAAATCCAAATCCGCTTAGGCTTGAAAGCAGCTTAGATAGAACGGATTAAAACTTCTCATACTGATTGATAATATGGATCATTCTCTGACAGTCGAGAACCACAGCACTAGGGACACTGATGTGGAGAGAACCTTTCCTGTATCGTTGTATTGTTTATCTTCCCTCTCCTTTTTTAACCCCATTTTCTCCCTTCCCTCCTCTTCCAAAGATACTGGGCGAGGGGGGTTAATTTTTGAGTGCGCTGCCCAGACGGTAAACTGGTAAAGCAGATAAGAACATAAGAAATAGGAGCAGGAGTAAGCCATATGGGCCCTCGAGCCTGCTCCGCCATTTGATAAGATCATGGATGATCTTCTACCTCAACTCCACTTTCCCGCCCTATCCCCATATCCCTTGATTCCCTTAGTCTCCAAAAATCTATCGACCTCAGCCTTGAATGTACTCAACAACTGAGCATCCACAGTCCTCTGGGGTAGAGAATTCCAAAGATTCACAACCCTCAATGTGAAGAATGTTTTCCTCACCTCAGTCGTCAATGGCCGACCCCTAATCTTGAGACTACGACCTCTAGTTCTAGACTCTCCAGCCAGGGGAAACAGTCTGGGGATCGCCTGCCAGCTGTAGAACCTGCCCAATTTTCGTTCTATTGTAATCAATGGGCGGGCGTTCCACGCTGCCAGGTTAGTGCCCAGGTGGCGAAGTTGAAAGTTACCCCCACTGAGCACTTGTTGTGCTACAATTCCATTGACACCAGGTGCCCCCGGGAACATCGCCCAGATGGCCATTCTTCACAGGTGAGGCTTCAAAGTTAGTGTTGGCAGACTGTTGGCCAAGTGCCATCCTGCCCTCACCCGATGCCACATACACACACATTCTCACAGGGATTGCTAAATAGCTGATTTTGAGACATGACAATCAAAGCCATTTGTAATGGCCCTGCCACCCTTATCCCCTATGCTGAGATGAGTTAACTTGGCACAAACCAGTGATCTAACCTATGACCTTCCAGGTCTATGTGACTCAGCCACTTACAGCCTGAGCCTCCGGCAGGACCTCTGTGCAGTTACACTATAACTTGCTGAAATTAATGGGACCTCTTACACTGCTTATGGGTAAATAACAAGAACTTGAGGTCCCCATAATTCACTTCAATGGCGATCTGCTGCCCAGCAAACTTCAGTGCACAGTATGAGAGTCCTATGATATATGTCCAAGTTAGATGTCAGTGGTAGCACTCTCACCTCTGAGTCAAAAGGTTGTGAGTTCAGACTTGAGCACATAATCCAGGCTGACTCTTCAGTGCAGTACTGAGGGAGTGCTGCACTGTCGGAGGTGCCGTCTTTTGGATCAGACGTTAAACCGAGGCCCCGTCTGCCCTCTCAGGTGGACGTAAAAGATCCCACGGCACCTTTTGAGGAAGAGCAGAGGAGTTCTCAACCAACATCACTAAAAAACAGATGATCTGATCATTATCACATTGCTGTTTATGGGACCTTGCTGTGTGCAAATTGGCTGCCGTGTTGCCTACATTAACTACACTTCAAAAGTACTTAATTGGCTGTAACGTGCTTTGGGACAAATTGAAGTTGTGAATGTCACTATATAAATGCAAGTTCTTCTTTCTTTAAGTCAGGATGATGTGCGACATTACTGCTCGTCCTTCTCTGTGGTAGAGATCATGGATGGAAAAGTGCTATTGAAATAACCTCGGTGAGTTGCTGCACTGGATCCTGTAGATGGTCCAAACTGCAGCCAAAGTGCACTGGTGAGGAAAGGCGGGTTATTTAGTCCAGTGGCAGGGGCACCGATCAAATGATGGGTTTTATCCTGGATAGTGTTTAGCCTCTAGAGTGTTGAGCAGCTGCACCCATCCTGCTATTCCATCCGCTCTGACTTGAGCCTTGGAAGTGATGGAGAGGTATTGAGGAATCAGGAGGCGAGCCACTTGTCACTGAGCACCCAGTCTCTGCCTTGCTTTTGTAGCCATAGAGTTGAGATGGCTGGTGCAGTTAAGTTTCTGGCCAATAGTGACCCACAAGATGTTGATGGTGGGCTACCTGATGATGGTGATGCCGTTGAAGGTCAGGGGGAGGTGATTGGGCCTTTTCTTGTTGGAGATAGTTACAGTTCCATTTGTCAGCCCTGTTGTGGAAGCCCTGATGTACGTTGACATTGGCTGTTTCATTATTGGGTAAGTTGTGAATGGAATTGTTAGCAAACAGCCTTTCTCTGGACCTTCTGATGGAGAGATAGTCATTGTTTAAGGAACTGAAGACAGTATTGAAAGAACTTTTTTCTAAAAGGGACCAGGCACAAGAGGGACTCTATAGTGCAAGCTTGTCCCCTTATTATCTGAATCAAATTTTTAACATTTTAAAAATTCCTGCATTATAGCCATGACTACGCTTCAAAAGTACTTAATTAGCTGTAAAGCGCTTTGGGACTGAGGGTGTGTAAGGCACTTTATAATTGCAAGTTCTTTGGATCTTGGCCTAGGCTAACTGCCAGCACATTGACAACATTCTTTACATAGATTTAAATCATGCCTCAAGCTACCGACTGCTCAACCAAAACCCACCAAATGTTGATTGAGTAAGTGAATGCAGCAACCCATCCCAGGACCACATCTACTACCCAGAATCAGTCTGCAAAATCTGGTGACTAGTGCACGGTACCATGTATTGCATACTGTCTGGCTACAGAACAGTGACTATTCTCCTAAAGCAATTAACTGGAAAGCATTATGGGATGGCCTGAGCACATGAAAGGCGCTACACGAATGCAAGTTATTTCTTTATCAACAATAAACATGGTAAAATGAGTGTGGGATTCCTTTCAAGGAATCCCACACTCACCTGACGAAGGAGAAAGCCTCCGAAAGCTTGTGATTTTCAAATAAAATTGTTGGACTATAACCTGGTGTTGTAAGATTCCTTACATTTGTCCACCCCAGTCCATCATCGGCATCTCCACATCATGGTAAAATGCAGCATGGAGGAACAATGAAGAATAATTTCAAATAGCTCACTATTAGCTGGTGCTGTGTTGAGCTCCTTTCAAATAAATCATCTTGGAATCTGTCCACACAAATCAATGTGAAGCCAGTCCTACCTGAACCTACTGAGAGTGTTCCAGTAAATAGACTGAGGTGGTAATCCACACCTTGATGCAGTTTGACAACCTACATATATCATCGACTTGTATCAACAGGCACTTTACCCTGAAAGTTAGGCAGCTTAATGTAATCTGAGATTTACCTCAAGCTCCAGAAATAGTAACATAATTCGGCTAAATGGAAATTGTCTACAAACTCATGGCAGTGACTCAACTCCCCTCCAAGTCGTGCACCATCCTGATTTGAACATATGACATTGTTCCTTCATTGTCCCTGGGTCAATATCCTGGAATTCCCTACCGAACACCATCGTGGGAACACCGTCACCGCACGTATTGTGAGGGTTTGAGGAGAAGGTCACCAGCACCTTCTCAGAGCAACTGGGGAATGGGCAATAAATGCGGCCCTGCCAGCGACGCCCACATCCCGAGAACAATTATTAATAAAGCTCCCTATCTCAAGCCTATCCGATGGCCCCGACGCAGGCATCACATGAACTTCGTGCTGCCTGATACTTACCATGAAATCTCCGTGCAGCAAGCACAGCCCTCGCTGCTGAGAGGCTGCACGGAGAATGAGGAAGTTGGAAATGGGGCGTGAACAGCGCACGTCATCAGCAGCCTGCGCTACTTAAAGGTGCAGGCACATTTCCAAAGGCAGGTACACAGCCAACTAGGAGAAGGGAGAATGGCATCACGAGTAGCTGCACCAGCAAGAGAGCGGGCACCAAGATTCTCCGACGATGCTCTGGAGGCCCCGGTGGAAGGTGTGGACCAAAGAAGGGCAGCCATGTACCCGCAGGGTGGCCGGAGACCCTCCAGACTACAGCTGCGCAGGCATTGGCAGGCTGTGGCACAGGAGGTGAATGCTAGGAGCATTGCATCACGCACGCGGGTGCAGTGCCGGAAAAAGTTTAATGATTTGACACGAGTGGTCAAGGTGAGTGAATACAAGTGTCTAGTGGCACATCCTACCAACTGCACCAATACTCCATGCACGACACCTCCCGTCACCCACCCACCCCCAACAAACACTGCCATCCATACGCAATGCTGCATCTCACCCGCGCATAGTACCACACTTGCAGGCCACACAACCACCACTCACAAGTCACACAAACTGGCAGCTATTCAACCATGACAGGCACATCACTCACACACCTTGCAGGACACTCACTGACACACTGTCCTCTGTCTTGCGGGAGAAGGTGGCGTATAACACCCGGCAGCAGGAGGGACCTGAGGCTGGACTGGCATGTCTGCATGTCCCCACCCCCTAGAGGAGACGGTGCTGTGGATCATTGGGCGGGCCATCGTTGCAGCCGTTACAACGTGGCGCGCTGGAGGTCCCGGTCAAGGGGGTCTCTGCATATCTAATGATCCTTCTCCTTTTCCACATCTCCCTCCTCCCATAATCTTTTCTGACTCATGTGCTGCAGATGCTGCCAGCACACACCTCTTACTTGCTCCTCTCCCCACTCCACAACTCAACCTGTTTCCCTTTGTCATTGCAGATACCCAAGAACACGTGGCAGCACCCGAGGAGGAGGAGGAGGAGGAGGAGGAGGAGGACACTGAAGCCTCACCGTCACTCGATCTGACACTTGCTTCCACCAGCTCAGAGACTGACACTGCGCGTCCTTCAGAGGTTAGATTAGAGGAGGGATCTGCACGTGGTGAGACACCGAGCACAAGTACGCAGGAGTCAGGGCGAAGGGAATGGATATCACAGGTGCCAGTTCACCGGAGGGCGAGGTCCTCACTAGTTCTGCTGCAGAGGAGTCAGATGATGACTTCGATGGGCCAGGCTACAGAAGACGGCTGATGGGCGTACACCAACAAATGCTTGGGGCACTGGAAAGCCTGTCAGAAAGCCTGTGCACAATGACAAGGGCCATGGGGGAGTCCAGCTCAAACTTGGCGCAGGGCTTTGCGCAGAGCTTGGAGCCCATCCTTTCCCACATGGAACGGGTGGTCACCTCCATCAGCACATCTGTGGAAACTACCATGATGCAGCATCTGATGACTGATGTCACAGCTTCCATTGCAGCACAAACATCTGCCATCCAAGGTCTGACTGCTGCATTTGGAGCTCAGACTGCTGCTATCGTGGCTCTGGGGACCACTGTGGAACGGGGCTTCCAGGGCGTCACAGCACTCCAGCAATCCGTTCTCCAGCCGATCACCAGGAGTGCTGAGGCACCGACCCGGGAGAGTGGCAGTGGCGCCATGGCAGTCGGACCTGCTGACTTCTCTCAGGACGACAGCCTTCCTGTTCCCACCCCTGCCACTCCGCCAGTGCCCCTGCCTATAGGCCAGCCAGGCCAGACTGCTGCAGCCCATGCTGAGATGGTGCAGTCTGAAGCCGGGCCCTCCAGGCCCAGAGCTGCTCGAGGTCGTCCTCCAAGGCCATCTGCACACTCCTCCATTGAAGGCCAGCAGCTTCCCACCACCCATGCTCCAGCCATTGGGGATGCTCCTCGTAGGAGCACTAGGATAGGTAAAGGCACACGGACAAAAGGCACTGAGGGAATGTACAAGGGTGAATAGTTCTGTTATGTTTGCATAATTTCATTGATACATCCATAAATGAGAGTTTGATTTTGCATTTGGTGATGGTTTTTATTCATGCAATGAGCTGAGAGGGAAACCAATGTGTAATCAGATGGAGGGCGATTTGATTATCTTGTGGGAGGGGAAAGGTGGGGAATGTAGGGCTGTTGGTGAGTTGGGGGATGTAGTTCACATTATTGATAGCGGGCACGGATCAGGCGAGCACGCAGAGCCCTTGCAGACAAGACGTGTGGTTCCTGCTGCACCCTTGTGTCTTCCTCCACCTCCTCTTCCCGCTCCGCCCCCTCCTCCTGCTCCTCCTCAGCCTCTTCCTCCTCCTGCTCCTCCGCCTCTTCCTCCTCAGCCTCCTCCTCCTCCACCTCTGGCTCAGGGTCTTCTCCAATCATTGGTGGAAAAGGCTGGTCCCTGATGATGGCGAGGTTGTGCAGCATGCAGCAGACCACCACGAATCTGCCCACCCACTCAGGGGAATACTGCAGGGCTCCTCCAGACCGGTCCAGGCAACGGAAGCGTTGTTTCAGGAGGCCTATGGTGTGCTCCACGATGTTGCGTGTGGCAGCATGGCTCTCATTATAGGCCTGCTGTGCACGTGTGCATGGATTCCTGACCGGTGTCATGAGCCACGGCGTGAGGGGATAGCCCTTGTTGCCCAGTAGCCAGCCTTTGACTTGCCGAGTCGGGTGAAAGATAGCTGGCACGTTGGACTGCCGCATGACGAAGGCATCGAGACTGCTCCCAGGGTAGCGGGCATCGACCTCCATGATGCGATGTGTGTGATCGCACACCAACTGCACGTTGAGGGAGTGGAAGCCCTTTCGGTTGACGAAGACGGCTGAGTTGATGTGCGGGGCACGCAGGGCAATATGTGTGCAGTCCATGGCACCCTGCACCATGGGGAAGCCAGCAATGCGTGCTCGCTCATTCTGATTGTCTCTGTTGAGGGGGAAGGTGATGAACCTGTTCCTCATGTGGTACAGTGCGTCTGTGACCTCCTTTATGCAGCAGTGCACTGCATACTGCGAGATGTTACACATGTCGTCAGCAGAGGCCTGAAATGCTCCTGAGCCATAGAAATTCAGCGCGATGGTGACCTTCACAGCCACAACCTCCTCGGTCATGTTGAGGTAAGAGAATTGATCCCGGAAGGCCCTCATTGGGTAGGGCCTCCTGCTCAGTGCCCTGCGCCTCCTCGTCCTCCGTCTCCTCTCAGCTTGACCTGCTGGGCGTGGCTTCTCTGCAAGCTCCCAGTCATGCTCGATGCCCAGCGGGAGCCCTAACAGACTGCCCATGGCTGTCAGGAATGTTGTTCCACCAGGGTTGTAACTTTCCGACCCGTAAGGCAATACCTGGGGAACTAAGGGTCTAGTGAGAGGGAGGAACTGAAGGAAACCAGTATTCGTAAAAAAAATAGTGCTAGGGAAATTAATGGGGCTAAAGGCTGACAAATCCCCAGGGCCTGATAATCTACATCCTAGAGTACGAAAGGAAGTGGCCCTGGAAATAGTGGATACATTGGTGATCATCTTCCAAAATTCTATAGACTCTGGAACAGTTCCTACGGACTGGAGGGTGGCAAATGTAACCCCACTATTTAAAAAAGGAGGGAGAGAAAAAACATGGAATTACAAACCAGTTAGCCTAACATCAGTAGTGGGGAAAATGCTAGAGTCTATTATAAAAGATGTGATACCAGAACACTTGAAGGGCATTAACGGGATTGGACAAAGTCAGCAGGGGTTTATGAAAGGGAAATCATGCTTAACAAATCTACTGGAGTTTTTTGAGGATGTAACCAGTAGAATAGATAGGGGAGAACCAGTGGATGTGGTGTATTTGGATTTTCAGAAGGCTTTTGATAAGGTCCCACACAAGAGGTTAGTCTGCAAAATTACAGCACATGGGATTGGGGGGAATATACTGGCATGGATTGAGAATTGGTTGACTGACAGGAAACAGAGAGTAGGAATAAACGGGTCTTTTTCCGGGTGGCAGGCAATGTGCGTGCGCATCCAAGACGCCATCTTGGATGTCGGAGAGGCTGTGTAGCGCTGGAACAACGGGCGCTACACGGCCCAATTTAGCATCTGACAGAGGCGTCCTTCTCCTCCTTTTTCTTCCTCCCAGTTCAGTGGGCCGTCGCCGATTTCTCCCCATCCCCCCTCCACCTGTGGGGCGACCATCTTGTGGAAAATATCTTCAAGGTACCTCTTTTCTTGAGTATGCTAAGTGGGGTTATCTGGTCCTAGAGCTCAGCATTGCTCTTCTGAACCAAGTCAACTAGCCAACATTTCATGCAGGCGAACACCTCCTAGATGCAAGTGGCCAACTATCGTTATCATGTAGTAGGATCGATCATTCCCAACAATGCTCCATGTGGTATCATTTCCTATGTTCCAAAAGAAAAATAAGAAATGATACCAGCCCGTTTAATGATGAATTTCCCTTAACATTTTGATCAGTTTCGTTGTCCCATGCACATATGCATCATTGGAATTTTTAAAGGTCTCTTGAGCTTAGTTCCATGTTTGACATTGACCTTTCTGTATGACCAGTGCTCCAGTGATCATTAGGCAACTTTCTTCTGCCACAGAGTTTGCTCTGTTAAGCAGTTAAGTCTCGAGGGCCAACAGGATGGGGGAGGAGGCTGCTACAAAGCCCTCTCTCTCTCCACTGGGTGAAACCCTTGGCCTTTACCGCTGGTTCCCGGGGCCTACCACCACCTTCCACATGGCAGTCCCGGGATAACCGGAGCAGAGAGAAGGAAAATGTGCTGGAGGCCCAGGCCTCAACCCCCAGCAGGAAAAGAGTGGCCAGCAACGATCCCAGCAGAGGCAGGGAAGAGAAATCAGGGCCTTTAGGCAGGTTAGGCCTCACTGCCTGAATTTTCGACCGGATTTTGGGTGGGATGGTGGAGGAGAATTCCTCTCCTTTTATCCCCCAGACATCAAAAGGCTCATATTTTCTTGATCAGACTCTGCCGTACAATGATCATGATTGAAGTCTGACCATGTGATATAAATTCCAGGACGGTGGCTCTCATAAGACTGCTGGTAAAGGAATTGCTGCTTCCCCAAACCGATTTACTGAAACTAATTAAGGAAAGAAAGGAATGGAAACAGAAAGCTTCAAATCTCGTTACATTTTCACGTCAAATTCTAATTTACAAGATTGCACTGAACTGTGAAATTTTGATTTTCTCTCAGTTCCTGCCTCTTTATTCAGTGTTAGCTGATTAAACTTTGGTTTCTTAAGTTCAGCATTTTTGGCTGATCTTTTCGCTACTACTCTGCTTTCAATATTATTGATTGTGGTATGGCTTCAGTTCAATGCTGATCTCAAAGTCAATATATCTTCGCTATTCTTAAGCTGCTAAGCCACCATCAGATAAAAATGGCCATGTAAGCAGTTATATTGTCATCCAAAACCCAACTGCTTGACTAATGTCCTTCAGGGAAGGGACGTTGCAACCTCTACCTGGTCTGCCCTCCATGTGACTCCAGTCCCACACTATGTGCTTAACCCTTAATGCCTATGGCATAACTAGGATGAGCAATAAATACTGCCTTGCCAGTGTCGGCCAGATTTCAAGAACAAATAAGAAAAATGTGTATCTCTTCTTCCAACTTGTATTCTCTCATTAGTTATGGCTTCTCAATTTGTGCTTAAATATTCTGTTTGATTTAAAGTTTCTTTAACCGAGTGTCCACTCTCTGTCATCAAGTTTGCTTCATATCTTACAATTAGTGCTACATTAAGGATTGACTCCATGTCATTTCCCTGGGCCTGTCTGTCTCTTTATCCCTTTCATCATTGCCTTCTGTTGTCTGCTCTCTTAAATCAAGAGTCCTTTCATTGACACAAATATTTTCTGCTGGTAAATCGTTTCTCCCCCCTCATTAATCTGTTGTCCAGTACTTATCTCCTTGTACAAGTTTCTAGGCCGAGGCAGTATTTGTATTCTGTTTATCATTTCCCTGCCCTGGTGTTGGCCTTTGATCATTCTTTATTTCAATGTATCCTTCTTTTAAGTTTTTGGTAGGATCTGACTTGACCTGATTGAGTCGAAGCAGCCAACAATGCTGGCATCCTAATTTAGAATCATCGCTCATAATTCAGATCAGTTCCAATAACAGCTGTAGTATGCCTTTTAATCTCACCCCTTGCATAGCACCTCATCCCAAACTGCTCCTCTTCCCATGTATAACCTTTGTATGGCACCTGTTTACTCACATGTTCACTTAAATAACAACAACAACAACTTGCATTTATATAGCGCCTTTAAAGCAGTAAAGCATCCTAAGGCGCTTCACAGGAACGTTTACGAACAAAATTTGAAACTGAGCCACATAAGGAGGTATAAGGACAGGTGACCAAAAGCTTGGTCAAAGAAATAGGTTTTAAGGAGAGTCTTAAAGGAGGAGAGAGAAGTAGAGAGGCGGAGAGGTTCAGGGAGGGAATTCCAGAGCTTAGGGTCTAGACAGCTGAAGGCACGGCCACCAATGGTGGAGCGATTAAAATCGGGGATGCGCAAGAGGCAAGAATTGGAGGAGCGCAGAGATCTCGGAGGGTTGTAGGGCTGGAGGAGGTTACAGAGAGGCCATGGAGGGATTTGAAAACAAGGATGAGAATTTTAAAATCGAGGCATTCCTGGACCGGGAGCCAACTCGGGTCAGCGAGCACAGGGGTGATGGGAGAACGGGACTTGGTGCGAGTTAGGATACGGGCAGCAGGGTTTTGGATGAGTTCAAGTTTATGGAGGGTGGAAGATGGGAGGCCGGCCAGGAGACCATTGGAATAGTCCAGTCTGGAGGTAACAAAGGCATGGATGAGGGTTTCAACAGATGAGCTGAGGCAGGGGCAGAGACGGGTGATGTTACAGAGGTGGAAGTAGGCAGTCTTGGTGATAGAGCGGACATGGGATCAGAAGCTCATTTCAGGGTCAAATAGGACATCAGGTTACGAGCTGGTTCAGCCTCAGACAGTGGCCAGGGAGAGGGATGGAGTCGGTGGCTAGGGAACAGAGTTTGTGGCGGGGACCAAAGACAATGGCTTCGGTCTTCCCAATATTTAGTTGGAGGAAATTTCTGCTCATCCAGTACTGGATGTCGGACAAGCAATCTGACAAATGAGAAACAGTGGAGGGGTCGAGGGAGGTGATTGTGAGGTAGAGCTGGATGTCGTCAGCTTACTTTTGTGGAATCCGACGTGTTTTTGGATGATGTTGCCGAGGGGCAGCGTGTAGATGAGAAATAGGAGGGAACTGAGGGTAGATCCTTGGGGGACTCGAGGTAACGGTGCGGGAGTGGGAAGAGAAGCCATTGCAGGTGATTCTTTGACTACGACTGGATAGATAAGAATGGAACCAGGCGAGCGCAATCTCACTCAGCTGGAGGATGGAGGAGAGGCGGTGGAGGAGGACGGTGTGATCAACCGTGTCAAAGGCTGCAGACAGGTCGAGAAGGAACCGGGGGGAGCCGCAGGGGAAGGTTGGCTTGGTGGGCTCGGAGAAGGGAGGGAAACAGCAGACACAGCTGAGAGGCTATCAATTAGATACAACAAAGTCTAAAGGAGGGAGTCTAAAGATGGAGACTATCAATTAGATACAATGAATTATGACTAATTTTGACTTCTTGCAGGAATTCCTGCAGCCAGTTATACGAGGGAGCTGAATTAAAGGGGCACAGTCTTCACGGGAAAAAAAAGGGTTCAGCGAATCTTTTTTGTTTGTTTGTGAATAAACACACAGCGTGAGAATGTAAAAACCATGGTTACATAACCTGTACGTGACAACATTGAGAAAGATTAACACACAGTTCTTGTGACTCTCTGCCTCAAACCTTAAACTACTTGCAAAACACTTTTTCATGGAACCAGTAACCGCTTAGCATTCCAGTCACCAGACGATGGTAGTGCAGCAGTATATTATCATCTGTGGCGCATGTACTGCCCCATTGACTCTCTCATACTGGTGGGCTCGGTAGTTCCTTCAAGGCAATTCTGACAATAAGGTCGTGGTTCTTCCAAATAAAACAGAAATACCTTGGAGGAAACGATCAGTGGGAGGAGAGATTACTTTAAACAGCTATTATTGCTCATCTCAGGGTCAAATAGGACGCCAAGGTTGCAAACGGTCTGGTTCATCCTCAGACAGCGGCCAGGGAGTGGGATGGAGTCGGCGTCCAGGGAATGGAGTTTGTGGCGGGGACTGAAGACAATGGCTTCGATCTTCCCAATATTAAGTTGGAGGAAATTTTTTCTCATCCAGTACTGGATCTCAAATACCTCCAGAGTTTAATGGTTATAAACTTCATCATTTTTTTTTAAACTCATTCATGGGATGTGGGCGTCGCTTGCAAGGCCGGCATTTATTGCCCATCCCTAATTGCCCTTGAGAAGGTGGTGGTGAGCCTCCTTCTTGAACCGCTGCAGTCTGCGTGGTGACGGTTCTCCCACAGTGCTGTTAGGAAGGGAGTTCCAGGATTTTGACCCAGCGACCATGAAGGAACGGCGATATATTTCCTAGTCGGGATGGTGTGTGACTTGGAGGGGAACGTGCAGGTGGTGTTGTTCCCACGTGCCTGCTGCTCTTGTCCTTCCAGGTGGTAGAGGTCGCGGGTTTGGGAGGTGCTGTCGAAGAAGCCTTGGTGAGTTGCTGCAGTGCATCCTGTGGATGGTACACACTGCAGCCACAGTGCACCGGTGGTGAAGGGAGTGAATGTTTAGGGTGGTGGATGGGGTGCCAATCAAGCGGGTTGCTTTATCTTGGATGGTGTCGAGCTTCTTGAGTGTTGTTGGAGCTGCACTCATCCAAGCAAGTGGAGAGTATTCCATCACACTCCTGACTTGTGCCTTGTAGATGGTGGAAAGGCTTTGGGGAGTCAGGAGGTGAGTCACTCGCTGCAGAATACCCAGCCTCTGACCTGCTCTCGTAGCCACAGTATTTATATGGCTGGTCCAGTTAAGTTTCTGGTCAATGGTGACCCCCAGGACGTTGATGGTGGGGGATTCGGCGATGGTAATGCCGTTGAATGTCAAGGGGAGATGGTTAGACTCTCTCTTGTTGGAGATGGTCATTGCCTGGCACTTATCTGGCACGAATGTTAATTGCCACCTATCAACCCAAGCCTGGATGTTGTCCAGGTCTTGCTGCATGCGGGCTCGGACTGCTTCATTATTTGAGGGGTTGCGAATGGAACTGAGCACTGTGCAATCATCAGCGAACATCCCCATTTCTGACCTTATGATGGAGGGAAGGTCATTGATGAAGCAGCTGAAGATGGTTGGGCCTAGGACACTGCCCTGAGGAACTCCTGCAGCAATGTCCTGGGGCTGAGATGATTGGCCTCCAACAACCACTACCATCTTCCTTTGTGCTAGGTATGACTCCAGCCACTGGAGAGTTTTCCCCCTGATTCCCATTGACTTCAATTTTACTAGGGCTCCTTAGTGCCACACTCAGTCAAATGCTGCCTTGATGTCAAGGGCAGTCACTCTCACCTCACCTCTGGAATTCAGCTCTTTTGTCCATGTTTGGACCAAGGCTGTAATGAGGTCTGGAGCCGAGTGGTCCTGGCGGAACCCAAACTGAGCATCGGTGAGCAGGTTATTGGTGAGTAAGTGCCGCTTGATAGCACTGTCGACGACACCTTCCATCACTTTGCTGATGATTGAGAGTAGACTGATGGGGCGGTAATTGGCTGGATTGGATTTGTCCTGCTTTTTGTGGACAGGACATACCTGGGCAATTTTCCACATTGTCGGGTAGATGCCAGTTTTGTAGCTGTACTGGAACAGCTTGGCTAGAGGCGCAGCTAGTTCTGGAGCACAAGTCTTCAGCACTACAGCCGGGATGTTGTCGGGGCCCGTAGCCTTTGCTGTATCCAGTGCACTCAGCCGTTTCTTGATATCACGTGGAGTGAATCGAATTGGCTGAAGACTGGCTTCTGTGATGGTGGGGATATCGGGAGGAGGCCGAGATGGATCATCCACTCGGCACTTCTGGCTGAAGATGGTTGCAAACGCTTCAGCCTTGTCTTTTGCACTCACGTGCTGGACTCCGCCATCATTGAGGATGGGGATGTTTACAGAGCCTCCTCCTCCCGTTAGTTGTTTAATTGTCCACCACCATTCACGACTGGATGTGGCAGGACTGCAGAGCTTTGATCTGATCCGTTGGTTGTGGAATCGCTTAGCTCTGACTATAGCATGTTGCTTCCGCTGTTTAACATGCACGTAGTCCTGAGTTGTAGCTTCACCAGGTTGGCACCTCATTTTTAGGTACGGCTGGTGCTGCTCCTTGCATGCTCTTCTACACTCCTCATTGAACCAGGGTTGATCCCCTAGCTTGTTGGTAATGGTAGAGTGAGGAATATGCCGGGCCATGAGGTTACAGATTGTGCTGGAATACAATTCTGCTGCTGCTGATGGCCCACAGCGCCTCATGGATGCCCAGTTTTGAGCTGCTAGATCTGTTCTGAATCTATCCCATTTAGCACGGTGGTAGTGCCACACAACATATTGGATGGTGTCCTCAGTGCGAAGACGGGACTTCATCTCCACGAGGACTGTGCAGTGGTCACTCCTACCAATACTGTCATGGACAGATGCATTTGCGACAGGTACACTGGTGAGGATGAGGTCAAGTAAGTTTTTCCCTCGTGTTGGTTCACTCACCAGGCCCAGTCTAGCAGTTATGTCCTTCAGGACTCGGCCAGCTCGGTCAGTAGTGGTGCTACCGAGCCACTCTTGGTGATGGACATTGAAGTCCCCCACCCAGAGTACATTTTGTGCCCTTGCTACCCTCAGTGCTTCCTCCAAGTGGTGCTCAACATGGAGGAGGACTGATTCGTCAGCTGAGGGAGGGCGGTAGGTGGTAATCAGCAGGAGGTTTCCTTGCCCATGTTTGACCTGATGCCATGAGATTTCATGGGGTCCAGAGTTAATGTTGAGGACTCCCAGCGCCACTCCCTCCTGACTGTATATCACTGTACCGCCACCTCTGGTCAGTCTGTCCTGCCGGTGGGACAGGACATACCCAGGGATGGTGATGGAAGAGTCTGGGACGTTGGCTGAAAGATATGATTCTGTGAGTATGGCTATGTCAGGCTGTTGCTTGACTAGTCTGTGGGACAGCTCTCCCAATTTTGGCACAAGTCCCCAGATGTTAGTGAGGAGGACCTTGCAGGGTCGACTGGGCTTGGTTTGCCGTTGTCGTGTCCGGTGCCTCGTGGTCCGTCCGGTTTTATTCTTATTGTGACTTTTTTTAGCGAGATTCTGCAACTGAGTGGCTTGCTGGGCCATTTCAGAGAGCAATTAAGAATGAACCACATTGCTGTGGGTCTGGAGCCACATATAGGCCAGACCGGGTAAGGACGGCAGGTTTCCTTCCCTAAAGGACATTAGTGAACCAGATGGGTTTTTACGACAATCCGGTAGTTTCATGGCCACCATTACTGATACTAGTATTTTAATTCCAGATTTTTATTTAATTAATTGAATTTAATTAATTGAATTTAAATTCGCCAGCTGCCATGGCGGGATTTGAACTCATGACTCCGGATTTTTAGTCCGGGCCTCTGGCTAACTCAGGTTAAGTGCCTCCTATTGTACAGAGTGTCTATTGACAGCACTGCTTCAGCCAATGAGTTGGAGGTGGGGCAGGACTTCCAGCAGGACTCGCAGCAAACAGTCTATTTTACAGCAAACAAAGTCTATTCGCTCAGCAGAGTCCATTTAAATGGTGCACTACAGCCAACAGTCTACAGAGTCTAGTTAAAAAGAGTCTCTACCAACTACAGCAAACAGAACTCATGAGCAAAACTACAGCAACGTCTCCTGATAAAAGCAGGGTGATTTCTCCAGCAAAATGCAGTGAGTGGAGGATTCTTACATAATACAAATTATCTGAGTAAAATCAATCCAGCAGTGCAGTCTCCAGGCGTGATTGGTGGGGGAATTACAAATTATCTCCATTCGGGCCTGGAATAGTGGTGTCACTGTATCTGCAATCCCCGTTGTATATATTCAGAACATGAGAACCATCGAATGCCCAACAACTCATGAGGTATGAAGTATATCATTTAAAGCAATTCTAAACAACAACTTGCATTTATATAACACCTTTAACATAGGAGAATGTCCTAAGGTGCTTCGCAGAGGTGTAAGTAATGAAAAAAAGGGATGCAGAACCAAAGAAGGAAATATTATAAGGGCTGATCAAAAGCTCTGTCAAAGAGATGGGTTTTAAGGAGGAGAGACAGAGAGATGGACGAACACAATAGTTTCGGGCAGGAATTCCAGAGTGTGGGGCCTAGTCAGCTGGAGGCAGGGTCGCCAATTGTTGTGGGGGTGGGGTTGGTGAAGAAAAGGGATGGGTTGTAGGACTAGAGGAGGTTACAGAGATAGGGAGGGGTGAGTCCATTTAAAGACAAGGATGAGAATTTTAAATTTGAAGTGTAGGGGGACCAGGGGCCAATGTAGGTCAGAAAGGTCAGGGGTGATGGGTGAGCAGGACTTAGTGTGGGACAGGACACAACAGCAGAGTTTTGGATGAGCTGAAGTTTAAGGAGGGTGGAGGACGGGAGGTCGGCCAGGAGAGCATTGGAATAGTCCAGTTGTGAGGTGACAAAGGCATGGATGAGGATTTCAGTGCAGACAGAGTGAGATAACAGCGGAGGTGATGTTCTAGAGGTGGAAGTAGGCAGTCTTTGCCACGGAGAGGACATTGGGCAGGAAACTCAGCTCGAGGCCGAGGAGGACGCCAAGGATGTGAACGGTCGGGTTCAGCCTGAGACGGTGGCCGGGGATGGGGATGGAATCGGTGGTGAAGGTTGCGGAGTTTGTACGTTGAGTCGGAGCCACTGGCAACGGGAACTCTCAACGGAAAGGAGGTGAACGCTGCAGTTCCGATGTTATCACAGACCCAGATTATCATTTTTGTTTTTATGATTCACTGTCAGAATATGTGACTCGTGCTCTGGCCTGCTAAGGAACGGAGGAACAGGAGTAGGCCATTCAGCCCCTCGAACCTGTTCCGCCATTCATTTAGATCACGGCTGATCTGTATCTTAACTCCATTTATCCGTCTTGGTTCCGTATCCCTTACCTAACAAATATCTATCGATTATCATTGTGCTGGCACCATGATGCTACAGATTAGTTCTTTAGATTTGGAAAGACAATTTCAAAATTCCTTCACAGCCTCTCAAACGCCGTGTGGCGTCCTATTCTACCTCAAGCTGAGTTTCCTGCCCAATGTCCCCTCCATCGCAAAGACTGCCTACCTCCACCTCCGTAACACCAGTGACATCCTGGTGTCAGGTCCCTTGTGTCTGTGTTCGCACAGCTGCGGAATCTGGAAATCAGCAAAGCGACAAGTCCACATTCAAAATCTGTCTTTAAAGAAAGAAAGAACTTTCTACAGCGTCTCGCTTGACCTCAGGACGCTTCACAGCCAATCAGTTACTTTTGAAAGTGTAGCCACTGTTGTTTTTGCAGGCGGCCAATTTGCGCACAGCAAGATCCCACAAACAGCAATGAGGTAAATGACCAGGCAATCTGTTTTTGGTGGTGTTGGTTGAGGGATAAATGTTGACCAGAATCCCCTGCTTTTTCTTTGAAATAGTGCTGTGGGATCTTTCACGTCCATCTGAGAGGGCAGAGGGAGCTTTGAGTTGGAGCTGCAGCATCCAGTAAAGTAAACAAGGAAACATATCGCCAGGGAGAGTTGCAACTCATTGTTTATGGTGACAATCTCTCGTGATGCCAAAATAAGCCCTAAATTGACCTTTCAGTTCCCTATTGCAACACGCTGTGTGTATTCTGACCATTAAATGTGACAATATTAAAATGACAATTAAGTGTTCATGGCATTAAGAACTCATGTACACGTGGGTGAGGTACTGGATGGTGACTGGTACCCCAACAGGGAGCCAGCTGTCTCAGGAGAGGGGAAGGAATGGGGGAAGATAGTCGGCAAAAGGAGGGAACGAGAAGATTACAACTGCAATCCTTCCGAATCTCAATCATGAAATCCAAGACTGTCTATCGTTTCAAGCTGTAAAACAGCCGTCCGAGCGATCGAAGCACAAGTCATGACAAAGTAAATTAAGCAGCTAAATTCATCTGGTGGGATCAAAATGGCTGCTGCGTTTCCCTACAAAGTAGTTAATTGTATGGGAAGTGCCTTGGGACATTCTACAAAAACATAACAAGGTCCCAAATAAAGGCAAGTTCATCTTTCTAAATATAATTAGATTTTAGCCCACTCCGATCATTCCAGCAAAATTTTAACTGATTTAGTTTTCCAGTTTAGACGCACAGTCAATGATGTTTACAAGTTAATTTATTTATTTTAAACATAAGATGTGATTTTATTCTATTTCTGGATACGCTGATTTAAATCAAAGTAAACAGATTCAAATTGTTCCATTTAAAGCCTAATCAGAGATCGGGACTGATAATGAAGCATTTGTTTATTAAGTATTTAGTGCGTCTCTCACAGTAAAACAGAGGCGTAATGAGGGAAGGGGAGGGAGGAAAACTCTTGTGTCCTGAGATTCAGGCTGGGACAACTCGAAAACCCTGCTACACAACCAAAGCTACTCAGCAAAACGTTTTGGGGACAGAAATTGGATAGCACTGCCCTGCTGGCACGCACTGGGAACAATTCTCCGCCTGAACTGGGGTTGCCAACTCTGGTTGAATGTATTCCTGGAGGTTTTATCACATGACCCACCTCCACGCTCCCGCCATTGGCTGCCCAACATGTCCATCCTCGCGGAGTCCCGCCTTCCCACCAATTGCAAAGCGAACAGACTCTTCATCACGCGATTGGATGATTCTTGATTGTCAGTCAAACAACCTTTTCTCCCCATCTCCAATAGCTTTATCACTAATGAACAGAAGTTCAAAGCAAACGAAAGGAAACAATGATTTCCTACAGGGTTTTGCTCGCAACAGTATCCTGGAGATTAATCTTCGATTCCTGGAGTATCCAGGCCAATCCTGGAGGGTTGGCAAGCCGAGCCTGAACAGGTAGGCCCGAGGCCCGATCGAAATAGGACCTTGGGCCTCACTTAAATTAGACCGGTGAGCTGCAGACGCCTGTTGTACGTCTCCAGGCAGCTCAGGCGGTGAGTAACAAGCAAAGCAGACATCAACGCCAGCAACGGCCCTCGGGTCGGTTCTGGGAGGGAGGGAGGGAGGGAGGGAGGCGATTGTGAGGGGGGCGGTGAGGGAGGGGCCGGCAATGGTCTTTGTGACTGCAGGGCTGCCAGGAGGAGCTCTCCTGAACCTCCTAACCCCAAATTCGGGGGAGAATTTGGTGGCAGCCTCCAGCAGTGCCTTTAAGGACCAATGGTTAGGCCGCATGTAGACCTGGTTATCCTGAACGCAGCAGGCCCAGCGCCGGCTTTGTCCAGGGCAGCCCAATTTCAGGAAGGGGGCCTAAAGCAGGTGCTAGGCCCTGCATTAACATATTCAAGGGGCCGAATGCCTGTTGTAGGCATCCGCCCGGGACACCTTAAAAAATGGGCCCCCTGAATTTAGCAGTGGGCCTGCGCAGATTGGTTGCAGGCCGTCCCACTGCTAAATTGGTGCACTTTGCACCCGTTTTATGCCCAAAAAAACAGGCACATCGTATACCAATTTCTACACCTTTGGAGCTTAGCCAGGCAATAAAGGCTGTGTAAAAGATTCTGTTCAACGTTGGTAAAGATGAAATAATTAGTTTGGCAACAAAGAGCCAAAAAGAGAGAGTTAGCAGTAAATGGAACAGTCATACAGAGTGTTTGTAATGAACGATAGCTAGAGTTTATTATGGATGAATCTTTGTGATGAAATATCAATGATAACCAATTATTATTGCCACTGTGTAAGACATTGGTCAGACCCTATCGGGCGTACCCTGTAGCATGCTAGTCAATTAACCACAGGAAAGAAAGAACGAACTTTCATTTATATAGCACCTTTCACGATCTCAGGACAGCGCTTTACAACCAACGAAGTACTTTTGGAGTGCAGTCACTGTTGTAATGTAGGAAACACAGCAGCCAATTTGTGCACAGCAAGATCCCACAGACTGCAATGTGATAATGACCAGATAATCTGTTTTAGTGATGTTGGTTGAGGGATGAATATTGGCCCAGGACACCGGGGAGAACTCCCCTGCTCTTCTTCGAAATAGTGCCATGGGATCCTGGAGAGAGGGCAGACGGGGCCTCGGCTTCACGTCTCATCCGAAAGACAGTGCAGCACTCCCTCAGTACTGCACTGGAGTGTCAGCCTGGATTAAGTCTCTGGAGTGGGGCTTGAACCCAAAACCTTCTGACTCAGAGGCGAGAGTCACGGGAAAGATGTCACCACCAACAAAAGAGTACAGGTGATACCAGGTATTGGGAAACTAAGATGTGAGGAAAGGGTAAGGCAGTTGGACTGGTTTCCTTTGGTAAAGAGAAGAATTAATGAGCTTTTCCGAGGATTATAAAGGAGATTGACAGTGATCAACATTCTGGAGAGTCCAACTGCCGGGGCGGGGGGGGTAGGGGGGGAGCAAGTTAAAAATGAGGAAGTCGGCAGTAAGAAGGAAAGTCCGGCAGAGCTTTGTTTTTATTTGATCTCCAGGAGTGGTCAGCGCCCAGGGGTTGCCAACCCTCCAGGATTGCCCTGGAGTCTCCAGGAATTGAAGATTAATCTCCAGGACACTGCTATGACCAACACGCAGGAGAAAAATCATAGGGGCGTTAAACAAATTGTGCGCTTTCTTCATTTTTCCTTGAACGCTTTTGTCTCTTAATCATAAAAATGTTGGAGATGGGCGAGCAAAGGCTGTTTGACTGGGTGAGGCGGTTAGAGGTGGGTCTGGTGACGAAACCTCCAGGAATACGTCCAACCAGAGTTGGCGACTCTACCCTCCACGTGCGGGATAAGCCAACAAGAAAGACTATTGGTGCTGACACTATACACGGATTGAAGAGGCAGATAGAACGGGGATTCAGGGACATGGTGAGACGACGGTTAGGTGGAATTGAAATCCATCCCAAGGCTTGTTGGGGCCGAATGAAGTGTTCCTGTTCCTAAAATATTCTTCCGATTTAAATCACGAGGTTATTTATTCCAGATTTCTACTTTGATGTATTTTTGTAATAACTCTAATTTGCAAGAAACGGACCGCGGCCTCCCTTTAATTACCGAGGTATAAAATGCGATGTGTATTGGATTTGTTTGTTTAGTTATTCCGCCATGGGCTCCGGTCTGGTTATTTTGGTATTTCAAGCTTGGCCTGCTTTGGGAAGTCGAGAGATATTATTTGTTTTGATATTGCAGGACCTCAGGACGTCCCAAAGCGCTTTACAACCAACGCAGTACTTTTTTGAAGTGTATAGTCACTGTTGTAAAGTAGGAAAGACGGCAGCCAATTTAGCGCACAGCAAGATCCCACAAACAGAAATGCGATAATGACCAGATAAGCTGGGTGTTGGTTGAGGGATAAATATTGGCCAGGACACCGGGGAGAACACCTCTTCTCTACTGCATGGACACCATTTGCTAACAGGCACCTAAAGTTAGCACAGCCAATGACAGAACCCATCAGCTGCAGCCGCAAGCCTGCAATGGGACTGTCCCGTGTTCTATTTATGATTGTCACTTCTCAATCTACTGCCTCTTTCAGCTTGACAAACTTCGCTCGTGGGTTGAGAGGTCCCTTTGGGTCTTTGTAAGGATTTTCAGAGTTTTTGTCCTCTTCCCCCCCACCCCCGCTTTCTGACACAAAGGGGCCGATTTTAGCACCCGCTCTCGGGTGCGTCCTCGGCGGGGGGGCCTCGAAAATCCCGAAATGAAGCAGCGGGACCGGATCGCGCCTCGATCCCGCCCACTTCCGGGTTCCACGCTGACGCGCCGGCGTGCGCGCGCAGCCCCCGCTGGTGGGAATCCCGCAGGCAATTAAAGCCAGCGGGATGCCACTTGAGAGTATTTACTTTGCTTGTTCAGGTCATTAACTGACCTGATTAAGGGACTGTGTGTGATTTTGGATAAACATGGGACTGTTTCACACACTGGGGGAAACACTCCCCGGTCGAATGGACGTGTTGAGCTGTCAGCCTGTGGCAGCTGCAAAGGTCCATTTGACAGGTGGGGTGGGGGGAGACCCTCAGCCATTGCAGGAGGCCGCTCTGTCACTAGGGACAAAGTTTGGCCCCCACCACCCCCCTCCTGATGGTCGAAGTCTCCAACCTGCACACTTACCCCCGGGGTCCGGAGACATGTACCTACCTTGCGGACCCCCTCAGATGTACATCTTGCGGATGGGGGCTGCCGTAGCTGCAGTCATGACCTCCTCGGAGGGCGAACAGCATCACCAGCCTCACCAGCCTCGCCATCCACGCCGTCCACCTCTGACACGTGGAGCTCCACAACAGAGCGCTGTGACACATCCACCTGTACAGCAGGAGGGAGGGCTACCGCAGAGAGAGATGCGTCGCAGAGGGCACTACCCTCGCCACAGGGTCCACAGACCGAGGCTCAGCCTCCTGGACCTCTCTGAGCAGCAGTGCACACGGAGGCTCAGAGTCACTCGCCATGTAGCCGTGGACATGGCGAGTCCCGGCTGGCCCGAGCACCATCTTCTTACCTGTCGCTGTCAACGTCACCACTGCCCTCACGAACTTCTCCTCCGCAGCCTTCCAGGGTGCAACCGGGGACATCGCCGATGTCTCTCAGTCGTCTGCGCAGAAGAGCCCTGCAAATACACCTACACCCACTCTGCGGTGACAATGGGTGGCATCAGTGGTGGGTCGTCATTATTGCGCAAAACAGACAGGATTCGCGAAGACATGGCAGTGGTGGTGCCAATACAATGTGTGATGTGAGTTGTTCTGATATTCAATATAAGTAACACCCATGACAAACCCTCAAACACCCTTGTGCATCCCCTTCATGCTCACGACACATTTGCCTTACGCTGCCTACTGCACATATCTGATGCATGCCCTGTGGCTGCAGCACAGGTGGTGGCAGGTTGAGTGAGGCTGGCCGTGAGGGAGATGCACAAGAGGGTGAGTATGGGATAGAGCCATGAGATTGTATGAGGATTGGGTTGAGTGGTAGTGGCGGGATGAGTACTGGCGAGGTGAGTAAGTGCAGGTAAGATGGGGATGGGGTTTGAGTGGGTATGAGGGGTGATGTGACAGAGTAGTGTTGGCAGTGCCGAAGGAGATGTGGGGTGGGGGCAGTGTTGTGGCAGACAGTGTGTAGGGGAAAGACTACGTGTTCTCACTGTGGCTGACCTACTGCGGTCATTGCAGCGCCTCCTGCATTGTATGCAGGTGGGCGATATGTTGGTGGTGCAGGTGACCTCCTCTGCCACCTCGAGCCAGGCCTTCTTGGTGGCAGAGGCAGGCCGCTTCCTCCCGCCCGCCGGGTGGAAGATCTCTGTCCTCCCCCTCCTCCTCACCCCATGTATTGATACCTGGGGTGAGGCATCATTAAACTGGGAGCAGCCTTCCCCCTGGGCTGCTCCATGCTGTAAGTTTTCAAATTTGTTGCAGCATCTGTCAGTGGAGGACTGCCCCTTTAAATAGAGCTCCTCCAGCTGACAGATCGTACTGCGCATGCGCAGTCCGCCCGACGCGCAGACCAGCAGCGCGGAGCCCGGAGGTGCAGTTAAGTGGCTCCAATTAGTGTGTTGCCTGCTACGATCGCGCGGGAAACCCACCCGCCGAGAACCCGCACCCCTGGTAAAATCGGGCCCAAATTGTCCCCATCCCTTTAAATTTCACTTACACACAAATTTCCCCATCTAGCACAAGTGTGCTCCCTACACTTGTTCCAGTCCACACCTGGATAAGGATGAAAATCAGCTGACCAGGAAATTTGGGTGCTATTAACCCATTACCGCTCGGGCAGAATTAACACCAGCCCCTGGAATTTCGGTGAGGATTATTCCAATCTCGGGGAAATGGTGGAAATTTCTATTTACATCATTTAATTGGGGCTTCCAGCAATATCCCGCCGAAATCTTAGTGAGAGATCCCCATGGGAAATTCCACCGTTGGTTAATCAAGTCCCTTAGTGTGCTGGTTATGTGTTCGGATTACTGCCTGAAGGATTTTGGACTTATCGATATGGACTTTCAGCACCTGCTTTGAAGGAAGACTAAAAGAATAGATTTGGTAACAAAGCAGAATTTGGTTAAAAGTATAAACAGCAAATGAGGGATGATTCACCTGCAGTCAATACAATCAAGACCAAATCGAGTTAGGTCTTTAAGATTATGAAAGGGTTTAGAATCATAGAATCATAGAAGTTTACAACATGGAAACAGGCCCTTCGGCCCAACATGTCCATGTCGCCCAGTTTATACCACTAAGCTAGTCCCAATTGCCTGCACTTGGCCCATATCCCTCTATACCCATCTTACCCATGTAACTGTCCAAATGCTTTTTAAAAGACAAAATTGTACCTGCCTCTACTACTGCCTCTGTAGACACTCACCACCCTTTGAGTGAAAAAATTGCCCCTCTGGACCCTTTTGTATCTCTCCCCTCTCACCTTAAATCTATGCCCCCTCGTTATGGAATCCCCTACCTTTGGGAAAAGATTTTGACTATCTACCTTATCTATGCCCCTCATTATTTTATAAACTTCTATAAGATCACCCCTAAACCTCCTACTCTCCAGGGAAAAAAGTCTCAGTCTATCCAACCTCTCCCTATAAGTCAAACCATCAAGTCCCGGTAGCATCCTAGTAAATCTTTTCTGCACTCTTTCCAGTTTAATAATATCCTTTCTATAATAGGGTGACCAGAACTGTACACAGTATTCCAAGTGTGGCCTTACTAATGTCTTGTACAACTTCAACAAGACATCCCAACTCCTGTATTCAGTGTTCTGACCAATGAAACCAAGCATGCTGAATGCCTTCTTCACCACCCTATCCACCTGTGACTCCATTTTCAAGGAGCTATGAACCTGTACTCCTAGATCTCTTTGTTCTATAACTCTCCCCAACGCCCTACCATTAACGGAGTAGGTCCTGGCCCGATTCGATCTACCAAAATGCATCACCTCACATTTATCTAAATTAAACTCCATCTGCCATTCATCGGCCCACTGGCCCAATTTATCAAGATCCCGTTGCAATCCTGGATAACCTTCTTCACTGTCCACAATGCCACCAATCTTGGTGTCATCTGCAAACTTACTAACCATGCCTCCTAAATTCTCATCCAAATCATTAATATAAATAACAAATAACAGCGGACCCAGCACCGATCCCTGAGGCACACCGCTGGTCACAGGCCTCCAGTTTGAAAAACAACCCTCTACAACCACCCTCTGTCTTCTGTCGTCAATCCAATTTTGTATCCAATTGGCTACCTCACCTTGGATCCCGTGAGATTTAACCTTATGTAACAACCTACCATGCGGTACCTTGTCAAAGGCTTTGCTAAAGTCCATGTAGACCACGTCTACTGCACAGCCCTCATCTATCTTCTTGGTTACCCCTTCAAAAAACTCAATCAAATTCGTGAGACATGATTTTCCTCTCACAAAACCATGCTGACTGTTCCTAATCAGTCCCCGCCTCTCCAAATGCCTGTAGATCCTGTCTCTCAGAGTACCCTCTAACAACTTACCCACTACAGATGTCAGGCTCACCAGTCTGTAGTTCCCAGGCTTTTCCCTGCCGCCCTTCTTAAACAAAGGCACAACATTTGCTACCCTCCAATCTTCAGGCACCTCACCTGTAGCTGTCAATGATTCAAATATCTCTGCTAGGGGACCCGCAATTTCCTCCCTAACCTCCCATAACGTCCTGGGATACATTTCATCAGGTCCCGGAGATTTATCTACCTTGATGCGCGTTAAGACTTCCAGCACCTCCCTCTCTGTAATATGTACACTCCTCAAGACATCACTATTTATTTCCCCAAGTTCCCTAACATCCATGCCTTTCTCAACCGTAAATACCGATGTGAAATATTCATTTAGGATCTCACCCATCTCTTGTGGTTCGATAGGGTATTTGTAGAGAAGATGTTTCCACTTGAGGGGCTATGCATATAAGATAGTCACTAATAAATCCAATAGGGAGTTCAGGAGAAACTTCTTTACACAGAGAATGCTAAGAATGTGGAACTTGCTACCACAAGGAATAGCTGAAGCAAATAGCATAGATTCATTTAAGGGGAAGCTAGATAAACACATGAGGATCAGAAGGTTATGCTGATAGGGTTAGATAAAGTAGGATGGGAGGAGGCTCGTTTGGAGTATAAACACTGGCATGGACCAGTTGGGCTGAATGGCCTGTTTCTGTGCTGTACATTCTATGAAATTATAGGTAGACTAATTTGGGATCAATAGCCGACTGAGGAATAGATTCATTACATCGAAAGAGCAAAGAACTATGTAAAACTTGGCCAAAATCAGAGTGCATGATGGTCTTTGCTTACTGTCCAGGATGTTGAAGAGAAAGGTATCATGGATTTTATTGTTGCCTTGGGAAGGCTGCCTGTTTTGTGATGCGTAATATTAGTCAAATGAAACCTAAACCAAGAGGGCAAATGGATTGTGATAGGAAATGATAACGAAACAAAGTGTGAATCTTTGGTGAAACCCCCAAGAGGTTTGGGCTTTTGGAGATTAAGATTGAGAAATAGTAAGAAGCCACTTATGTTACATTTTCTATTCGGTGGTTAAATCTGCAGAAGCAACGTTTGGTGGAACTGCAGTGTCGGTCTGTGATTTCACCCTAGACAAGGAGTCTCACGATTGCATGGTCCGCATGACCAAATTTGCCCTGGGAGGGCTAATGTTGCCTACCTGGGGAACGGGGGGGGGGGGGGGAATATTGCAAGAAGCAGTTTAAAGAAGAAATCGCCAATGAAAAATTAACTCCTCATCTCCCGAATCCAAAGAACTGAGTTTCGAGTTGCACATCAGGGATAAGATTGTACGGCATCTTTATCAGTAAATTTATTTATTGTGCCTTAATGTCAATAAGATTATTTAGAGTGTTTAAAGATATTTTAAGGCCATTCAGTCTTGGTTGATTCTTACCTTTCATGCCCTAAAGAGTTAAGAACCTTACACAGCCTGAAGTTTAAGAGTTCAAATCCCACTGTGGGAAGTTGTGAAATTAAATCCACTAAGCTGCGGGCTAGGACCAGACAAAAATGACCATGAAAGCTGCTGACTTGTTGTAGAAACCCAACAGGTTCACCAATGTCCTCCAGAACCTACCTACTCCCTACCCAGTCTGGCCTGGAGATAGGATTATCACTTCCTCGGGGCAATAGGGGATGGGCAATAAATGTGACCTAAAATTAGGGTTGCTCGCATTCCAAGAACAAATTAAAATAAAATTCAGTCAATGAACAAGAAGAGATAAACAACTGGACAGTGGCAGGAGGCGGAGTTTAACTGGTCAAGTATTAAATCACCTTTTTAGCTTTCACAATATTCAGCTCTCTTTATTTAAACAAAGCTGCTAAAATCTCTGTGGATTTCTAGAGTTCAACATTGCCATGTTTAAACACCCAGGAAGAAAAGGTTACATTTTGCGAGTCACCGCCAAAAGACTGAGCCACCAATTCTCCAAACCACACTCTCATTTATAGCCATCTGCTTATATCAGCTGGGAATTAACTCCTGGCCTGGGACTACCTAAAATTGGGGAGAATATTACAAAAAAGGGAATTAAAATGATGAACAATAGTGTGATCTCAGGTCAAGCCCCTGGTTTTGCTGACTGATTAATAACCTTTCAGATTGACAAGTGGACATTGAGTGTGTAAGTATGATACTACTGGAAGAGAAGTGAGATTTTCCACAATCGTAGAAATGACAGCACAAAACCTCATCGTGCGAACTCCGACTAATTTCCCGTCCGTCAGCTCAGCAGTTTCGGTGGGGCCGAATGAATTCACTCCATTCTTGTCGGTTCTGAACTAGCCCTGGTCACTTCAATTCCTTTCTGTGACAAGTCACTCTTGACATTATCTACCCAATGTTTCCTTGGTCTTCCTCGGCTTCTTGTTCCACGTACCTCCATACTCGGGGTCGTGAAAGGTATTCTGGCTGTTTCCCTCCATGAAAGGTGTCCAAAACCATCGTAGACGTCCTCCTTGGATCTTCTGGCCGCTTCAATCCCTTTCTGTGACAAATCACAACCAATGACCTGGTTGGTTCTACTCGTTGTCTATTGTCACGTTCTGTGCTCTCTACACCTGGTAATTTGCCCCCAGAGACGAACTTGTTTCTTGTCCTTTTAAATGATGTTCTAATTCCTGCCTTAATAGTCACTTGTGGTGAAGCAATCCATGTTAGAATTATAGAATCATACAGCATGGAAAGAGGCCATTCAGCCCATCGTGCCTGTGCTGCATCTTTGAAAGAGCTGTCCAATTGGTCCCACTCCCCCGCTCTTTCCCCATAACCCTGCAAATTTTTCCTTTTCAAGAATTTATCCAATTTTGAAAGTTACTATTGAATCTGCTTCCACCGCCCTTTCAGGCAGTGCGTTCCAGATCATAACAATATTCTCATAACCCTCTGCGTGAAAACAAATTCTAACTTCCCCCTTCATTCCAGTGATACTACGTCCCCTCATTCCTACATAACAACAGTGACTACACCTCAAAAGTTCTACATTGGCTGTAAATCGCTTTGGGACGTCCTGAGGTCATGAAAGGTGCTATAGAAACGCAAGTCTCTTTTTTTTTACCCATTCACCAACCAAAGGGAGCAATCTTTTACTATTTACTCTTCTGAAGTCTTTTGTAAATGACTGCAACATATGAAAGATATTAAGTTGACTCCATGGTCCCCCACCTCTGTTTCTCACTTTCCATTTTATATAGATCACTCCTCCAGTTAATGGGGAGTTCAGCGAGGCACACTTTCCCATTAGATGCATGGGTTACATTCCACCTCCAGTCCACTGCAATCTATCACTCACCATTTTGAAGTTAGAATAAAGGAGGCAAAGATCACATCCTACTTGGAAAATATCGCATTAAGGCTGAGTCCCTCTTTGAAGTGTTTATACCCCTGAATTAACTGTTGATCTGTGGGTGAAAAATTAAGTTAAGTGGCCGTGTTGATTCAACTGATTGAAAAATCACGCCCTCCAATAGGTAGCATTGCTGTGAACCTGCTCCTGAGCATATCCCTCACTGCCATCTGTGTCCATTGAGTCTCCAGTTCTAGTTGTCTCCTGCATCCATTTTATAATAATGGCTCCCGGTCTATTTTAAAAATTCTCATCCTTGTTTTCAAATCCCTCCATGGCCTCTCCCCTCCCTTCCTCTGTAACATGATCCAGCCCTACAACCCTCTGAGATCTCTGCGTTCCTCTAATTCTTGCCTCTTGCGCATCCCCGATTTTCATCGTTCCACCATTGGCGGCCGTGCCTCCAGCTGTCTCGGCCCTAAGCTCTGGAATTCCCTCCCTAAACCTCTCCGCCTCTCTACCTCTCTCTTGTCCTTTAAGACGCTGCTTAAAACCTATGTCTTTGGCCAAGCTTTCGGTCACCTGTCCTAATATCTCCTTATATGGCTCAGTGTCAAATTTTGTCTGACAATGTTCCTGTGAAGCGCCTTGGGACGTTTTACTATGTTAAAGGCGCTATATAAATGCAAGTTGTTGTTGCTGTTGTTCTATTACCGTCACTGGGAACGATTATGTCCGTTGGACACAGGTGGCCTCTAGTGTTGGTGGCTGAGGTCTGTTGTTTGCCCATTGTTTATGGCACAGGATAGTGTATTAGGGGAACAACTGAGGTGCTGAGGTCCCACACACCAGGCACGCACCAGGCTCATCAAAGCCTCAAAAAACAATGTTAACGAGGTCCTCGCCCCATCAGACGGCCTTACTGCCTGTACAGCACCAGTGCCCATATAAATGGAGTGTGGAAAATTGGCCAATCGGCCATGTTGGTTCCTGTCCCTTAAAGGGGAGCCTGTTTGGTAGTTGTGCCAAGTCGCTGCACTTTGACCTTGTGGGGCTGATTTTAAGGCCCCCCCACCTCCGCCGGCTGGCGTAAATGGGATGACAGAGAGTGGGGGTAAAGGGTAGGTACTCAGATTGGCAGGATGTGTCAAGTGGTGTTCCCCAGGGATCTATTCTGTTCTGGAGCCTCAACTTTTCAGCATATTTATTAATGACTTGGATGAAGGAATAGAGAGCCTTGGTCAGACCCCATCTGAAGTACTGCGTTCAGTTCTGGGCACCGCACCTCAGGAAGGATAGATTGGCCTTGGAGGGGGTGCAGTGCAGATGCACCAGAATGATACCGGGGCTTAGAGAGTTAAATTACAAGGACAGGTTGCATAAACTTGGCTTGTATTCCTTCGAGGTTAGAAGGTTGAGGGGTGATCTGATCGAGGTGTTTAAAATGTTAAAAGGATTTGCCAGGATAGATACGGAGAAACTATTTCCTCTGATGGGGGATTCAGGAATGAGGGGACACAGTCTTAAAATTAGAGCTCGGCCATTTAGGAGGGAAATTCGGAAGTATTCTTCACACAAAGGGTAGTGGAAATCTGCGACGTTCTCCCCCAAAAGGCTGTGGATGCTGGGGGACAATTGGAGCTTTTGATAGATTGATAGGTTTTTGTTGGGTAAGGGTATCGAAGTGTATGGAGCAAAGGCGGGAAAATGGAGTGAAGGTGCAGATCAGCTGTGATCTGATTGAATGGCGGAGCAGTCTCGAGGGGCTGAATGGCCTCCTCCTGTTCCTGTGTCCATGACAGTGCTTGTGCTCCTTCAAATTACAACATCTCAAGAATATTTCTCTGTTTTGCAACAAGATTACACATAAGGGTGAACGTCCCAATATGCACCCGGGGTCGGCAGGGCCATAAGACAAGGGAGGGGCCCAATCTGCAGGAGGGCTAAAAATTCATAGAGCTTTGACTCCCTCGGAGGAGGTCATCCAGGACGTCCAAGAGCATTGAGGGGGATAGAAGAAGATGACGTATCAGACCTTCCCCAAGCACGGGGCTAGTGCCATCTTGTTCTTGTATCTATTCCCCCGTCTCATTCACTCCCACACCAACATACGCACGACCACAGCAGATTTGTCTTGGAGCCAGCATTCCTGCATTCTTCCCAATTGTGCCAGGAAGAGGATCTTGTCGGTGCAAGTGAGGAGCTGTCAGTGAGGAGTGGTAGAGAAGGAGCAGGAACCTGCTAATCAGATGACTATATGGTCACCATCAATGACTCTCTGTACGTTCTCAAATGCAGCAAACGTGTCATGGTCCTGTTTGCACTTTGATGGGAAGGAGATGAAAGGGACAGGCCATGCTAACAAGGCGTCAGTCACCTGCTTGATGGACGTCTGGCCAGCATATTGGCTGATACTACAGTGCTAGCCTGGAACAATCCGGAAGCAGTTTACGATTCACTTTTGCCAGAATTAGCTGATCTTGGGAACCCAGCATACAACTGCTTTATTCAGGCAAATTTTACCCTCGTCTATTTGAAGTGAAAATAACAGGAATTACAGGAACTAAAGTCGACATCCCGTCCTTTACCACACCAGTTGACTACGTCCGCTAGAAAAGGGAGAAGAGGCCCCCCAATTCCAGTAGAAATGTATTTCAGCCACAAACAAACGAGGCAGGGACCCTGTCCAAAAATTCACTCCTACAAAACCCCCACACTCTCCCCAGTACACCCAAAGCCCCCAGGAATTTCAGGGCCTTATCGAGTCTACAGTATCGAAGGAGGCCTTTCGGCCCATTCGGTCTGTGCCAGCTCTTCGTAAGAGCAATCTTAATGACCGGCACAGCTGATCATAAAACAACAACTTGCATTCATATAGCGCCTTTAATGTAGTAAAACGTCGCAAAGGCAGGTCACTGGGACATTTCCAAACAAAGATTGGCACCGAGCCACATAAGGAAATATTGGGACAGGTGACCAAAAGCTTGTCCAAAGAGGTAAGTTTAAAGGACCGTCTTGAAGGAGAAGAGAGAGGCAGAGAGGTTTAGGGAGGGAATTCCAGAGCTCGGGACCTTGGCGGTTGAAGGCACGGCCGCCAATGGTGGGGCGAAGGATGTGGGGGATGCACAAGAGGCCAGAATTGGAGGAACACAGAGTTCTCGAAGGGTTGTAGGGCTGGAGGAGGTTACTTACCACATCAATTGACTACATCCACCTGAAAAGGGATGAGTGCCTCTCAATTCCAGCAGAAATGTTTCTCAGCGTCACTCTGCTCCCAAATACGCTCCTACAAACCGCCACTGACCAGAGGAATGTCGAGTGAACGTACTGAGTGTTCATTCTCTAATATCGCCAATAATAATTTCAAGGATTAAATCTTTCACAACCCAAGTTCCCCTCCTGACTTGGACATTTTTGGCCATTTCTTCATTGTCGCTGGGTCAAAACACGGGAACTCCCGATCTACCAGGCCTGTGGGAGTAACTTCACCACGCAAACTGCAGCTCACCACCTTCTAAT
The DNA here is from genome assembly GCF_035084215.1 of Heptranchias perlo. Taxonomy (NCBI): domain Eukaryota; kingdom Metazoa; phylum Chordata; class Chondrichthyes; order Hexanchiformes; family Hexanchidae; genus Heptranchias; species Heptranchias perlo. Next base: position 9,084,830 of record NC_090362.1, on the reverse strand, counting down.
GGGAAACTAGGGATGAGCAATAAATGCCAGCCTTGCCAGCGATGCCCACATCCCGAGAATGAGTTGAAGTAAAACTTATCAATTGGAATGTACAACAGTATCACCATGTGGTAAACCACAGTAATGCAGCAATGAATATTTAATTCCAGTTTTCACACAACTGGAGTCCCCAGCAGTTCACCTGCTAAAGGAGCCCTCTTAAAGGGAAATGGTACATTTTTTAAAAAATTGATTGTAGTTGCATGTACCCATGGCTGCATTTCGCTCCATGCATTAGCCCCAAGTGATGTTCAATAGCTGCTGAAGAGGAAACCAGCAGAATTGTGTCCTAATTCTCCACTTCTGACTGCAGTGTATCCCATTGCCAGTGTGAACACCAGAGTCACACTGATCTAATATCAAGTGGCCAACCATGGGTTGAAGCTGTTTGAATGAATGGCAATGGTTCTGAGGAGTGTGTTACAGCAGAGGTTCTGTTATTCCCTTTCAGTGCTGACAGGGATTTCGAAGGTACAGGAACCACCATCATTATGATTGTAAACAATTTTACAACACCAAGTTATAGTCCAGCAATTTTATTTTAAATTCACAAGCTTTCGGAGATTTTCTCCTTCCTCAGGTAAATGTTTCAAGATCTCCTTGAAGCCTACGCATTTATACATATTGAATAATACATGGTGTTTACAGACTGCCTCTGCAACTGCCCGTTGCCCGTTGCAGAGGCAGTCTGTAAACACCATGTATTATTCAATATGTATAAATGCGTAGGCTTCAAGGAGATCTTGAAACATTTACCTGAGGAAGGAGAAAATCTCCGAAAGCTTGTGAATTTAAAATAAAATTGCTGGACTATAACTTGGTGTTGTAAAATTGTTTACAATTGTCAACCCCAGTCCATCACCGGCATCTCCACATCATCATTATGATGACACCTCCATCTGGGACCCTGCAGCAAACTATAAAAGCTCTTGCACAATGGATCTCACTTTCTTCCCATTCGATCTTCAGAAATGCTTCATGAAACCCGACTCCTGGACATACTACAGATCACAGGTTGGTGTAAAACAGATTGACAGCCAAGTGGATAAGAGATTTCTTTGACAATGGAGAGTGGGAAATCATATCTGCAATTGGAGGCAGAGGCAAAGGAACTGATGGCTGCTGATTGCAATCGAGCACCTGCCTCCATTCGACACATTATTCCTTTGAATTCCACGCATTGGTTTATCATTCATAACTGTTCTTGTCTTCTATCTCCCTTCCATGAGCAGATGAGGAGACTTTTTTTTTAACACAGCGAGTTGTTATGATCTGGAATGCGCTGCCTGAAAGGGTGGTGGAAGCAGATTCAGTTGTAACTTCCAAAAGGGAATTGGATAAATACTTGGAAAGGAAAAATTTGCAGGGCTATGGGGAAAGAGCAGAGGAGTGGGTCTAATTGGATAGCTCTTTCAGAGAGCCGGCACTGTCACAATGGGCCGAATGGCCTCCCAATGAAGCAGAGAAAATATCCCTCAGCACTTCTGTTCTTTTATCTCTCACAATCTTCCTCCTTGTCTTTGATGTTTGTCGACGAAGGTTTACCAGACTGATTCCTGGGATGGCAGGACTGACGTATGAGGAGAGATTGGGTCGACTAGGCCTATATTCACTAGAGTTTAGAAGAATGAGAGGTTATCTCATCGAAACATATAAAATTCTAACAGGACTAGACAGACTAGATGCAGGGAGGATGTTCCCAATGGCTGGGGAGTCCAGAACCAGGGGTCACAGTCTCAGGATACGGGGTATGCCATTTAGAACCAAGATGAGGAGAAATTTCATCACTCAGAGGGTGGGGAACCTGTGGAATTCTCTACCACAGAAGGCAGTGGAGGCCAAGCCATTAGATGTATTCAAGAAGGAGATAGATATATTTATTAATGCTAAAGGGATCAAGGGATATGGGGATAAAGCGGGAACAGGGTACTGAGTTAGACGATCAGCCATGATGATTTTGAATGGCGGAGCAGGCCCGAAGGGCCGAATGGCCTACTCTTGATCCTATTTTCTATGTTTCTATGTAATCGTCTCATCATCTTCTAAGATTATTCTCCCTTAATTGGAGACTGCTATGTCCACCATCGACACGCCTCGACCCGTAAACTAACGGCACACTGGGTTCACAAAACGTCCCTCCACAAACTTCCCAAAATCCTCTGCATGCGAATCCCCATTGATAGATACTCTGCGGACACGCACAAAACAAGCTCATAAATCAGGAACGAGAAGGTCACACTAGATTCCATTCACTGCATCACGAATCATGTGATGAAGGAAAGTGACTCACATGAGGTAAGAAACAGTTCTGTTTTGTCCTATATAGAATCATAGAATGATTACAGCACAGAATGAGGCCATTCAGCCCATTGAGCCCGTGCCCGCTCTGTGTAAGAGCAATCCAGTTAGTCCCATTCCCATTTCATACATCTACAATATATGAAAAATCTAAATGTCTGTGTGCACATCCTATTTGCAAAGCCTCACTGTTTGTCACATTTTTGCATCAACTTTCCTTTATAAATTCCCATGTCTACGTTTATAATGGAGACTGCCCATGTAAACTTGTCACGTTGTAATTACATCCTCCTTCCAATGGTGGCGCCACATTGCCTCAGTTTTACATCCCCAACTCCTCAGCCTGTACGATGGAAAAGCTTCTATGCTACAACCAACTGAACTTCGGTGCTTCCCAAATTGCTGTAAAAGTTGCTATTTAGCTATAAATAATAATATCAAAGTATTGTATAAAGATAAGGATAGAATATATGATTTTACAATCAGGACTAAATGTAACTCCAGACCCACAGCAATGTGGTTGATTCTTAATTGCCCTCTGAAATGGCCTAGCAAGCCACTCAGTTGTAAAATCTCGCTACGAAAAGTCATAATAAGAATAAAACCGGACGGACCACCCGGCATCGGACCACTAGGCGCCGGACACGACAACGGCAAAACACCAAGCCCAGTCGACCCTGCAAGGTCCTCCTTACTAACATCTGGGGACTTGTGCCAAAATTGGGAGAGCTGTCCCACAGACGAGTCAAGCAACAGCCTGACATAGCCATACTCACAGAATCATACCTTTCAGCCAACGTCCCAGACTCTTCCATCACCATCCCTGGGTATGTCCTGTCCCACCGGCAGGACAGACCCACCAGAGGTGGCGGTACAGTGATATACAGTCAGGAGGGAGTGGCCCTGGGAGTCCTCAACATTGACTCTGGACCCCATGAAATCTCATAGCATCAGGTCAAACATGGGCAAGGAAACCTCCTGCTGATTACCACCTACCGTCCTCCCTCAGCTGATGAATCAGTCCTCCTCCACATTGAGCACCACTTGGAGGAAGCACTGAGGGTAGCAAGGGCACAAAATGTACTCTGGGTGGGGGACTTCAATGTCCATCACCAAGAGTAGCTCGGTAGCACCACTACTGACCGAGCTGGCCGAGTCCTGAAGGACATAGCTGCTAGACTGGGCCTGTGGCAGGTGGTGAGCGAACCAACACGAGGGAAAAACTTACTTGACCTCATCCTCACCAATCTACCTGTCGCAAATGCATCTGTCCATGACAGTATTGGTAGGAGTGACCACCGCACAGTCCTCGTGGAGATGACGTCCTGTCTTCACACTGAGGACACCATCCAACGTGTTGTGTGGCACTACCACCGTGCTAAATGGGATAGATTCAGAACAGATCTAGCAGCTCAAAACTGGGCATCCTTGAGGCGCTGTGGGCCATCAGCAGCAGCAGAATTGTATTCCAGCACAATCTGTAACCTCATGGCCCGGCATATTCCTCACTCTACCATTACCAACAAGCCAGGGGATCAACCCTGGTTCAATGAGGAGTGCAGAAGAGCATGCCAGGAGCAGCACCAGGCGTACCTAAAAATGAGGTGCCAACCTGGTGAAGCTACAACTCAGGACTACATGCATGCTAAACAGCGGAAGCAACATGCTATAGACAGAGCTAAGCGATTCCACAACCAACGGATCAGATCAAAGCTCTGCAGTCCTGCCACATCTAGTCATGAATGGTGGTGGACAATTAAACAACTTACGGGAGGAGGAGGCTCTGCAAACATCCCCATCCTCAATGATGGCAGAGTACAGCACGTGAGTGCAAAAGACAAGGCTGAAGCGTTTGCAACCATCTTCAGCCAGAAGTGTCGAGTGGATGATTCATCTCGGCCTCCTCCCGATATCCCCACCATCACAGAAGCCAGTCTTCAGCCAATTCGATTCATTCCACATGATATCAAGAAACGGCTGAGTGCACTGGATACAGCAAAGGCTATGGGCCCGGACAACATCCCAGCTGTAGTGCTGAAGACTTGTGCTCCAGAACTAGCTGCACCTCGAGCCAAGCTGTTCCAGTACAGCTACAACACTGGCATCTACCCGACAATGTGGAAAATTGCCCAGGTATGTCCTGTCCACAAAAAGCAGGACAAATCCAATCCGGCCAATTACCGCCCCATCAGTCTGCTCTCAATCATCAGCAAAGTGATGGAAGGTGTCGTCGACAGTGCTATCAAGCGGCACTTACTCACCAATAACCTGCTCACCAATGCTCAGTTTGGGTTCCGCCAGGACCACTCGGCTCAAGACCTCATTACAGCCTTAGTCCAAACATGGACAAAAGAGCTGAATTCCAGAGGTGAGGTGAGAGTGACTACCCTTGACATCAAGGCAGCATTTGACCGAGTGTGGCACCAAGGAGCCCGAGTAAAATTGAAGTCAATGGGAATCAGGGGGAAAACTCTCCAGTGGCTGGAGTCATACCTAGCACAAAGGAAGATGGTAGTGGTTGTTGGAGGCCAATCATCTCAGCCCCAGGGCATTGCTGCAGGAGTTCCTCAGGGCAGTGTCCTAGGCCCAACCATCTTCAGCTGCTTCATCAATGACCTTCCCTCCATCATAAGGTCAGAAATGGGGATGTTCGCTGATGACTGCACAGTGTTCAGTTCCATTCGCAACCCCTCAAATAATGAAGCAGTCCGAGCCTGCATGCAGCAAGACCTGGACAACATCCAGGCTTGGGCTCATAAGTGGCAAGTAACATTCGTGCCAGATAAGTGCCAGGCAATGACCATCTCCAACAAGAGAGAGTTTAACCACCTCCCCTTGACATTCAACGGCATTACCATCGCCGAATCCCCCACCATCAACATCCTGGGGGTCACCATTGACCAGAAACTTAACTGGACCAGCCATATAAATACTGTGGCTATGAGAGCAGGTCAGAGGCTGGGTATTCTGCGGCGAGTGACTCACCTCCTGACTCCCCAAAGCCTTTCCACCATCTACAAGGCACAAGTCAGGAATGTGATGGAATACTCTCCACTTGCTTGGATGAGTGCAGCTCCAACAACATTCAAGAAGCTCGACACCATCCAAGATAAAGCAGCCCGCTTGATTGGCACCCCATCCACCACCCTAAACATTCACTCCCTTCACCAGCGGCGCACTGTGGCTGCAGTGTGTACCATCCACAGGATGCACTGCAGCAACTCGCCAAGGCTTCTTCGACAGCACCTCCCAAACCCGCGACCTCTACCACCGAGAAGGACAAGGGCAGCAGGCACATGGGAACAACACCACCTGCACGTTCCCTTCCAAGTCACACACCATCCCGACTTGGAAATATATCGCCGTTCCTTCATCGTCGCTGGGTCAAAATCCTGGAACTCCCTTCCTAACAGCACTGTGGGAGAACCTTCACCACACGGACTGCAGCGGTTCAAGAAGGTGGCTCACCACCACCTTCTCAAGGGCAATTAGGGATGGGCAATAAATGCCGGCCTCGCCAGCGACGCCCACATCCCGTGAACGAGTAAAAAAAATATCGGCACTCCCTGATTAAAAACTGGGTTCCGCCCCACATTCCTGTGCCCCTTCCTTGCTTTCTGCCCTCACCGGCCCCAGGAATGTCCTGGCCAGAGGCTCCAATTACTAGTGTGTGGCCATGAAACCCAGAGTGGACCAGCAGCCCAGTCGTCGTGAGTTCAAATCCCACCTGAGCAAGTTGTGAAATCGAATTCAATAAAATCGGGTCATTTTCAGGGGGGGAGAAAAACCAAACTGGTTCAGTAATGTCCTTCGGAGAAGAAGACTTGCCGCCCCCCCTCGGACTGGTCTGCACAAGGTTAGCACAAATGCCCTCTTTTTAATGGCCCAGCAAGCCCCTCAGTACAGAAGTACTGAGACCACTTTCTCTGGGGAACTGGGGATGGGCAATGATTGTGACCTGGTCAATGTCGCACAGGTCCCAAGAATAAACAAAAAAGAACCCCAGGGCAGATTTTAGTCTTTGCCCCCTGGGCAGTAACCTGGAGAAGTGGGTCTCCCACCCCTTAATAGAACCCGATTTTCATTCCATTCAAATCAATGTGTTTTACAATGGGCAATTGATTGGCTCCCCCAGATTACCACCCAGACGGTGAAGATGTAAATCTACCCCCAAGCCTGGATTAACTTTCCTTCATTGCAATCTGGGACTCAGAAGGTTGTGAGTTCAAGTCCCACTCCAGGGACTTGAGCACATAATCCAGGCCGACACTCCCAGTGCAGTACTGACGGAGTGCTGCACTGTCGGAGGTGCCGTCTTTCGGATGAGGCATCAACCTGAGACCCTGTCTGCCCTCTCAGGGGAATGTAAAAGATCCCATGGCACGATTCGAAAAAGAGCTGGGGAGTTCTCCCCGGTATCCTGGCCAATATTTACCCCTCAGCCAACATCACTAAAACAGATGATTTGGTCATTTACCTCAGTGCTGTTTGTGGGATCTTGCTGTGCGCAAATTGGCTGCCGCGTCTCCTACATTACAACAGTGACTACACTTCAAAAGTACTTCATTGGCTGTAAAGCACTTTGGGACATTCTGAGGTTGTGAAAGGCGCTACATAAATGCAAAAGGAGTAGATTTTCCGCCAGATCGTGTGGGTTTCTCAGTGCAATCCGGCCAAACCAGCCCAAAAGATCAAAGAGTTTCTATTGGCTTATTTTTGGTGATAAACCCATTTCCAGCTGCATTAATCAAACTCCTGAATACATCGAGGAATACTTCTTATTTTACAAAAAAAACAATTACACTTTGTTAAGACTGCCAGACTGCGCTGGTTGATGGAAGATTTTACGTTTGTGATTATGCGAATGTATTTTAGCGTAAACTTGAACTGTATCCCAGCTGGTGCAATTTTCACAATTTGTGCCCAAAGTGGAAACTTGACCCGAAGTTCTTTGACAGTGACGATGCTGCACCCTCTGCTGGTGGCAAGAGGTAAATCGTGAAGCTGGGACACACTGCGACTCGAGATGGGGCTGAGACTACGGTCCAGTGTTAGAGCTATTCTGCCCCCTCGTGGTTATTATCCAGTAGTGCTGCATAGAATTACAGAGAATGTGCAGCACAGAAACAGGCCACTCGGCCCAGCGGGTCTATGCTGGTGTTTATGCTCCACACGAGCCCCCTCCCACCCTTCTTCATCTGACCCCATCAACATATCCTATTCCTTTCTCCATCATGTGTTTATCCAGCTTCCCCTTAAAGGCATCCATGCTCGTCGCCTCAACTACTCCATGTGGTAACGAGTTCCACAGTCTAACCACTCTCTGAGTAAAGAAGTTTCTCCTGAATTCCCTATTGGATTTATTAGTGACTATCTTATATTTATGGCCCCTGGTTCTGGTCTCCCCCCACAAGAGGAAACATTTTCTCTACGTCTACCCTATCGAACCCTTTCATAATCTTAAAGACCTCGATCAGGTCACTCCTCAGTCTTTTCTTTTCTGGAGAAAAGAGCCCCAGCCTGTTCAATCTTTCCTGATAGGAATAACCTCTCAGTTCTGATGTCATCCTTGTAAATCTTTTATGCACCATCTCCGGTTCCTCTACTTTAATCCCAAAAGAATTTGTTATTGCAGGTCTTAACACTTTGGATTTTTTTAAATCAAGTGCCCTGAGCCGATCACAGTGATGCTTTCTCTGCATCAGTAAAACCAATCTTACCGATTACTGCCAGCAAAAAGAAACATTTCAATGAACTGTCTATCATTTTGGAATTTATTTTTAACTTGCAGATTGTAAATAGATTTTTTTTTAATTATTTCTGTACAAATGGGACAATTTACACAAAATAGACAGGATTGTTGGGATCTAGCAGTGAGATACAGGGCAATAATTAAACCTGCAGCTTCCGAAGACGTGGTTAATGCACCTTGACAATTAATAATTGTTTCTCTCAGCCCCTTATACCTTTTAATTAGGATTTCTGCTTTCTATTTTATCCATTTTCAGTGTTTATTTTTGGACCCTTCAGGTTTTATCATCCCCTTGATTGGCACCCCATCCACCACCCTAAACATTCACTCCCTTCACCACCGGCGCACAGTGGCTGCAGTGTGTACCATCCACAGGATGCACTGCAGCAACTCGCCAAGGCTTCTTCGACAGTCCCTCCCAAACCCGCGACCTCTACCACCTAGAAGGACAAGAGCAGCAGGTGCATGGGAACACCACCTGCACGTTCCCCTCCAAGTCACACACCATCCCGACTTGGAAATATGGGTCAAAACGGACTGCAGCAGTTCAAGAATAAGGCTCACCATTACTGTTCGCTCTAAGCTGCGCCCGTGCAGCAGTCTGTTGTGTGCTGCGCACTTCACCATTCCTTCCCCTGTGTTGCTCGCTGTAGTGTCCTGGAGGTTAATGTTTGAACGGTGGGGACTCCAGGACATTCCTGGAGGGTTGGCAACCCCAGCTGAGCGTGTGCTTTGTATAAACTCGCAGGGCCGACTGGGGTTTAATGGGTTAAAATCACGCTCCGCAACATCAGGTAACAAACAGGTTAACGTGATTGCGTGAGTCGCTGCTGTCCACCATTTTAGAGACGTTAACCCTAGAGTAGCCAGCCCTCCAGGGTTGCTCTGGAGTCCCCAGGAGTTGAAAATTAATCTCCAGGACACCTCTGCGAGCAAAACCCGGGTGAAAAATCCTAGGGGCATTAAAAGAAAATGTTTGTTTCATATTCTTTGAGCACTTTTGTTTATCAGTTATAGAACATAGGAACAGGAGTAGGCCATTTAGCCCCTCGAGCCTGTTCTGCCATTCAATGAGATCATGGCTGATCAGTGACCTAACTCCATGTACCTGCCATAGCCCCATAGCCCTTAATACCTTTGATTAACAAAAATCTATCAATCTCAGATTTAAAATTAACAATTGAGCTAGCATCAACTGCCGTTTGTGGAAGAGAGTTCCAAACTTCCACCACCCTTTGTGTGTAGATAGTGTTTCCTAACTTCACCCCTGAAAGTCCTGGCTCGAATTTTTAGGCTATGTCCCCTAGTCCAAGACTCCCCAACCAGCGGAAATAGTTTCTCTCTATCTACCCATCAGTTCCCCTTAATATCTTGAAAACTTCGATCAAATCACCCCTTAATCTTCTAAATTCCAGGGAATACAATCCTAGTTTGTGTAATCTCTCCTCGTAATTTAACCCTTGGAGTCCAGGTATCATTCTAGTAAATCTACACTGCACTCCCCCTAAGGCCAATATATCCTTCCTAAGGTGCGATGCCCAGAACTGAACACAGTATATCAGGTGTGGTCTAACCAGGGCTTTGTATAACTGTAGCATAACTTCTACCCCCTTGTATTCTAGTCCTCTAGATATAAAGGCCTACTCTCAGGAGGATGTATCAGTTCACTCTATGCCACTCTGCCAGTTTTCTCTAAGTGTATGTAAGCTGCCGGAAGTGTAAGCTGAATTTAATGTACGGCAAATTTCCTTATATCCTCAACTGAACGGTCATGGAATTATAGCATTTGTATCCAGGAATAGGACAGCACTTTTGAAACAGACTGAAGTAAATAAAATAAATTAATTATACCTATAAATAACATTCTACAGTTTCTCAAAACTCCCATTTTAAAGCTTTCCCATCTTTCATTGCTGGCTGTCAGTCAGTATCTCCTCCCAATCCGTCTCAACTGGATTTATCTTGAAGGAGCAGAATTGTCCCCACCTTCACAAACCGAGTCATGCAACCAGGTAAAGATAAGAACACCATGGTAGGATCAACTGTTAATAGTCACTAGAGATATTGAATAAGTTAGTATCTTTACTGAACACAGCATCCTTGTTTTCAAATCCCTCCGTGGTCTCGCCCCTCCCTGTCTCTGGAACCTCCTCCAGCCCTACAACCCTCCGAGATCTCTGCGTTGCTCCAATTCTGGCCTCTTGCGCATCCCCGATTTCTATCGCTCCACCAGTGGTGGCCATGCCTTCAGCTGCCTAGGCCCTAAGCTCTGGAATTCCCTCCCTAAACCTCTCCGCCTCTCTACCTCTCTCTCCTCCTTCAAGACGCTCTTTAAAACCTACCTATAATCGCTCCTGTGAAGCGCCTTGGGATGTTTTACTGCGTTAAAGGTGCTATATAAATGCAAGATGTTGTTGTTGTAAGGTCTTTCCCTTTATGATTTGTACTCTCGCCATCTGACCATAGTTCAGCAGTTCAACGTCCCACTGCAGAGTAAGAGACTTTTTCTTGGATCAGCTAATCTACTATTTAGTATTAGCAACCAAACAATCTTTATCTTGACTGGCCGGGCCATTCCTAGAACATTATCTCACCCAAATCAGGTCACGTTGTGTTGATTAACACTTGTTAAGGAAGAGTAGGACAAAATATAGTTGGCAATGGGATTGAGGGAATAAATTGATTGGTGCTTAAGAACATGGAGGCTGCGAAGCTCTATGGAAATACTGCATCAGTTTTGGCCACTCCCTCTCCTCATCCACATCTATCAAGCACATCGTTAAGTGTAGCCTAATGAGACGTTTCTTATTGGACAGATCTCAGTTGAATGAACCAACTAGGTAGCATTCGGGTTGAAGAAGGATTTGATCTCTTCCATCGGGTCTCGTAGACATCTCTTTGGCCGTGTAATTACATCATGCAAACCCTTAATGGGTTGGTACCCCTGTTACGTTCTGAGGCTTTACTGATATATAAACACCAAACATCACTCCTTTAACCAAGCCCTCAAACCAGAATATAACGTCACGCACACAAGGGGTGGATTCTCACTGTTGGCGGTGGAGGATAACGGCCAGTAGCAGATCAGGCGCTCGTTATACGTCACGCCTGTTTACACCCCAACATCGGGCAGGTCATATTAAAATCAAGGCTCAGAAGCAATGGAAGTTGTCTGTACAGATGCAAGTACGACAATAGCTCTGGTTTTAATTTGCAGGGAGAAAGTGAGTGCAGTACAGACATACCTGTGTAACTATGAAAGAGCTGTAAGGTTGCCTGATTGATTTGCATGGGCCCATTGTCAAGGTGGAATTTGTTGAGAGGAAGCTCATTGTGGCATTTATCTCTTTGTGCAAAGGTCTTACCTCTCCTCGGGCTGGCTCTCTTCTCCATCAGCTGCTCCTCAGGACCTCCAGACACAGCGTTCATCCCTGTCCGACTCCTCCTCCCAATCCAGTCTGAACAGTTAGCCTGTGGGGAAGGTGGCCTGGAGTGAGACGACCTCCTCTCGGTGGAATGCCTGAAGCAGCACCTCCATGAAACAGCTGCTCATTGCTGCTGCTGCTCCATAAGTTCAGTAGAAAAAAGAAATTTGAGGGTTTGGGTGGTGTTGTTGAAGAAGCCTTGGCGAGTTGCTGCAGTGCCTCCTGTAGATAGTACACACTGCAGCCACAGTGCGCCGGAGGTGGAGGGAGAGGATATTACAGCCACAAAGCTAGGAGGTTGAACTGTAGACAACTTGTACGACAGGGACAGATATTCCTGTGGGTGTTCATTAAATTTTTAAGCCCACTGCGTCCTTCCGAGCCACCAAGACATACGCTAAGTCAGTCAGTTGGCAGCTGCGTCAAGCAAATGGCTTGCACATTCATCACTTTTCACTATCGAAAGGAGGCACCAGCTCTTCGGGGTACAGGGCGTTTCACTTGTTCTAAGGCTCCCAAGAACACAGGGAATAGTAGATGGTATCGTTGTACTGTACAGACCATGGAGACTGGATGCCATCTCCTGGCTGGCAAGGTGCTGACCCCAGGCGAGGGTGTGCTGAAGGACTTTATTGCAAGGGGGTTGGAGTACAAGAGTAAGGAAGTCTTGCTGAAATTGGACAGGGCTTTGGTGAGACCTCACCTGGAGTACTGTATACAGTTTTGGTCTCCTTACCTAAGGAAGGATATACTTGCCTTAGAGGGGGTGCAACGAAGGTTCACTAGATTGATTCCTGGGATGGGAGTGTTGTCCTATGAGGAGAGATTGAGTAGACTAGGCCTACACCGTCTGGAGTTTCGAAGAATGAGAGGTGATCTCATTGAAACATGTAAGATTCTGAGAGAGCTTGACAGGGTAGATGCTGTGAGGCTGTTTCCCTTGGCTGGAAAGTCTAGAACTAGGAGGCATAGTCTCAGGATAAGGGATTGGCTATTTAGGTCTGAGATGAGGAGAAATTTCTTCACTCAGTGGGTGGTGAATCTTTGGAATTCTCTACCCCAGAGGGCTGTGGATGCTCAGTCATTGAGTATATTCAAGACTGAGATCGATAAATTTTTGATGCTAGGGGAATCAAGGGATGAGGGGATCGGGCGGGAAAGTGGAGTTGAGATTGAAGATCAGCCATGATCTTACTGAATGGTGGAGCAGGCTCGAGGGGCCTTGTGGCCTACTCCTGCTCCTATTTCTTACGTTCTTAATCATTTCTTGAAACCAAAATACCAAAAAAATACATTTGAATTCTTAGAATCCCTAAACTGATGATCCTACAGGGAGTGTGACATCTCCAAATGGAGTTCTACCTCACTGTTATGACCTGGGAAAGCAGATATGGTGAGAGCCTACACAACATATTCCCCATTGAGAAGTCTTTGTGAAAGGAGCTGTCAATCAAGCTAGGTCATAGGCCTAACGGAGCATCTAGTAGATGGCAATTTGATGAGCAACAGTTCATGCTTCATCCAGTCTCCACATACCCAATTAATGCCTTGGTGAAACGTAACTGGACAAAAAATCCAAGCACCTGGCCTGGAACCAGCAGAACAAAGCTTAGTTTCAATTTCATCCTTCGCCTCGTCCAACTCTTCAACAAAAAGCTTTTTTCTTCCTTTCAGGTGTCAAGGACTGCAAGCTTCAACAACTCTTAGATACCAACGCCCCTCCTGATCCTTCTTCTAAAAAAAATAGCAGTTCTGGTGAAAGGTCATCGACCTCGAAACACTAACTCAGTTTCTCTCCCCACTACTGACTCCAGCATTTTCGGTTTTGATTTCAGATTCCCAGCATCGGCAGTTCTTCGCTTTTATTTTTTGATGATTCAGCCTCAGAGATGACGACTACATCTCCAAGCTCACATTCCTCGACACCTGTCTGATTGGAATTGCTCCCCCCCAGCAGCTGAGTGGGGTAACGAGAGACTCTCATCGTTTGTCTCTGGGACCTGGGTTTAAATCGAACACAGAGTGAAGGAATGAAGGCCCGATATGAACTGAGTTTGGACAGTGTCAATCCAGATTCTAGTGAGCCTACAGAACAAAACTGACCTGTACTTGACACGAGTTGTTACGGGTAAAGATGGTTGTTTGATGTAGGAAATGGTAAAATACTCCTACTACAGTAAGAAGTACATTTCTGATGTTTCCATTAGTGGGGCACAATTGAGGGTGTTTTATTCTGCATCTATCTGTGCTATATCTCAACTGTGTGATGCTGACACTGAATCTAGCATTCAACAACTGCTGGAGCTCCAAACCACACCAGGCCACAGAAACCACAAGCTTCCTCCCCCAAGAAACTGCTCAACCTGGCCAAACAAGACCTAACTACAAATTCATGTCACAAGTATATCCTTCACACCCAGTCTCCCTGCCTCGCTGCCTGCAGTATCTGATCTACAGCTGGTAGCGACAATATACCCTGATCCTGTTCCTCCCATGGCTTGTGACTGCTCAACAACCAAGCCCATAGAGAGGCCTCAGTCCATGGAAATATAAAGCAGCATTTTGCACATTTTTTGAGGAACATATTGTAAAGAAAGAACTTGCATTTATATAGCACCTTTCACGACCTCAGGACATCCCAAAGCGCTTTACAGCCAGTCAAGTACTTCTTTTAAGTGCAGTCACTGTTGTAATGTAGGAAACGCAGCAGCCAATTTGCACACAGCAAACTCCCACGAACAGTAATGAGGTAATGACCAGATAATCTGTTTTTTAGTGATGTTGGTTGAGGGATAAATATTGGCCCAGGACACTGGGGAGAACTCCCCTCCTCTTCTTCAAAACAGTGCGTTGGGATCTTTTACGTCCACCTAGTAGGGTAGACAGGGCCTCGGTTTAATGTCTCATCAAAAGACAGTGGAGTACTCTCTTAGTACTGCACTGATGTATCAGTTGAGATTTCATACTCAAGTCTCTAGAGTCAGGACTTGAACCCACAACCTTCTGACTCAGAGGCAAGTGTGCTACCCATTGAGCTACAGGCACCATTGGGCTTCAGTCTCTTCCTTCGTGGAGATGCCAAGGTCAGGGCTTGCTGCGTGCTCTTGAAGTTCCCAGGCTGCTCTCTCCTGCTCCTGCTGCTGTGCTGTGAGATGCTGGGAAATGGCTCGTCTGAGCTCTGGGGCAGAATGTTCCCAAGATATTATTCACCTCTGTCCCCGCTGCAGTGATGTTTCTGGACCTTGGCCTTTCTAACTCCACACTTGAGCCCGAATTAAATAATTATTTTTGGATTGTCATGATAATTCCGCACAACTTTTTCCATGGCTTATCTTTAACAAGTTCTGAACAAGTTAAGTTGATCCTTTTACCACTTCTCATTGAGTTTTGTAAACCTATTTTTAGACAGGGGCAAAGTGGTGAACTAGTACACTCCCCCATTGCTTGAACGTGTCTATTAATTCACTAGAATTAGGGGACAGGAGAAAATGTGGCTATCAGTGACTGAAATGGTTTCAAATGTTAATTTTCTAAGTTTACAAATACTGAAAAGGGTTCCAGACACGCAGGAATGCATAACATTAAAACATAATAGCCTGGCACTTTTGCTGAAGGAAATATGGGGCAGGAAGAGGAGGTGTCTCTCACCTCCAGCAAAGCTTCTCTCCCTGCCCTCACATCATTATTCCTGGACTTCCCCAAGGACTACCCTTGGGCTCCCTCCTCTTCCTTCTATAAGCTGTCCTTTGGTGACATCATCCAAAGACATGAGGGCAGGTTGCACATGTAGAAGGACATTTTGATAGGGTGAGATGCAGTAGGGAGGGAGGAGGTTCATGGAGCATAAACACCGGCATGGACCAGTTGGGCCAAATGGCCTGTACATTCGATGTAATTCTATGTATGCTGACGACACCCAGCTCTACCTCAAACCCCACCCCCCCCCCCCCCGCTCCCTCTGTGTTGTCATCCAGTCTGACATCCAGTCCTGGATGAGCCACAATTTCTTCCAGTTAAACATTGAGAAGACTGAAGCCCTCGTCTTGGGCCCCCTGCCACAAACTCCGTACCCTCGCCACCAATTCCATCCCTCTCCCAGGCACTGTCCCAGGGAGTTCACAACCTCGCCGTCCTATTTGACCCTGAGCTGAGTTTCCAACCCCATATCACAAAGACCGCCTCCTTCTACCTCCATGACATCGCCCATCTCCACTCCTGCCTCAGCCCAATTGCTGCTGAAACCCTCATCCGTGCCTTTGTTACCTCCAGACTCGACTATTCCAATGGTCTCCTGGCCGGCCTCCCAGCTTCCATCCTCCATAAACTTCAGCTCATCCAAAACTCTGCTGCCCGGATCGTATCCCACACCAAGTCCCATTCACTCATCACCCCTGTGCTCGCTGACCTACACTGGCTCCCGGTCCGGTAATGCCTCAGATTTAAAATTCTCATCCCCGTGTTCAAAACCCCCATGGCCTCACCCCTCCCTATCTCTGTAACCTCCTCCAGCCCTACAACCCTCCGAGATCTCTGCGCTCCTCAAATTGTGGCTTCTTATGCACCCTCCGCTCACTTCACCCCACTATTGGCGGCCATGCCTTCAGCTGCCTAGGTCCTACACGCTGGAATTCCCTCCTTAAACCTCCCCGCCTCTCTACCTCCCTCTCTTTTTTAAAGGCCCTCCTTAAAACCCACCACTTTGACCGAGCTTTTGGTCACTCCTCCCAATGACCTTCTGTGACCTGGTGTCAAGCTTAAGTCTGATTGCGTTGGTGAAGCGCCTTGGGATGTTTCTCGACACTAAAGGTGCTATATAAATGCAAGTCTGCTATGGTTAGTACTTTCTAACCATAGCAGACTTATATCAGTGCAAAGTCTCAAAGCTGAAAGATTACCTCATTCCGAAAACCCTTTTGACAGCCTGCTTATTGAGATAAGAAGTTTCTCAGATTTCAAAAATTCACATTCAGAAAACAATCTCAGAGTTTCCATCCGTAGTGATGAGCGTCTTGGGGCTGATCGGATGAAAGGGACATTCAGGGCTGGTGTTAGGGATACTCTCCCCAAGGGAGCATTCATAAAAATCGTCCCCTCATATTGTGGAAAGGGGAAGAAAAGTTCAAAGTCTTCCCTTACTTTGCCGGAGAAAATCGTACTCTGAGCAAAGAACATCTCAGGAACATCAAGTTTCTCTCCAGCACAGTTTCTCATTCATCCAGAAATGGCTCTTCGGTCAATTCAAAGACCAGGCCCCACTCCCTGCCTCTCAGCCCCCTCTCCCTGCCTCTCAGCCCCCTCCTGTTCTTTCCCTCTCTTCATACGTGATGTAATCTATTACAATCGTATTGTTAACCTAAACCTTGCATTTTGTGAGCCTGCACTACAATTTTTATTTTTAGTCAACTGGGAGACTGCCAGACTTTACCATGTTTTAGAGTCTCCAAACCAAACCACTGAGCAATCCTCAAGGGTAGAGCTTCTGTTTGCCCCCTATGGACTGCACCCTCTCTCTCCAAAGGGACACACCCCATTTATATCTGCCCATGGCCTAGAAATTGGTTCACGCCAGTCTACCCGCGCGAATAGGACGCAGGGATCTCTGCATCACAACCGGTAGGCCCAAGGCCCCCCCGATATTGGGCCTCGGGGTTCATTTACATGAGGCTGGCGGCCTGCGGACACCTGCTGGGCATCTCGAGTCGCTCGCTGGTGAGGAGAGGGATCGGGGGGGAGGGGGTTGCGATAGGGAGGGGGGCGAACGAGTGGGAGTGGGAGGGGGGAGTGATCAGGAGTGGGCGGTGGCCATTTTCATGTGGACTTTTAAGATGAACTCTTGCCCCTCCCGCCTACACAGTCAGTATTTTTTTTTTAAACTCACCTTTTAAGGATCACTGGTTAGGCCGCATGTGGACCACGTTTTCCTGAACGGATCTATCCCAGCACCGATTGCCTTCAGGGCAGCCCAATTTTACAAAGGGGGCCTCAAACAGGCTTCAGGTCCCCTATTTGCATTTGCAAAGGGCCTAACGCCCATTTCAGGCGCGGGCCCTGGAATCTTCTTTTTCTGCCTTCACCAATACGGTGGGCAGCGTACATCTGGCCGCAATGAGCCCGACCGCCCTACCCGCCATATTGGATGCTTAGGGGGATGTTCCGCACCCATAAGAGCCCCAAATGTGCACGGGGACACTCACCATCACTGATGTCACTGGAGCAGCCCCACAGGAAGAGAGACATCATTTGAGAGTTGCCGTGCCAACAAACTTGACATTAAAAAAAACCTTGAACAGAAAATGTACGGCCTAGACTCAACTTCCCCTTTAAGGTGTCCCCATTAACAGGCCGAAGACACTGATCCCGATAGCTCGCAGTTATCTTTCCAAGGAAGCAATTTGGAATTGAATAAGTTAATTATCCATGAAATACTTTGGATCTCTTGTTGATTAGCTGCGATTCTCCTCGTTAAACATGGACAATGTCAGAATGACATAACCCGAGAAACACTCATCCCTGAAACCTGGGCTCCTGCGGCTTCTCTCCTGTACTGGGCCCTCTGACACCTGTTAGTCAAGGATCATTTGTAAGGATTTTTGTGTGAACTATGGAACACGGTTTCATAATTAATCGCCACAGGGAGGCTGGTGCAGAAGTTTATACAGTTTCACGCTTTAGTAAACTAACATAACTGAAACGGAGGGGGGGCGAGCGATGGGGAGGGGGGGCGAGCGATGGGGAGGGGGGGCAAGCGATGGGGAGGGGGGGCGAGCGATGAGGAGGGGGGGCGAGCGATGGGGAGGGGGGGCAAGCGATGGGGAGGGGGGGCGAGCGATGAGGAGAGGGAGCATCGATGAGGAGAGGGTACAGCAAAGGGGAGAGGGGCCGAGCGATGGGGAGGGGGGGCGAGCGATGGGGAGGGGGGGCGAGCGATGGGGAGAGGGAGCAATGATGGGGAGGGGGCGAACGGTGGGGAGAGGGGTCAAGCACTGGGGAGAGGGACCGAGTAGTGGGGAGAGGGGGGGGAGCGATGGGGAGAGGGGGGGGAGCGATGGGGAGAGGGAGGGGGGCGGTGGGGAGAGGGGGGGGAGCGATGGGGAGAGGGAGGGGGGCGGTGGAGAGAGGGAGGGGGGCGGTGGGGAGAGGGAGGGGGGCGGTGGGGAGAGGGAGGGGGGGGCGATCAGGAGAGGGATTGGGCAGCAATAAGAGGGGGCAGTGATGGGGAGAAGGGGCAACTGATGGGGAGAGTATTTCTTTTTAAAACTTACCTTTTAACGACCGCTGGTTAGACCGCGTGTTGACCAGGATAGAGTATTAATCATGAAATAATGGGAGCATGTAACAAAGGAAATGCAGTCATCATGGGGGACTTTAATCTGCACAGAGACTGGGCAAATCAAATTGGCAAAGGTAGTTTGGAAGACAAGTGCATGGAATGTATTCGAGATGGTTTCCTAGAACAATACATCATGGAACCAACCAGGAACAGGCTGTTTTAGATCTTGTATTATGTAATGAGATAGGGTTAAATAGTAATCTCACAGTAAAAGAACCTCTGGGGAACAGTGATCATAATATGATAGAATTTCACATTCAGTTTGAAAGTAACCATACTTAAGTCAGAAACTAGACTCTTAAACTTCAATAAAGCCAATTACATAGGTCTGAGGGGAGAGGTGTTAAAGGTAGATTGGGAAATTAAATTAAAGAGTTTGACAGTTGAAAAGCAATGGCAAACATTTAAAGAAATATTTCAATATTCTCAACAAGTATATATTCCATTGAGAAATAAAAACTCTGCGGGAAAAGTGATCCACCCGTGGCTAACTAAAGAAGTTAAGGATAGTATTAGATTAAAGAAGAGGCCTATAATGTTGCCAAGAAGAGTAATAATCCTGAGGACTGGGAGAGTTTTGGAAACCAACAAAGGACGACCAAAAAATTGATAAAAAGGGAGAAAACAGAATATGAAAGTAAACCAGCAAGAAATATAAAAATGTATTGTAAGAGCTTCTACAAGTGCGTAAAAAGGAAGAGAGTAGCAAAAGTAAACATTGGTCCCTTAGAGGCTGAGACAGGAGAAATTATAATGGGGAATCAGGAAATGGCAGATGCGTTAAACAAATATTTTGTATCTGTCTTCACAGAAAAAGCATACCAAATATCGTGGGGAACCAAGGGGTAAATGAGAGTGAGGAACTTAAAATAATTAATATCACCAGAGAAAAAGTACTGGACAAACTAAGGGGACTAAAAGCCAATAAATCCCCTGGACCTGATTGCTTAGATCCTGGGGTTCTAAAGGAGGTGGCTGCAGAGATAGTGGATGCATTGGTTTTGATCTTCCAAAATTCCCTAGATTCTGGAATGGTCCCAGTGGACTGGAAGGTAGCAAATGTAACACCGCTATTCAAGAAGGGAGGGAGAGAGAAAACAGGGAACTATAGGCCGGTTAGCCTGACATCGGTCGTCGGGAAAATGCTGGAATCCATTGTTAAGGATGTGGTAACGGGGCACTTAGAAAATCATAATATGATTAGACAGAGTCAACATGGTTTTATGAATTTTGATAAGGTGTCACATGAAAGATTGTTACACAAGGTACGGGCTCATGGGTTGGGGGTAATATATTCGCATGGATAGAGGGTTGGTGAAAGGACAGAAAACAGAGAGTAGGGATAAACGGGTCATTCTCAGGTTGTAACTAGTGGGGTGCCGCAAGGATCAGTGTTTGGGCCTCAGCTATTTACAATCTATATTAATGACTTAGATGAAGGGACCGAATGTAATGTATTCAAGTTTGCTGACGATACAAAGCTAGGTGGGAAAGTAAACTGTGAGGAGGACACAAGGGACTCAATTTTGAAATGGTGGCGGGTTAGCAGTGGGGGGGAGTGGGGGGGCGGGGGTGCACGTGGCAAACCCGCATAAACAAAACTTACCGTTTCCGACACAATCGCATCGTAATTAATGGTGATTAACGTCCTCTCCGGGTTTCGCGCCCAGCAACCAGCCTGATTGACAGGCTGTCATCAGGAGTTGCTACACAGGGGGGAGCGGGGGGGTGGGGGGTGGAGAGAAAGAGAGAGAGCGAGACGTCATCCAGGGCTGGAACGGAAGATCAGGGTGAGGGGGGGTAGGGAGAAGGGAAGACCAGGGGGGAGAGGGGAAGATTGGAAGGACCTCGGGGAGTGAAGAGGGGAAGATCGGGGGGACATCGGGGGGATGAAGAGGGGGGAGATCGGGGGGTGAAGCGGGGAGATCAGGGGGGTGAAGGGGGGGAGATGGGGGGACATCGGGGGGTGAAGAGGGGGAGATGGGGGGATATCGGGGGTGAAGAGGGGGAGATGGGGGGCAACGGGGGGTGATGGGGGGGAGATGGGGGACATCGGGGGTGAAGAGGGGGAGATGGGGGGCAACGGGGGGGTGTAGGGGGAGATGGGGGGACATCGGGGGGTGAAGAGGGGGAGATGGGGGACATCGGGGGGCTGAAGAGGGGGAGATGGGGGACATTAGGGTGAAGAGGGGGAGATGGGGGGCAACGGGGGGCTGAAGAGGGGGAGATTGGGGGGACATCGGGGGTGAAGAGGGGGAGATGGGGACATCGGGGGGCTGAAGAGGGGGAGATTGGGGGGACATCGGGGGGCTGAAGAGGGGGAGATTGGGGGGACATCGGGGGTGAAGAGGGAGAGATGGGGACATCGGGGGGCTGAAGAGGGGGAGATTGGGGGGACATCGGGGGTGAAGAGTGGGAGATTGGGGGGACATCGGGGGGCTGAAGAGGGGGAGATTGGGGGGACATCGGGGTGAAGGGAGAGATTGGGGGACATCGGGGGGTGAAGAGGGGGAGATGGAGGACATCGAGGGGTGAAGAGGGGGAGATGGGGGGACATTGGGGGGTGAAGAGGGGGAGATGGGGTCATCGGGGGGCTGAAGAGGGGGAGATTGGGCGGACATTGGGGAGGTGAAGAGGGGAAGATCGGGGGGACATAGGGGAGGTGAAGATGGGGGGACATCAGGGGGTGAAGAGGGGGAGATGGGGGGACATCGGGGGGTGAAGAGGGGGAGATGGGGGACATCGGGGGGCTGAAGAGGGGGAGATGGGGGACATCGGGGGGCTGAAGAGGGGGAGATTGGGGGGACATCGGGGGTGAAGAGTGGGAGATTGGGGGGACATCGGGGGGCTGAAGAGGGGGAGATTGGGGGGACATCGGGGTGAAGGGAGAGATTGGGGGACATTGGGGGGTGAAGAGGGGGAGATGGGGTCATCGGGGGGCTGAAGAGGGGGAGATTGGGCAGACATTGGGGAGGTGAAGATGGGGGGACATCAGGGGGTGAAGAGGGGGAGATGGGGGGACATCGGGGGGGGTGAAGAGGGGAAGATCGGGGGGGTGAAGAGGGGAAGATCGGAGAGGGAGACATCGGATATCGGAGCAAGGTGGAAAGGTATGTTGATTTTGTGTTTTAACTTTGTGCAATTGTTTTTTATTTAATTTATTTTGTTTCTTTTTCCCTGAACCGACCCTTCTTGCCTGGTTTTACCAGGTGTGAATCAGAAGCAGTGGGCAAGTCGCCCAGATAAGTTAAAAATTGTTCCAACTGCCTAATATGTCACAAGTCAAGTGCCTCAAGTACCTGAGGTACATTTGGCTCTTTTAACTATCATCCCGCCGGCAATTAAAGCCTGCGGGAATTCCGGATTCGGGATGCCTGCGCGCACACAGGTCCGTCCGTGGGGAACTCGGAAGTCGGCGGGTTGGAGCCGATTTCCCCGATTTTTGGAGCCCCCAACGCACCCGCAATTTCCCGGGGAAATCAAGCCCAAAGAGTCTGCAAAGGGATATAGTCAGGTTAAGTGAGTGGGCTGGAAGGTGGCAGATGGAGTATAATGTGGGGAAATGTGAGGTTATTCACTTTGGTAGGAAGAATAGAAAAACAGAATATTTCTTAAACGGTGAGAAACTCTTAAATGTTGGTGTTCAGAGAGACTTGGGTGTCCTCGTACAAGAAACACAAAAAGTTAGTATACAGGTACAGCAGGCAATTTGGAAAGCAAATGGCATGTTGGCCTTTACTGCAAGAGGATTGGAGTACAAGAGTAAGGAAGGGCTGATTTTCAGATGGCCGAGCAGGTGCGTTGTGGGCGGGGGGGCTCCGAAAATGGCGGAATCCCGGAGCGGGTTCGGAGCCCGTCTCCAAACCGCCCACTTCCGTGTTCCCCGGTGATGCGTTGAGGTGCGCACGCAGCTCCCGCATGCGGGACTCCCACCAGCATTTAAAGCCGGCGGGATGATAATTTAGATTCTTATTTAGGTAGTTGAGGTACTTGACAGACCTCATTGACTGGAGATTTTGGCAGGGGTGCAATTTTGAAGGATCCTCAGCGTGTTTCCCGTGCTGTGGGAAACACTCCCTGTTGGAGCAGACGTGTTTCAGCCAGCAGCCAGTGGGAGATGCAAAGGATTATTCGACAGGTCGGGGGAAGACCTCATTTATTGCAGCAAGGCACTCTGTCACTTCAGACAATGTTTTGGCTGCAACACCTTTGTCTTTCCACTCAAAATTATTAATTTATACCCTAAACTCTGCTGTGCAAACACATTTACCTACTTTGCGGACCCCCTCAAACTCCGGAGGTGAAGAAGTTGAGGGCAGTGGTGACTTTGACAGCGACAGGTAAGAAGATGCTGCTTGGGCCAGCCGGGAGCAGCTCGGCATGAAGGAAGTTGCAGATGTCTGCGACTGACTCTGAGCCCCCGTATGCACTGCTCCTCAGAGAGGTCCAGGAAGCTGAGCCTCGGTCTGTAGACCCTGTGGCGAGGGTAGTGCCTCCTGCAACGTCGCTCTCTCTGTTGTTGCCCTCCCTGCTGTTGTGCAGGGGCCTGTGGTGCAGCACTGTGTTGTGGAGCTCCACGTGGCGGAGATGGACGGCATGCCGGGCGAGGCTGGTGATTTGCACGTCCTTGGATGAAGTGATGAATGCAGCCATGGCGCCCCCCACTAATTGATAGGCTGGCTGCCATCAGGAGCTGCAATGTGAGGGGGGGGTGGAGAGAAAGAGAGAGAGCGAGACGTCATCCAGCGCTGGAACGGAAGATCGGGGGGGGTGGGGAGAAGGGAAGACCAGGTGGGAGAGGGGAAGATCGGAAGGACCTCGGGGGAGTGAAGAGGGGAAGATCAGGGGGACATCAGGGAGGTGTAGAGGGGGAGATCGGGGGGACATCAGGGAGGTGTAGAGGGGGAGATCGGGGGGACATCAGGGAGGTGTAGAGGGGGAGATCGGGGGGACATCAGGGAGGTGTAGAGGGGGAGATCGGGGGGACATCAGGGAGGTGTAGAGGGGGAGATCTTCGCCTCCAGATCGTTCCAAGGTGCCACCGGGGACATCACCGGGGTCTCTCACTCGTCTGCACACAAGCGCATAAGGCAGGCCACCTATGGCTTGTTTCGCAGGGCCTCACACGATATCAACTTCCCCATGGATGACTTCAGCCAGATGGAGAGGGCAGTGGGATTCCATGCTGTGGCTGGCTTCCCATGGGTGCAGGGTGTAATCGATTGCTCCCATATAGCAATACGAGCACCTCCACACGAGCCAGGACTGTTCATCAACAGGAAGGGCTATCACTCCATCAACTCAGCTCATCTGTGACCACCGCAAGAGATTCCTCCACGTGTGCGCCAGATACCCTGTCAGCTGCCACGATTCCTTCGTCCTCCGGGAGTCCGACGTCCCGCCCCTCTTCCACGCACTGAACAGCCGCAAGGACTGGCTCCTCGGGGACAAGGGATACCCCCTGCACGTGTGGCTCATGACACCACTGAGGAACTCCACCACCGAGCAAAGGCGTTGATATAACGAGAACCACATCGCTACCAGGTCTACAATTGAACATGCTATAAGGCTGCTCAAGATGCACTTCAGGTGCCTTGATCATTCTGGGGGAGCGCTTCAATACACACCAGACAGAGTGGGACGCATTGTAGTCGTCTGTTGTGCCCTGCACAACATGGCACAGCAGAGAGGGGTGCCGCTGGAGGAGGTTCCATCCACATCTGCCACCCATATTGAGGAGGAGGAGGACGAGGAGGCAGAGGAGGAGGAGCAACCCATGGGCAGAACAGTGGCTCACCTGGCTGCTCGTGAGGCCAGGGAGTCACTGAGATGTGAACGGTTCTCCTAACATCAGACAGTGTGAAGAGTCCAGTCCTCACCACCTGGACAGAGGAGCAGCCACACCAGCCCCCTCCCCCGCTCCCTGCACAATATAGTTGTGCAAGTACACATACGCCCACTGTAGAGTGACCCAATGGGTGGCACCAAGTGTGGGTGTTCATGGTGAACCTCATGAAAGGGAATTATTGCACAAGCCAGTCAAGAATGGCCAAGACATGGCAGTAGTGGTTACAGTATAGTATTTAATGTGAGTTGAACAAAAACCAAATATAAATAAAAAACATGACAAACCGTCAAACACCCTTGTGCATCCCCTTTGTGCTCACAAAACCTTTACCTTACGCTTCCGACTACTCCTACGTGGTGCTTCCCCTGTGGCCGCAGCAGAGGTAGTGACAGGTTGCTCTTGTTCTTGCCCTGACCGATTAGATGCTTCGGGCCGACGCCCTCTGGGTTTCGGTGCCCGTGAGGGTCCCTCCAAAGACTGCTCCACCTGCACCTGTGCAGGGGCAGACTCGACCACCTGGAGAGGAGGCAGCATTGCGGGTACTGGTTGAGAGGGGGGCAACGGGTGAGACGTGGGAGCGCTTTGAGTGGCGTACCCACTTCCATGTCCCTTTCGCCATCATCCCTCTCCTGGGCCAGGCCCACAATCACTCCTACCACCCTGCTGGACGACAGTTTGGAGGACATGTGTGAAGCCTTGTAAGGCCAGTGCTAGTGTATCTGCCTGCCTGTTGTCAGGGCCTCAATGGACTCATTGGTGAGCCGTGCTTGAAGCTCGATGGAGGCCAGCCTTCCCTCCATCGCAGATATTCCCGCACTTACCCGCGACACTATCTCAGAGATGCCCTCACGTCCCTGTGACAGTATCTCAGAGATTCCCTCCTGTACCTGTGCCACCATTCCACTCATGCAGGAGTTGGACTCCTCCATCCTCTGCGCGATTGTGGCACCTGTTCCAGCACCTCGCAAATGTGCTGCTGCCCCCCCGATCATTCTCCTTTTAAAGGATGGCCCCCAGGGTTCAGCATCTGTGTCCAGCTGAGCAGAGCCTGGAGAAGATTGCTCCCACTGAGGCGGACTCTCCACAGCTGCCCCTGCCACCAGTGTCTGCTCGTGCTCACGTCTGTGGTGACTCACCATGTGCAACCCCAACTATCTGAGGACGGGGACCCACCGAGGTGTGAGTATCTGCGCTGGTGGATGGCTCGCTCAGATGTGACGGTGCCCCCTCAGAGGCCGGCAGATCCTCTGAGGAATCGCCCTCCGCCGTCACAGCAGTCACTGAAGACCCTGTAATGGAACAGAAGGCAATATTAAGCATGATGACAGATGTTGAGGTGCTGAAGATGGCAAGGCATGTTAACATTATTTCCTATTGTGTGTGCTGAATGTTGAAGTTCTGTCACCAGCCGTTTGTCGGGTGGCAGTCTCAGCGTCCCCGACGGCACTCAAGGGTACGGCTCACTTCAAGAGCCTCCTGCTCCGCGACCGTGAGGACAACCTGATATTGCGGCCCCTCTCCAGTCTTCGCCCTCTCCCGTGCATTCTGGGCTCTCTTCTCCTATAAGGGGAGAAAGTAAAGAGGCGTGAGTGAGGGATGGTGACGTGACCAACCGTTGAATGCATTGGTTTGGGTGAGGCTGACCATGAAAGAGATGCATCAGAGGGTGAGTATGAGACAGAGCCATGAGATTGTATGAGGATTGGGTTGAATGGTAGTGGTGGGATGTGTACTGGGGAGGTGAGTAAGTACAGGTAAGTTGAGGATGAGCTTTGAGTGGGTGTGAGGAGTGATGTGATAGAGTAGTGTTGGCAGTGCAGAAGGAGCTGTGGGGTGAGGGCGGTGATGTGGAAGACGGAGAATGAGTAAGTGTACTCACTTTGGCTGACCTAGTTAGGTCATTGAAGCGCTTCCTGCACTGGATCCAGGTGCGGGAGGCATTGCTGCTGCTGCTGACCTCCTCTGCCACCTCGAGCCACGCCTTCTTGGTGGCAGAGGCAGGCCGCTCCCTCCCATCGTCCTCGCCAGTTGGACCTGAAGTGAGGCATCATTAAACCTGGGGGCAGCCTTTCCCCTGGGCTGCTCCATGGTGCTGTGTGGTTGTTTGCTGCAGGAGCAGTCATTGGAGGACTGCCCCTTTAAATAGGGCTCCTCCAGCTGACAGCCTGTGATGCGGGTGCGCAGTCCGCCCACAGCGCAGGTTTCCAACAACCCCGCAGCCACGTTAAGTGGCTTCAATTTACCCGCGATCGCGTGGGAAACGGACGGATTTCACTGGGCGGGTTACCCACCCGCCCAGTCGCTCCCCCGCTGCCATCCCGCCTTCCTGGTAATATCAGGGCCGAAGTCTTACTATAATTGTACAGGGCTTTAGTGAGACCTCACCTGGAGTACTGTGTACAGTTTTGGTCTCCTTACCTAAGGAAGGATATACTTGCCTTGGAGGCAGTACAACGAAAGTTCACTAGATTAATTCCTGGGATGAGAGGGTGTCCTAAGAGGAGAGGTTGAGTAGAATGAGCCTATTCCCTCCGGAGTTTAGAAGAATGAGAGGTGATCTCATTGAAATATATAAGATTATGAGGGGGCTTGACAGGGTAGATGCTGAGAGATTGTTTCCCTGGCTGCAGAGTCTAGAACTAGGGGGCATAGTCTCAGGATAAGGGGTCGGCCATTCAAGACTGAGATGAGGAGGAATTTCTTCATGCAGAGGATTGTGAATCTTTGGAATTCTCTACCCCTGAGGGCTGTGGATGCTGAGCCATTGATATATTCAAGGCTGAGAGCGATAGATTTTTGGACTCCAGGGGAATCAAGGGATATGGGGATTGGGCGGGAAAGTGGAGTTGAGGTTCAAGATCAGCCATGATCTGATTGAATGGCGGAGCAGGCTCGAGGGGCCGAATGGCCTGTTCTTATGTAGTACGTTTTCCTTAACGGATCTATCCCAGCACCGATTGCCTTCAGGGCAGCCCAATTTTACAAAGGCTTCAGGTCTTCTATTTGCATATGCAAAGGGCCCAATACCTATTTCAGGCGTGGGCCCTGGACTCCTCTTTTTCTGCCTTCACCAATACAGCGGGCAGCGTACACCTGGCCGCAATGAGCCTGCGCGCCCTACCCGCCATATTGGATGCTTAGCCCACCATTTCACGCCCATAAGAGCCCCAAATGTGCACGGGGACACTCACCATCAGTGATGTCACTGGAGCAGCCCCACAGGAAGAGAGACCTCATTTGAGAGTTTCCGTGCCAACAAACTTGACATTAAAAAAAAACCTCAAACAGAAAATGTACGGCCTCGACTCAACTTCCCCTTTAAGGTGTCCCCATTAACAGGCCTAAGACGCTGATCCTGATAGCTCGCAGTTATCTTTCGAAGGAAGCAATTTGGAATTGAATAAGTTAATTATCCATGAAATACTTTGGACCTTTTGTTGATTCGTCACACACAGAAAACAGCAGCTCGGTCACAACCTCCCTGGGTCTTTCAAGAACTTACTGGATTTGCACATTAAATGCAAATTAAACTCGCAGCAGAAAGTTGGAGCTCCTACTTAATAGTGTGAGTACCCTTTTAACAGCATGATAACTGTTAATGCAAAGCCAATCAATCTCTCCGGCCCAGTAAGGGAACAATTTAAACTGTTGAGTCTCATTCCTGCAGGTAGAAAATTCTTCTTTAAATTTTTAACATTTTTTTTCTTTCTGTCTCTATTTTCTCTCTCTTAATCCAATCTTTCCTTCCCTCCCTTTATTTCTCTTTCTGTACCTGATTTGACTCTACTTCACCCTCCTTCCCCATCGTTTCTCTGTTTCTTTCTCAATGGTTAAGGAGATAGACTGGTGATCCCGTCGTTCACTGAGGTCCCAGATACCCCATTGCGAGCCCCGTTATCAGCTCGCACTTCCAGCAAGTTACAGCGCAAACGTTTTTTGAGCTGAAGGGCGCAGGGGAAAGTCT
This sequence comes from Heptranchias perlo, assembly GCF_035084215.1. Lineage (NCBI taxonomy): Eukaryota > Metazoa > Chordata > Chondrichthyes > Hexanchiformes > Hexanchidae > Heptranchias > Heptranchias perlo. The sequence continues at coordinate 9,056,174 of NC_090362.1, read as the reverse complement.
CACGGTGGACGCCGCGAGAGGCCCTGCTCCTGCAAAATTCTGGGCCGTGATCACAAACGGTTTCAAGAACACTTGCTGCACAAACCACCAGTGCAACCTGAATTCTACTTGCAAACCATGAGGCTTTTGTGAACAGCTGGTGTTTGCATCCATCGTGCGTCCCCTCAGTGATGGTGTGCGGCAGGTGTCATCAGAACATAAGGACTAGGAGCAGGAGTAGGCCATTCAGCCCCTCCATAGGACCATAGAACCATAGAAAAGATGGTGCTAATCTTTCCTCGAGCTTGCTCCGCCATTCGATAAGATCATGGCTGATCTTCGACCTCAACTCCACTTTCCAACCCGATCACCTTTTAAAGCTAACCTTTTGCTTCCTATAAATCCCACCTCAGTGGTGGGAGTCCACCCGGAGGCTGGCTGCTGTGTGTGAATACAGGCCTCTTGCAGCCTCCAGACAACTGAGTTCTGAGAAGGACCTCCATGGGCGGCCTGGGATCATGTGCTTTCTGGCAGGTTTTGGAGGGGACAGGTGGGAGGGTCCAGATGTGTTGATGTCCTGAAAGATTCGCACCATCATCCATGCCCACTCCAGCTACGCCCTGCTACTGAGCACCTCCTTACCATGGCCACTGATTGGATGGAGAGGGTTGATGAGGTCAATGCGGTAGATGCTGTGTATATGGACTTTCAAAAGGCTCTTGATAAAGTACCACATAATAGACTTGTTCACAAAATTAAAGCCCATGGGAATAGAGGGACAGTGGCAGTGTGGATACAAAATTGGCTAGGGGACAGAAAACAGTGGTGAACATTTGTTTATCAGACTGGCGGGAAGTATATTGTGGTGTTCCCTTGGGGTCAGTATTAGGACCTCTGCTCTTTTTGATATATATTAATGACCTGGGGTATACAGGGTATAATTTCAAAGTTTGCAGATGACACGAAACTCAGAAATATAGTAAACAATGTGGAGGATAGTAACAGACTTCAGGAGGACATGGACAGACTGATGAAATGGGCAGATACAGGGCAGATGAAATTTAACACAGAGAAGTGTGAAGTGATTCATTTTGGTAGGAAGAATGAGAAGAGGTAATATAAACTAAATGGTACAATTTTAAAGAGAGTGTGGGAACAGAGAGACCTGGGGGTGTATGTACACAGATCTTGGAAGGTGGCAGGACAGGTTGCGAAGATTGTTAAAAAAGCATTTGGAATCCTTGGCTGCATAAGAGATTTACTAGAATGGTCCCAGAGATGAGGGACTTCAGTTATGTGGAGAGACTGGAGAAGCTGGGGTTGTTCTCCTTAGAACAAGGGAAAGTTAACAGGAGATTTGATAGAGGTGTTCAAAATCATGAACGGTTTTGAGAGAGTAAATAAGGAGAAACTGTTTCCAGTGGCAGAAGGGTCGGTAACCAGAGGACACAGATTTAAGGTGATCGGCAAAAAAAACAGAGGCGATATGAGGGAAAAGAATGTACACAGTGAGTTGTTGTTGTGCTTGACCAACCTTATTGAATTCTTTGAAGAAGTAACAGAAAGAGTAGACAAGGGTAATGTAGTAGATGTAATATATTTGGATTTTCAAAAGGCCTTCGATAAGATACTGCATTGCTAAGGTCAAAGCATGTGGAGTCAGGGGACAGGTAGGAGAATGGATAGCAAGTTGACTGCAAAAACAGAAAACAGAGAGTAGGGGTTAAGGGCAGCTACTCAGACTGACAAAAGGTGGGAAGTGATGTTCCACAGGGATCGGAGCTGGGACCACTGTTGGTCACAATTTACATTGACAATTTGGATTCGGGATTAGCAGACGACACCAGTTTGGGGGGTACAGTTAATACAAAGGAAGAATGCCTCAAAACGCAACATTAATAAACTTGCGAAATGGGCGTGTAATTGGCAAATGAATTTCAGTATCAATAAGTGTGAGGTGGTGCATTTTGGTAGGAAGAATAAGGAGGCCGCATACTGCTTGGGTAAAGAGAGCCCGAACAGGATAGAGGAGCAAAGGGATCGAGGGGTACAGATACACAAATCACTAAAATTAGCAACGCAGGTTAATAAGGCCATCAAAAAGGCAGACCAAGCACTAGGGTTCATTTCTAGAGAAATAGAATTGAAAAGCAAACTTGTATCTAACCTTGGTTAGACCACACTTGGAGTATTGTGCACAGTTCTGGTCTCCATATTATAGAAAGGATATAGAAGCACTGGAGAAGGTGCAAAAAAGATTAACAAGGATGATACCAGAACTGAGAGGATATCCTCATCAGGAAAGGCTGAATAAGCTGGGACTCTTTTCTCTAGAAAAGAGAAGGCTGAGGGATGACCTGATAGAGGTCTTTAAGATATTGACAGGGTTTGATAGGATAGACATAGAGAAAATGTTTCCACTTGTGGGGGAGTCCAAAACTAGAGATCATAAATATAAAATAGTTGCTAATAAACCCAATAGGAATTCAGGAGAAATGTCTTTACACAAAGAGTGGTAAGAATGTGGAACTCACTACCACAAGGAGTAGTTGAGGAGAAATAGCATAGATGCATTTAAGGGGAAGCCAGATAAGCAGGTGGGGGAGAAAGGAATAGAAGGATATCCTGATAGGGTTGGATGATGGTGGAGGCTCATGTGGAGCATAAACACCAGCATACACAAGTTGGGCCGAATGGCCTGTTTCTGTGCTGTAGTTTCAATGTGACCTGATGTAACTCGATCTGAAATGCGCTGCCTGAAAGGGTGGTCAAAGCAGATTCAATGGTAACTCTTAAAAGGGAATTGGATAAATACTTGAAGGGAAAAAATTTGCAGAGCTATGGGGAAAGAGCAGGAGAATGGGACTAATTGGATAGCTCTACCAAAGAGCTGGGCACGATGGGCCGAATGGCCTCATTCTGTGCGGTATCATTCTATGATCCTGTGACACTATGAATGACTGTAAACCTAATGACCTCAATGAGATCAGTGATGCCCTGTGATTTTCTCAAACCTACCCCAAAGCCTGTTGAAACCAGAATAGTTTGTTGCCCTCTGGAGCCCAAAGTCTCTATGGCAGCAGGCTGACCATCCATGGGAGAAGCACTGAGCATCTTTAGGGCCTATAGCAGGAAGTTGAAGGGGTCTCTGTTAATTGGATCATGTGATTTATATCAATTAGTGTTAATTGTAATCAGATGGTGTGTGTCAATTGGGGACTCTCTCGTATCGTTTTTATGTGAGAACCTATCCAGGGTGTGGTGAGTGTGTAAGGGGGATCTCTGTAAATAAAGGCTTGGAAGCAACTGAAGACCAGGCTCTAGTATTCTATCCTTCACCAATTGGCTCCAATTTATAAAAGTCTCCGCTGCTGATGTCCTACATGCTTACACTCGATCGCATAATCTACACTGATGGGTTTCTGCCACTGGATCGAAAATATCAATTAAAAAAGAAAGAACTTACATATAAGGAGCACCTTTACTGTCCTCGGGATGTCCCAAAGCGCTTTACAGCCAATTAAGTATTTTTGAAATGTAGTCACTGTTGTAATGTAGGGAAATATAGCAGTCAATTTGGGCACAGCAAGATCCCACAAACATCAATGACATCATGACCAGATAATCTGGTTTTAGTGGTGTTGGTCGAGGGATAAACTCTCCTGCTTTCTTCGAATAATGCCATAGGACCGTTCTTGTCCATATGAAAGGGCAGACGGGGCCTCGGTCTCCTCTGAAAGTTGATTCCTCCAACAGTGCAGCACTCCCTCAGCACTGCACTGAATCTCCTTCAGCCCCTTTAAGGCCACTCACCAGCGGTACAGGTGGGCACTGCACATGGCTGGATCTCTCGCTCGGCTGGGTGATTTTATCTTATCACGAGCACGTCTTCCTATTGCTGGGCATTGGACAATAACAGCCTTTGTCACAGAGGCTCCCAGCCCACTTCCCCCTTCCCACTTTCAGAGATGACACATCCCCACACTTTCTGTTTTAATTTTCAGTCCTACGAGCAAACACAAAAGGCAGTAATCCAACTGAGGGAGCTGGGCTGCTGTTCATAAAACAAGAGCAAAGGTCAAGCAGTTTATGATCATCATTTGAACCTGATCATTAGGTCACAGTCCTGAAATCTATTCCAGGAATTCCTTTCTTTGGTTGCTATGATTTCACGGGAGTGGTGACACTGAGTTTAGAGTCCAGTCTCTCCAATGACAGGCCTCACAAATGAAAAAGAAAACCTTGCATTTATATAGCGCCCTTCACGATCTCATGGCATCCCAAAGCTCTTTATAGCCAATGAAATCCTTTTGAAGTGTAGTCTCTTATAATGTAGGAAAGACAGCACCAATTTGCACACAGCAAGGTCCCACAATCAGCAATGAGATAATGACCAGATAATCTGTTTTAGTGATTAATATTGGCCAAGTCACCGGGGAGAACTCCCCTGCTCTTCTATTGAATCGTGCCATGGGATCTTTTACATCCACCTGAGAGGACAGATAGTGCCTTGATTTAAACATCTATATTTGATCTGAAAGACGGCACCCCCAACAGTGCAGCACTTCCTCAGTACAGCACTGGAGTGTCAGCCGAGATTTTGTACTCTCTGGAGTGGGACTTGAACGTACAACCGTCTAAATCATAGGCGAGAGGGCTATTGCTGAGCTGCAGCTGATAGTGAGTGTTTGTGTATCATTGATCTGTAATTAAACTGGCAACAATTAGGATCTAATCATGAGTGAGCAGTGACTTGGAACTAATTACCAGGAAATAATACAACCCAATGTGTTATGAAAGAGCAAACACTGCGAGTCCTGTTGACTTTCTCAGATCAAATAACATTAGCACAACTAGGAAGAGCTTATTAAGGATGAAATTGTTCTAAACTAATGCACAGAATTATCAAACAAATTGATCTTGAATGGCTGTCCCCTTCTGCTAATATGTCTTGCAGGACATTTTATGTGGTTTACAAACAAAGGCCTAGATTGTTTTACTTTGCGATCATTTGTTAACGTCTGGTAATATTGACCTCCCACTCTTGCTAAAAACAGGTCAACCTGAGGAGATTCTACAGGTTAATTCCATGACTCCGCCCTCCCAGCAAGGAAATGGCCGTGTCTGAAGGGAGTGAGTCTGAGATTGCCTTCAACGCAATCATACTCGATTCTCCGCCCCGTGCTCCCTTTTGGTGCAGCTCCCCAGTGGGAGCCCTGCTTTATGGACTTACCCCTTCAGATTCACCAAAACACATCGGCCTAGAAATTCGATTGAACCAGAAAGGGGGCGTGTAAGGGGGCGGGGCACGTGTTGCACGTGATAATTCATGTAGGCGGAGGGAGCACGTGAAATTGGTGCTGCCAGCTCGATATCCTGAGCCAGGCGTGCTTATTGGCTGCACGATTGTTTGGGGGAGGGGGAAAATTGGGCTTGTCTGCCACCACTTAAAGGAGGCTCGCACCTCTTAAAGGGGAGGTGCACTCTGGCTGCAGACAGCAGGAAAATGTTCTCAAAGGTCTAAAATGGCTAGAAGAGGTCCAGAGAGGACACCCAGGTTCTCGGATACAGCTTGGGAGGCCCTGGTCCAGGCTTTGGGCTCAAGCCTCTGGAGTGGGATTTGAATTTGGTACTTGATGGTCCTGATCCTCAGCAAAGCCTAGGTAGCTGTGTCTAGGGTGGGTCATTAAATGGGTACGCAGCAATCTGTGCAGTACACCTTAGTGCCCCACCTTGTATCTCGGACAGTTGTTCCAAAAGAAATAGGAGCAGGAGTAGGCCATACGGCCCCTCGAGCCTGCTCTGCCATTCAATAAGATCATGGCTGATCTTCAACCTCAACTCCACTTTCCCACCCAATCCCCATATCCCTGATTCACTTAGAGTCCAAAAATCTATCCATCTCAGCCTTGAATATATTCAACAACTGAGCATCCACAGCCCACTGAGAATTCCAAAGATTCACAATCCTCTGAGTGAAAAAAATTCTCCTCATATCAGTCCTAAATGGCCGACCCCTTATCCTGAGACTATGTCCCCTACTTCTAGACTCTCCAGCCAGGGGAAACAGCCTCTCAGCATCTACCCTGTCAAGCCCTCTCAGAATCTTCTATGTTTCAATGAGATCACCTCTCATTCTTCTAAACTCCAGAGAGTATAGGCCCATTCTACTCAACCTGTCCTCATAGGACAACCCTCTCATCCCAGGAATCAATCTAGTGAACCTTCATTGCACCACCTCCAAGGCAAGTATATCCTGCCTTAGGTAAGAAGACCTAAACTGTACACAGTACTGCAGGTGCGATCTCACCAAAGCCCTGTCCAATTGCAGCAAGACTTCCTTACTCTTGTACTCCAACCCCCTTGCAATAAAGGCCAACATACTATTTGCCTTCCTAATTGCTTGCCATACCTGTATGTTAACTTTCTGTCTTTCGTGTACAAGGAAACCCAAATCCATCTGACACATTCCTGCTTCTGCTCATCTACTTTGGCAAAGTTGAATGCCTGGGGACCAATGAATGCAATCCTCATTGTACTGTGTATACAGAACAACATTGTCACAAAATCACCCGCTTCCTAGGGACTCTCAACTACAAGAGGTGCTCCAATACCACAGATATATGGGCAGAAAAAACACATAACGTACAAAGGTCCGTGGAAATAGCTCGTGCTCCCCCTTTAACTGGCAATGATACCAATCAGTATCCTTAATTACTGTTATCCCCACATTGGACCCTTTACCAGACAGAAATCTCCTGATGTATATAAGGGATGAAGCATAGAGCGATCGAGCGTTTACACTGACTCTACTTTCTCGGCTGCCCATTTCCTAAACAAAAGAAACACTATGAACTGGCCCCGCCCCCAAAATAGACACATTGAACCCTGACCCCACTCCCAAAATTGACACATTGAACCCTGACCCCACTCCCAAAATTGACACATTGAACCCTGACCCCATTCTCAAAATTGACACATTGAACCCTGACCCCACTCTCAAAATTGACACATTGAACCCTGACCCCACTCCCAAAATTGACACATTGAACCCTGACCCCATTCTCAAAATGGACACATTGAACCCTGACCCCATTCTCAAGATGACACATTGAATCCTGACCCCATTCTCAAAATGACACATTGAACCCTGACCCCGCCCCCAAATAGACATATTGAACCCTGACCCCGCCCCCCAATAGACACATTGAGCCCTGACCCCCCCAAATCGACACATTGAACCCTGACCCCGCCCCCAAATAGACACATTGAACCCTGACCCCGCCCCCAAATAGACACATTGAATCCTGACCCCGCCCCCAAATAGACACATTGATGATTCCTGCACAAAAGAGAAAAATGGTGAAAATAGAATTCCGCTCTGTCGGGGATTGCAGACTGTATGGAGAATCCAGGATCAGACCTGCCTTGTCACAGTGTGATCCAGTCGGGTTATGCATGGATTCTGGAAACCATCAGCAGCAGGCACCTTCTACCTTACAGGCCAGGTCCCCACCCACACAGGACTAATTCAGAAATGTATCTATGGCAACGCAGACCTGTTCCTGGATTTCCAAGTCTCGCGGATTTTATGCTGTTTGTCCTGTTCTGGCACTGGGAAAAGCACCAAAGTCTGTTTGCAAATGTTAAGGTGCCTGGTACAGGATTCAGGAAACACAACAGAGCTTCAAAACTGCACAAATAAAATCACCCACTTTATCCACACCCTTTTTCTTAGAAGAAAGCTCTCTGGAGGAAGCTTAATGAGGTGCAACAAACAGTGTATTACGGTAAAAGAAGTGTCGAGCGTGTAAAGAAATGATCCGAGACGAATGGTGCTATCAGTGTGCAAGAGAGCGTGACAAATGGAGAGAGAGACTAATGCAGTAAATAATGACTTGTTCACGAATTCTTCTGAACCTGCATTGTCCTCTGAACCCCCAGACACCTCCTGAGCTGGGGAACTGGCCTGGACCCACCTCAGACTCTGCTCCGAGGCCTGGGGTCATTTGGGACCCTGACCCTTTCATAAAGACCCCAACTCCCGATACCTAAAACTCACACCTGCCACACCACTCGATTGCCCTTTTCTAATCAAGGCGGTCAAACATTAGACAAGAAGAAAGCAGAAGATCCCTCAATAGGACGTTTGCTGGTCCTACAGATTGAGGGCCCCAATCCGAATTCCACCCTCTTAACTGAGTGGGGGAACATTTACTCCGTGCCCACTACTTGGTAATAAAATCATAAAAGCCCATTCTTTATAAACCCGCTCCCACATCCAGCTAAAAAACAAATTTTATGCCACATTTGTCCAGCGGTTTTGCAAACGGCAGCTGAGGTATTCTCATGGGAAACGGGCAGGGTGGGTCAAAAATCCATTGCGCTGTATCCCGATTTCCCTTATGGCCTCTGCGTGGGTGAAACTGCTCTACAGTTGAGTGAGCTTTCAGCTGGAGAGTGGGAGCAAATGGCAGCTATTTCCCACCTTCTCCCCCCCCTCCACCCTCCCTCTCACGGTGTCAGTTGTGCCTCAGTGGTTCGCCCTCTCAACTCTGAGTCAGAAGGTTGTGGGTCCAAGCCCCACTCCAGAGACTTGAGCACATAATCTAGGCTGACCCTCCAGTGCATTACTGAAGGGGTGCTGCACTGTCGGAGGTGCCGTCTTTCGGATGAAGAGTTAAACCAAGGCCCCATCTGCCCTCCCAGGTACAAAGCTATTTGAAGAAGAGATGGGGAGTTCTCCCTGGTGTCTTGGCCAACATTTATCCCACAACCAACATCACTAAAGCAGATGATCTGGTCATAATCACATTGCTGTTTGTGGCACCTTGCTGTTCATAAATTGGCCACTATGTTTCCCTAGATTACAACAGTGACTACACTTGGCTGTAAAGCGCTTTGGGACGTCCTGAGGTTGTGAAAGGCGCTATCTCATCGAAACATATCAAATTCTAACAGGACTAGACAGACTAGATGCAGGGAGGATGTTCCCGATGGCTGGGGAGTCCAGAACCAGGGGTCACAGTCTCAGGATACGGGATATGCCATTTAGAACCAAGATGAGGAGAAATTTCATCACTCAGAGGGTGGGGAACCTGTGGAATTCTCTACCACAGAAGGCAGTGGAGGCCAAGTCATTAGATGTATTCAAGAAGGAGATAGATATATTTCTTAATGCTAAAGGGATCAAGGGATATGGGGAAAAAGCGGGAACAGGGTACTGAGTTAGACGATCAGCCATGATCATTTTGAATGGCGGAGCAGGCCCAAAGGGCCGAATGGCCTACTCTTGCTCCTATTTTCTATGTTTCTATGTTCTTTCTTATTTCTTTCCCCTTTCTGCTCTTAAAGCAAACTTGTTTTCTAACTCTGACTGGTACATGTGTAAGTTGTGCCAAATCAGTTGGCTGTTTAATCACTAAACTTGGCATGAGAAGCAGTGAGAGACTGACAGATAGAGCGTGTATTGGTGTACTCAAAGTTAAATTAATTGAAGTCCTGGAATTGAATGAGAAGGAGTGGCCCTCTGAGGGAGACTGTAGCAGATTGTTAACTGAGGCTGAGACACAGCGAGGACTGGAAGGGAAGGATCACATATCTCGAGCCACATTGGTGCCAAGTTACAACGTGAGTACTGTAAGGAAATATTCTCTCAATTACCCATCTGTTTGAAAATAGCTGCAGCCAGCTCGTCCCTAAGTACTGCCACAATGCAGAACTTAACAAAAACTTACCTGCTGACTCCCAGCATCAAATCTTCTTGCATCGTAATAACTCTGAAGTTTGATAGTCGAGGCGTTGATAAGACGGGAAATCAGGGTGGGCCTAAGCTGGTAGTCAATGGGCAAGCACCAATGGTCTGATGTTATAGCAAGTCATTTCTATCGTATTGTACAGATATTAGAAGTTTTGTTATAAATGCTGCTCCTTCCCAATCACTCCAACAGACACAGCGCTGAAATATTGCAGAGACAGCCAAGTAGGATGCTACATTTAGAGTCTCTCCCCACCTCCCCTCTTGTTGTCCGTCTCTTTTCCGTTATTCCGATCGCCGTTTCTGGCGGCCGATCTCCCTCACAGCGTGCGTTTAAGGCTGGACTTCACTGCCCGGCTTGTGTCCGACTGCCAGGCTCAGATTTGGGTGGGCCTGGGTGGGCTAATTGAGTGGCCTATCCAGGCCCACCCGTGACTAGGCTCTAGTTTCATAGTCAAACGGAGCTTTCAGAAATCTAGTCTCACAACCTAATGTTTCAGCTAATCTCATATTTTACCTCAGAGACCTTAGTGGTAGCCCTGTGAAAGGCCAGGAACTCGATTTCGATGAAATCACTACATGTCCTTCAACAGGTTTATTACTGAGTACGTTTACTGTGATTGATTCACATATAACAGGGAGTGAACGTACTGGACTCAGGAAAAGAGGGTTTCATTTTAATACAATGTCACTAAACAAATTTATGATAAGAGGGATTGTGTTTCCAGTATCTGGAAGTTAGTAATGAGCTAGATTCTCCCCTGCTAAAAATATACAAGAAAATTGATACTTTGATCTCTGTCAAGAACAAATTCATGGGTGTTGTTGGTCCGATTAGGATGTATCTTTTCAGAGCACTGAATTCTAAGTGACAGTTTGCAGGATGCTCTCAGCCATAGGAGGTATTTGGGCAGCTCTGCCAAGGGAATCCAGAGTAAGGATGTTCACAAAGAAGAGTTTTCTTCCGTGTCCTAATCCGTGCCCATCTTTCCCGCAACTCCATGTTTGAATCCCTCCAATCAGGTTTCTGCCCCTGCCACAGTGCTGGAACAACCCTTATCAAAGTCACAAATGACATCCTATGTGACTGTGACCGTGGTAAACTATCCCTCCTCATCCTTCTCGACCTGTCTGCAGCCTTTGACATGGTTGACCACACCATCCTCCTCCAATGCCTCCCCGTCCTCCAGCTGGGTGGGACTGCACTCGCCTGGTTCCATTCTTATCTATCCACTCGTAGGCAGAGAATCACCTGTAATGGCCTCTCTTCCCAATCATCCGATCATCTGAAAACACGACGTCAGATTCCATGTGTATACTGACGACACCCAGCTCTACCTCACCATCACCTCTCGCGACCCCTCCACTGTCTCACGTTGCTTAACCGACAGCAAATATTTCCTCCAACTAAATATTGGGAAGACTGAAGCCATTGTCTTCGGTCCCTGCCACAAACTCTGTTCCCTGGCCACCGACTCCATCCCTCTCCCTGACCACTGTCTGAGGCTGAACCAGACGGTTCGCAGCCTTGGCGTCCTATCTGACCCTGAGATGAGCTTCTGACCACATATCCATTCCATTGCCAAGACTGCCTATTTCCACTTCTATAACATCGCCCGTCTCCGCCGCTGTCTCAGCTCATCTGCTGCTGAAACCCTCATCCGTGTCTTTGTTACCTCCAGACTGGACTATTCCAGTGCTCTCCTGGCCGGCCTCCCATCTTCCACTCTCCATAAACTTGCGCTCATCCAAAACTCTGCTGCCCGTATCCTAACTCACACAAAGTCCCGTTCTCCCATCACCCCTGTGCTCGCTGACCGACATTGGTTCCTGGTCCGGGAACGCCTCGATTTTAAAATTCTCATCCTTGTTTTCAAATCCTTCCAAGGCCTCGCCCCTCCCTATCTCTGTAACCTCCTCCAGCCCCACAACCCTCCGAGATCTCTGCGCTCCTCCAATTCTTGCCTCTTGTGCATCCCCGATTTTAATCACTCCACCATTGGCGGCCGTGCCTTCAGCTGCCTAGACCCTAAGCTCTGGAATTCCCTCCCTAAACCTCTCCGCTTCTCTACCTCTCTCTCCTTCTTTAAGACGCTCCTTAAAACCTACCTCTTTGACCAAGCTTTTGGTCACCTGTCCTAATATGTGGCTCGGTGTCAAATTTCGTTTGATAATCGCTCCTGCGAAACGCCCAGGGACGTTTTACTATAAGTGCAAGTTGTTGTTTACTGTCTCACCCCCTCCTCCAGTTGGAACTGCTCTGATTCCCAGATTCTCCCTAAACGTTGACCCTCCTGAATTCAGAGCTGAATAATTTTCTCTGCACCAGGATTTTACGGCGTTCGCTACTTTTTATTCCTACTCCCCCCGTTGCTACGGAAATCGAGTTTCAGGAGACTTGTAGCCTAGTATTACCCGAAGCACGTAGGCCCACTTTGACCTTGCGAACTTTGCCTGCTCGTAGTCTTTTAACCTCACCTATTGGACAAGTCCCTGAGCATTAGATATGGTTGTTGTTGCTATTGTATCTTCAAACTCTTCGTATATAACCCTCCCGCTGTATAGGACTACTCCCTATCAGCTGGTAGAAGCAGAGGTGTTGAAGGATTAAATTATGAGGACAGGTTGCACAGGGGGCTTGTACCCTCTTGACTACAGATTAAGGGGTGACCTAATTGAGGTGTTTAAGATGATTATAGTTTAGATCTAGAGAAACTATTTCCTCTGATGGATTTCCCGTCAGTTACTGTATCCTGTGGGAGGGGCAGAGACCTTAAAATTAGAGCTAGGCCTTTCAGGAAGCACTTCCTCACACAAAGGGGAGTGGAAATCTGAAACCCTCTTCCCCCAAAAAACTGTTGAGGCTGGGGGTCAATTGAAAATTTCAAAACTGAGATTGATAGATTTTTGTTAGGCGAGGGTATTAAGGGTTAAAGAATCAAGGCAGGGAAATGGAGTTAAGATACAGATCATCCATGATCTAACTGAATTGTGGAATAGGCTCGAGGGGCTGAATGGCCTCCTCCTGTTCCTGTGCTCCTAATAAAAAGTAGGGTGGATCTGGGGATCAGAGCAGCTCCTACTGAAGGAGGGGGCAGGAAGGTAAAGCTCTTCCTTGTGAACGTCCTTACCCTGGACCCTCCTGGCAGAGATGCCCAAATGTCTCCTCTGCTGAGGGCATCCTGGAAACAGTCACTTACAGGTCTGTACTCTGGAAAAGAATGAAAGGCCAGAAGAGTGGTGAACAAACAGTGCCAGCCATTAGTTCGACTTGCACTTACCCAGAGACTTCCCATGGGGTTTTGGACTAGAAGTCGCTGTCAGTGGGAGATCCAATTGGCGAGGTCCTCTACAGAGCATCTGGGACCTGTGTGAACAGGGCCAGCAACTGTGTGTCTCCTTAATCAATCAGGTTGAAGCATCGTTAATGAGCAGCGCAGAGTCTGAACCAGGTAGTGTAAGTTAGAGCAGTGAATACAATGTCAAATCAAGTACAGAAAACAAAATAAAGAGAGGGGAAGATTGAATTAAGAGACAGAGATGAAAGAGGCAAAGAAAATGTTTAAAAAAGTATTTAAATTTTCTTTTTTATAAATCTCCAACAATTGAAAGCTGAGGGAATGAGACTCCACACTTGTAAAAGTTAATTTTCAGTGCCAGCGAGGTTGTTCGGCAGTGATTAAGACTTAAAATGGGGATTAGACTGAAAAGAACAAGCCCTAACTTTCTGCGGTGAGTTTAGTTTGTATCTACCATGCTGTAGCTTCACGCCCTTCAGTGTATTTGAATGGTGAGTCAGACAGCGAGATGCAGTTTCCCCGAAACTGATGACGAAACGGACAGCAACCTCGGGATTTTCGCGTTTAACCCCGTATCTGCCCTCACCTGAAGTTGCTGTGCGATTTGCGTATAATTAACGGTGAGGGCTGCTAGCCTCATCGTTATTTTGACAGTAAATTCCGGCCCATCGTGTCTAGAGGAACCTCACACGATTCAAATTTACTTTCCAGAATATCTGGATTGAAGAATTCTAATCTCTGGGTTGTCTAGTGCCACATGACGAGGTGCATCAATGTTTAGACATGCATAAAGAAGGTGGTGAGCTGGCCCATACTCATACCCAGCACTATCACAGTGGACGTCCAGTTGTAATTTGACTGGGTGATCGGGCAGGTTCAAACTGTAGCTTGACTTTCCAACCTGCCAGGAATATGGAGGCTCCAATAGAGAGGCCATTGTAGATATTAAGGGGAACAGATAGGGTGGATAGAGAGAAACTATTTCCGCTGGTTGGGGATTTTAGGAGTAGGGGGCACAGTCTAAAAATTAGAGCCAGACCTTTCAGGAGCGAGATTAGAAAACATTTCTACACACAAAGGTTGGTAGAAGTTTGGAACTCTCCTCCGCAAACAGCAATTGATACTAGCTCAATTGCTAAATTTAAATCTGAGATAGATAGCTTTTTGGCAACCAAAGGTATTAAGGGATATGGGCCAAAGGCAGGTATATGGAGTTAGATCACAGATCAGCCATGATCTTATCAAATGGCGGAGCAGGCACGAGGGGCTGGATGGCCTACTCCTGTTCCTAGATGTAAGGGCAGCATTTTCAGCTGACCCTTCTACAGCCAATCTCCGATGGACGCTGTGCACTCAGTAAGGCAGATGGTCCAACGGTATTACTCCTACTGGATTGGTCACCTCAGGTCTCTTCTTGGTGTCTCTGTGATTTGGCTGAAGTTCACCAGATTCACACAAATACTAATGAAAAAATGGACATAAGGCATTTATTTAAAACCCCTGGGCTTGGTGATGTGACGTTTCTTAAATTTCCTGACATGTGGCATGTACATGAAAGCAGCTCAGTGATGTGAACACACGGAGCTATTTTCTGTCGACAAATCTTGGGTGAGTTATTAATTGGCAAGGTTTTTCAATTTGTGGACAAATGACGTCAAATTCTACCACCTTGTCAAAAAATAACAATCGAATCATTCTCTACCATCGCACCATGTAACCCGAGATATATGACCCTGGGTCACGCAAACACCCCAGGACAGGAAATTCTGGCATTCCTGAGCCCAGACAGGAGCAGGATATTTAGGATATCCAGTGCAAGTTGACGGCAAATTTATAGGACTACAAAGCAACAACGTTCGTGACCTTGATCTTTGGGGAAGAGATCAATGTGTCAATTTTCTTGCATATTTTTTGGAGAGAATCTAGATCACTACAAACTTCCAGAGATTGCAAGCACAATTATCCCTCTTACCATGAATTTGTTTATCAATATGAAATCTTCCTTTTCTGAGACCAGTAGACTCACTCTCTGTTATATGTGCATGAGTCACTGTATGTTTACATAGCAATAACTCTGTTGATGGGCATGAATGATTTATTGTTTCTTTTCTCTTCACTGTTTAATCAAAATTTAGTTCCCGGTCTCTCACAGGACTATCACTGCGAGGTCTCGGAGCTAATGTAAGAGATTAGCTGAAACTTTAGATTGCGAGAAAAGTTTTTTGAGAGCACAGTGCGGTTATGAAGCAGGGGCCTGGTCATGGGTGGGCCTGGGGAGGCCATGGCCCACTCAATTAGCACCCAAATCCAAGCCTGGCAGTTGGACATGAGCAGAGCAGCTCTGTCCAGCATTAAAACGCACGCTGAGAGGGGGATCGGCCGTCAGAAACAGCGATCGAAATAACGGTAAAGAGATGGACAATAGGAGCCGAGGGGTGAACCTCTATATATACCATCCTGTGTATTTGTCTCTAAAATATGTCAACGTTGCATCTGTTGTCCCAGGGGTACGTTCCCCGTGCTCAAGGTAAGTGGTCCGGGAAAGGAATCCTGCTCAGAGAGGAAGCCCGGGGCGGGGGACACCCAAGGTTCCTGGAGGAACACTCCTGCTCCTCTTGGTCCACAAGGAAACTAAAATAGAATTTGAACACCTCACCTTGCTGGGGCCTCCTCTGGCCCTGCCTGCTGTTCCCGGCAACTTTGGCCACCACTGGTCCCTCCTGCTCAGGCCTCAGGTCGGGCCCTGGTGATGCTATCGGAGCCCGATCTGCATAGTTAAAGAGGTCCCTGCCAGCTTGGGGCGGGTATCCTTGCCGTCTGTAATTTAAAATTTCAGTTGGCCAAATCGGGAGCAGGAAAGGAATGGGTAAATCGCCCTCCATTTTAACAGCGGTGGTGGTGGTGGTGGTGGGATGGGGGTGTTGGCAGGGGAGGGTTTTAACATAGAGCCCAAGCCTGGGGGAAATGTGAAAAAAGGAAGCTGTCAGTGACAAGTCTTTATCCCTCCAGTTGCCAAAGGGTGTGAAAACTCTTAACATTGTGTTTTACTTGATTGTGTCAAAAGAAGTGGCTTTACATCAAACTTGATCGGGAGGACATATATCCCAGGGTTGACTTGCTCATTTTTAGTTCTGAATAAGACTTTTACGCCCAGGTTACATCGAATTGCATCGAGTCTACAACACAGAAACAGGCCATTCGGCCCAACTAGTCGATGCTGGTGTTTATGCTCCACATGAGCCTCCTCCCTCCCTACTTCATCTAACCCTATCAGCATACCTTTCTATTCCTTTCTCCCTCATGTGTTTATCTAGCTTCCCCTTAAATGCATCTATGCTATTCTCCTTGTGGTAGCAAGTTCCACATTCTAACCACTCTCTGGGTAAAGAAGTTTCTCCTGAATTCCTTATTAGATTTATTAGTGATGATCTTATATTTATGGCCCCTAGTTTTGGACTCCCCCCACAAGTGAAAATATTTTGTCTACATCTACCCTATCAAACCCTTTCATAACCTTAAAGGCCTCTATCAGGTCACCCCTCAGCCTGTTCAGCCTTTCCTGATGAGTATATCCTCTGAGTTCTGCTATCATCCTTGTGAATCTTTTTTGCAGCTTCTCCAGTGCCTCGATATCCTTTTTATAATATGGAGACCAGAACTGTTCACAATACTCCAAGTGTGGTCTAACCAAGGTTCTTTGCAAGTTTAACATAACTTCTCTGGTTTTCAATTCTAGCCCTCTAGAAATGAACCCCAGTGTTTGGTTTGCTTTTATTTAATGGCCTTATTAACCTGAATCTCTACTTTTTCGTGATTTGTGTATCTGTACTCCTAGGTCCCTCTGCTCCTTTACCCTATTTAGACTCTTAGTATCCAAGCAACATGTGGCTTTTTTATTCTTCCTACGCACCACCTCATACTTATCTATAATGCCCATAGGAATGGTGCAAATTGGGCAGCCAGTGGTGGAAAGTTGGCAGTATATTCTTTTTTGCTTCTGCGTGTCACTTGTAAATGAATCAGGACCTTTATAACTTTGCTTGCGGTGTGATATTTCTCACCAGCGATGGGAGACATAGACTCCTACAAGGCCTCACCCTTGCCCGCGGGGAAGGCCCAGTTCCCTGGGTGTGAAGGTCAGGAAAAGGAGTGAGGCCTCAGTTCACCGGGTCTCCGCTGCTTTTTACGGTTGCCGTGGGATTTCCAGCGGATTTCCCGGGGTGGATCGAGTGAGGCCTGCACCTGTTTTAGACATAGGCCCATTGGAACCATTCAAATGAGAAAAGAAAGAAAGACTTACATTTATATAGCGCCTTTCACGACCTCAGGACGTCCCAAAGTGCTTTACAGCCAATGAGGTACTTTTGAAGTGTAGTCACTGTTGTAATGTAGGAAACGCGGCGGCCAATTTGCGCACAGCAAGATCCCACACACAGTAATGTGACAATGGCCAAGATAATCTGTTTCAGCGATGGTGGTTGAGGGATAAATATTGGCCAGGACACCAGGGAGAACTCTGCTGCCCTACTTCGAAATAGTGCCATGGGATCTTTTACATCCACCTCAGAGGATAGATAGGGCCTCGCTATAACATCTCATCTGAAAGACGGCACCTTGGACGGTGCAGCACTCCCTCAGTACTGCGCTGGGAGTGTCAACATAGATTTTGTGCTCAAGTCTCTGGAGTGGGGACTTGAACCCACAACCTTCACTGACTCAGAGGCGAGAGTGCTACCAATCGAGCCACAGCCGAAACCTAAATAAGGCAAGGGGGGCTGTTCCTAGCCTCCAACTTCATTTTCTGATACAACCTCCTCCCGCCCCCGCTCCCCCCGCCCAAGTCCTTCTGGCTGTGGATTCCCGAGGCCTACAGCTGGGCCTCACTTTCCTGCCTTTTCCGCCAGGGCTAAACCCTACCAGGGGGTCAGGCCTTCATCGGGGGGTAACCCTCGGCCATGTAAAACGCCAGGACAGGAAATTCTAGCACTCCTGGGCCCAGACAGGAGCAGCACACTTAAGGTGCACTACACCACAACTACTACAACTACAACTTGCATTTATATAGCACCTTTAACGTAGTAAAACATCCCAAGGCGCTTCACAGGAGCGATTATCAAACAAAATTTGACACTGAGCCACATAAGGAGACATTAGGACAGGCTTGGTCAAAGAGGTAGGATTTAAGGAGCATCTTAAAGGAGGAGAGAGAGGCGGAGAGGTTTAGAGACGGAATTCCAGAATTTAAGGCCTAGACTGCTGAAGGCCCTTCGGCCCAACATGTCCATGTCGCCCAGTTTATACCACTAAGCTAGTCCCAATTGCCTGCACTTGGCCCATTTCCCTCTATACCCATCTTACCCATGTAACTGTCCAAATGCTTTTTAAAAGACAAAATTGTACCCGCCTCTACTAGTGCCTCTGGCAGCTCGTTCCAGACACTCACCACCCTTTGAGTGAAAAAATTGCCCCTCTGGACCCTTTTGTATCTCTCCCCTCTCACCTTAAATCTATGCCCCCTCGTTATAGGCGCCCCTACCTTTGGGAAAAGATTTTGACTATCTACCTTATCTATGCCCCTCATTATTTTATAGACTTCTATAAGATCACCCCTAAGCCTCCTACTCTCCAGGGAAAAAAGTCTCAGTCTATCCAACCTCTCCCAAATGAGTCAAAGTTGATCGATTGTCTTCAGGGTTAATTGTTCGAGCTGGGCTACGTTAACCCAAACATGGCAGTAAATGTAGTTGGTGATTCTGAGACTTCTTTTCTCAGTGCAGCTTTGACCATTTTTAGTAAATCACCGAATCATAGAAAGTTACAGCGCAGAAGGAGGCCATTTGGCCCATTGTATCCGTGCTGGCCAAAACAGAGCTATCAAGCTTAATCCCACTTTCTAGCACTTGGTCCGTATTCCTGTAGGTTACGGCACTTCAAGTGCTCATCCAGGTATTTTTTAAATGAGTTGAGGGTTTTCTGCCTCTACCACCCTTTCAGGCAGTGAGTTCCAGACCCCCACCACCCTCTGGGTGAAAAAAATTCTCCTCAGCTCCCCTCTAATCCTTCTACCAATCACTTTAAATCTATGCCCCCTGGTCACTGACCCTTCTGCTAAGGGAAATAGGTTCTATCTAGTCCCGTCATAATTTTATACACCGCAATTAAATCTCACCTCAGCCTCCTCTGTTTCAAAGCAAACAACCCCAGCCTATCCAATCTTTTCTCATAGCTAAAATTCTCCAGCCCTGGCAACATCCTCATAAATCTCCTGTACCCTCTCTAGTGCAATCACATCTTTCCTGTAATGTGGTGACCAGAACTGTACACAGTACAAGTTAACCAGACTTTTGTAGATTAAATCTCCCCCCACTCCGATACTTATCTAGGCAATTTCTGTTGTAGCAACTTGAAATTTAATTGCTATATTAATTTGTAACTTTATGTACTGCACCCTGCATTCTTTCAAAAAAAATATGCACACTAGGTGCTCGTTATCTGAACATTACCTGAGTGATTGATGACGACTTCAATCAATTCCATTAAGGTTTGTATTTGTGTAGCGATGTGGTGTATTTTGGAGGATTTGCTGAGGAGGGCTGGGGGACTCTCTGCTGCATCAGTGGGTCCGTGTGCTAGCAGGCTCAGGATGTGCTCTCGCTCTGGGGAAAAATGTCACCAAGCACTATTGGCTCGCACACCAGCAATAGTGCACGGGAGCAGCGGTGGGGGGCAGTGTTGAACTGGGTGGCTGCCCGTTTCTCGCCTGGAAAATAGATGTCTGGGAGTTGAAAATTGAGGGCAGGGGGGGAGACCCCATTGGAGCCAAAGTCCCCCTCTCCGCCAATGCAATTTTCAGGTGGGCCGCTAAATAGGCGAGCAGTACGCCCACTTGTTTCAGGGGGGAGGCCCTTTAAATATGCAAATCAGAGCCCCACACCAATTGTAGAAGCCTCTTCGTAATTTTCAGGTACAAAGGGGTGGATTCCCTGCCCGTTTGTACCAGGCGTTGAGTGCCTACCTCAGCAGTTCTTAAAGGATGACCACTCAAGAAAAGGCCCCGACCTTTTTTCTCTTCTTTTATTATCGTGAAGCCAGGAGGAGCTGGAGTGCGCCTCCTGCCTCCACGAAAAAACACCGGGCCACTGCCTGCCCGTGCTTAACCCGGGAACAGCACCACCGCACCTCCCACCGACCCCCCACACTCCCCCATTCCCGGGCCCGACCTTCCCGTAGGCTCGGCCTGCGAGCCGAGTGATCTATCGGCATTCCGCAACCAGCGAGCGGCACTGGGCGGCTGAGAAATGAGGTCCGAGCCCAAAAATGGTTCAGGTCCACGCTGGGCAACGTGGCCGCTCCAGGGACCTCACGCCCGTTGGGTTAGGAAGTCTACAATCACTCCCAAGGAAACTCTCTCCACTTTTTTTGGCGTGTTTCTAGTGCTGTGTGGATATGAAGAACGGTAACAGTAAAGCCAAGAGCTATTAGTCGCTGGTTGGACTTAGTAAGAAATACGAAGAAGCTGTCCTTGGATAATTTAAACAATCAAAATTGTCATCAGGAGGTCAAAGATTGCGCGAGCTCACTGTTACATTTAGCTGTCTTGATCGTGGACTTGCAGACTTTATAAGCAGAAATAAAGGCCAATCCAAATTTTGAAAAAACGTCCATTTATTGGGCGCCTTTCACGACCTCAGGACGTCCCAAAGCGCCGATCTTTTTTTGTCCATTCTCGGGATGTTGGCATCACTGGCAAGGTTGGCATTTATTGCCCATCCCCTAGTTGCCCTGAGAAGGTGGTGGTGGGTCGCCTTCTTGAATCACTGCAGTCCGTGTGATGCAAGTGCTCCCACCAATTTACCAGGCCAATTCAGAGGGCAGTTAAGAGTCAACTGCGTTGGTGTGGGACACATAGGTCAGACTGGGGTAAGGACAGCAGGTTTCCTTCCCTAAAGGACATTAAGGGACCAGTTGGGTCTTTATAACAATCTGACAGCTTCACAGTCACAAAACTTTTTATTTCCAGATTTTTTAATTGAATTGAAATTCTCCAATGCTATAGTGGGATGCAAACTTACATTTTCTAGATTACTAGTCCAGTAACAGAACCACTACACTATCGTACTGATCAGTACAAGAAGAGAAGTGGATTTACTGTTGAACGTGAACATTAGAAACACCAACAATGATATTTTCAGCAGAGGCGAAGATAGGCTTCACAGCTTTGAATTTATCTGACAGAAAGTCGAGATGCTCTAGGGAGGATCGGAGAGCTATAGTGACAGCAGATGACGTTAGTTAGATATTTTTCAGCCTCAAGAGACCAAGGTTGCTTGACTCAAGGGAGTTACAATGAACAGCAGGGACATCTTGGTAGAACGAGTAAGGAGGAACTGGAAGGGGCAAGACTCAAGATGAGGTGAAACTTGGGTTTCAGTAAGGAGCTGAAATGAGGGGCAGGAGATGGAGATGGAAATGGACAACATCAGTATTACAGGAGCTGCTTCACGGGAAGAGGGAGTGTCATATCAGCAAAGACAACTGTATTGAGCCTATTAGCAATGATGGGTTCCTGATGTGGTCTTCCACATTGAGTGCAAGGTCTTCATGTTCTGGGCATCTCAGAAGCTGCATTGGTTGATGATTTTTTTTTAGGCTGTACTAATAATTTATACACACTGTCAATAAAAGAAACAAATGCAAAAGGAAGGGGCCATCACTGACTCACAAACATACGAACAATGACAGACAGGAAAAGACCCTTTGGTCCACCCAGCCTGTCCCACACAGTTGTGAATCACAATACATAGACTCTGCACCCCACACCCGGAAATCATGTGATCTCCTGGGCGAGGCGAGAAACCAGATAAAAACCAAGCCAATTTGGGGGAAAAAATCTGGGAAATTCCTCTCCGACCCCCACCCCCCCTTCCCCAGGCGATTGAAACTAGTAGTCCAGGAGATCACTCTGGCCCCCATAATTCAATGCAGTACCTATCTTTTGTAAGAGGTGATCTTTGCCCCAGCCAGACACAGATCCAGCTCTCACTTGAAGAAATTCAGCGAATTCAGTGAGTCTTAGCATGACAAGTGACTGATAGGTCCCACTGCAGTACCTAGTGACCTGAACTCTGCTCCCCAAATAACTGTTCAGTAAAGACCCCCATCTAGCCATCAACTGGCAGTGCAGTTGTACCAGGATTATTACCATTGATGGAACCTTTCTAAAGTACCACCAATGTATTCAGGCTCCTAACCTATCAGGCAACTGCAGCGCACAGCCACATTTGGCCGTGGTACCCTCCGACAGAGCGGTTCCCTGAACATCTTTGAGCAGTGATGGAACGGAGAAAGCTCAGGGAAACTAAAAGCAGAGCAAGGAGGAAAAATTGGACCAAGAGCCGAGGAACCAAAAGGGTGGCTGAGGGGAAAGATCAGATAAAGTTCAAGAGAGTGATCATAGGTAAGTGACAGAGAGAAGAGATGGGGAGTGTGAAAAATAGATCTAAGTAACTGTTGAAGATGCTGAAATAGCCATCGTTGGATTTAGCAGTATCTATGACAACCGGGGCTGGTCTAAGGACCTTTTCAACTGTAATACAGGAACCAGATCCCTGCAGGAACTATGGGTTTAAAATATGGTTTACAATGCTATGCAAGGATGGCCAAACTGGGGCTGAAAATGGGCAAATTATTCAAAAAACAACTGGCCCTTTATCTTTAATTGGCTGGGTTCAGAGGTTGTGAGGTGAAAGTTCATTGACCTTTCCTCACTCTTAACCTCTTATATTCTTCTGTTCTGATTTGTGATTATCCTTCTTTAATTCTTGAACTCTTTTTTTAATGCACTGAAGTGAATCTTAGAAATGGACAACGCAAAGTCTAAAAATAAGCACGATTATAGTATGGAAAATGCGGGATTTGAAATGGAGGTAAGCATTTTACATGACCTTCAAATATATATTTGTTCCACTTCAGTCAGAGTGAGATAACTAATTCTATTGGATTCCTTTTATTTATCTTTTTCTGTGCAGGAAGAAGCATATTCCAAACCCAAGGATCATCCATCACCCCCATTTTCTGAAACGAGAGAGAATCCCAAGTTTCTGAGGTACAGATCAGAAGGAATTATGAATTATTTTCTTAACATATTGGCGCTGATTCATCTGTTGGTTTCTGAAAGGATTGTAGGAACAGAAGTAGGCCATTCAGCCCCTCCGGCCTGCCTCACCATCAATCAGCTCATGGCTCATCTGCACCTCAACTCCATTTATCCGACTTTGCTCCATATCCATCGTTACCCATTCCCAACAAAATCTATCTCAGTCTTGAAAGCTCCAATTGTCCCCCAGCATCCACAGTCTTTCGGGGGAGAGAGTTCCAGATTTCTACTACCCTTTGTGTGAAAAAGTGCTTCCTGATTTCGCTTCTGAATGCCTGAGCTCCAATATTAAGACCATGTCCCTCAGTTCTTGATTCCCCCACCAGAGGAAATAGTTTCTCCGTATCTACCCCATCAAATCCTGTTAACATTTTAAATACCTCAAGCTTCTGTACAAGCCAAGTTTATGCAACCTGTCCTCATAATTTAACCCTTTTAGCCCCGGTATCATTCTGGTGAATCTGCGCTGCACCCCCTCCAAGGCCAATATATCCTTCCTGTGATGTGTGCCCAAAACTGAACGCAGTTACTCCAGATAGGGTCTGACCAAGCAATGTCGGATAAGGGAGCTTCCTGATAACACCATCAAATCAGGGGAACTGGCCTCTCCTAGCAATGCTTGATAGACTGAGCCCCTCTTTATACAGAACGCTGCCACGGAGGCCTGTCCCTTCAGTCAGGTCATTGACTGTGTGATGTTGCTGTTGTAACAACAACAACAACTTGCATTTATATAGCACCTTTAACATAGTAAAATGTCCCAAGGCGTCTCACAGGAGCATAATCAGACAAAATTTGATACTGAGCCACACAAGGAGATATTAGGACAGGTGACCAAAAGCTTGGTCAAAGAGGTAGGTTTTAAGGAGCATCTTAAAGGAGGAGAGAGAGGTAGAGAGGCGGAGAGGTTCAGGGAGGGAATTCCAGAGCTTAGGGTCTAGGCAGCTGAAGGCACGGCCGCCAATGATGGAGCGATGAAAATCGGAGATGCGCAAGAGGCAAGAATTGGAGGAGCGCAGAGATCTCGGAGGGCTGTAGGGCTGGAGGAGGTTACAGAGATAGGGAGGGGCGAGGCTATGGAGGGATTTGAAAACAAGAATGAGAATTTTAAAATTGAGGCGTTCCCAGATGGGAGCCAATGTAGGTCAGCGAGCACAGGGGTGATGAGTGAGCGGGACTTGATGTGAGTTAGGATACAGGCAGCAGAGTTTTGGATGAGCTCAAGTTTATGGAGGGTGGAAGATGGGAGGCCGGCCAGGAGAGCATTGGAATAGTCGAGTCTAGAGGTAATAAAGGCATGGATGAGAGTTTCAGCAGCAGATGAGCTGAGGCAGGGGCGGAGATGGGCGATGTTACAGAGGTGGAAGTGATGGAACGGATATGGGGTCAGAAGCTCATCTCAGGGTCAAATAGGACACCAAGGTTGTGAACCGTTGGATATCTACGAGCAACTCTGCTTCGGCAGTGCTTTGATCTTGTAGAATAGCAATAATGTGTTTATAGAGCGGCTTCCAAAGTACTTCACAGAAGGGGGAAAAAGGAAAGTGCTTGAAATTAATTGGAGACTTCCTGATAATTACATAAAGCTGCACTGGCCTTTTTTGTCATTGACTGTACAGCTACTGGTCGTGAAAATGCTGCGCCATTCTAAAAACTCTTACCGTAACTTGAGCGGGAGTACACCAGATTGGCCAGTATCTAAATCTGGACCCAGTGAGGCAATGAAGTGCTACCAAAGGACCTCCAGCACCTGATTACTTCATTATTCTGCAATAAATCACCTTGTCACGCTCAATTAAAATTGTTGCCGTAGTTTGGAACTAAATTGGTAGATTTACAGAGAGTCTGGCTGATTGTGGGATGTGAAAGATCTCACACTAGTCCAGTGGGAGTGCTCGCGTGAGGCCGAGTGCCACAGCACTTTGTCGGAGCAGAACAACTGGAGCTTTGCAACAGGCTGTGTTATACCTGGTCTCGGAGCGACTGAAGGGGGTAGAAATTCGTTGGGAGGTTATTCTAAACGGGCGTATCACATCGCCCTCTTGTTACACTCCCTGCTTGAGATTCAGTCCTATGGAAGGCAATGAAATTTGCCAATTCCATATCACCCCTTTTACGCCCCTGCCCAAGACAATTTTCTACCCCCATGATTCCCACCCCCTGAGACCAATATCACTCACACCAATGAACCCAAATTCACCCAATGTTTCTTTTCTCATTCACCAAATTTTCTCGTCCAATTCTCTTCCTTCTGCTCATCTCCTGACGGCGTCACCCCCAAAACAAAAGTCGGAAGGAAAGAATGTTTCTGCTGGTTGGACTGGAGAATCACATCACAGTTATTCATAGAAATGGAAGTTGCCTTGGAATGAATGGTGTGATAAACAGTTGATACATCGACTCGAATGAAGCAATGTATTGCCTGCTATGTGGCTTTGATACATTGACTTGATTCTAAGAGAGAACGAATCAGTTCAATAGAGTAATTCAAATGTTGGACAGATGCTCAGCTGCAGGCAATGTGGCTCATGGAATCATTTCGTACTCTGCGCGATGAGTTGAAATATTTATATTTCTCTTTTTCAGCAAAATATCTCAGACTGTCTCAGGAGTACAGTTGTTCTACAAAGCTCACATTGCTATAATCAAACATGTCATCATGGGTATCTTCATGGCAGGTAAAAGTTATTAATTGAGGGCACTGTGTGACACAATGGCTCAGCACATCTGGGACCTGAGTTTAAATCCTGAGGTGAAAGTTCCCCTTCCTTACCTGCTATAAGGATCCTAATCAATTTAGGGCAGTCTTAACACGCATCCCAGTAGGTGTATGTCTACCGTAGAATCATAGAATGATACTGCATAGAAGGAGGCCATTCGGCCCATCGTGTCTGTGCTGGCTCTTTGAAAGAGCTATCCAATTAGTCCCACACCCCCTGCTCTCTCCCCAAATTTTTCCCCTTCTAGTATTTATCCAATCTGCTTTCGAAAGTCACTACTGAATCTGCTTTCATCACTCCATTACCTGTACCTTTAGCACAGTGTGCCCAAAATTTGGAACAAATTGAGACTAAATTGTGACCTTTAATCATGTATTTTTTTAAACAATTATATTTTTCGGTTATAAGTTGCATATAGCTTGTAGAAAAAATATTGATCTGAAGCCTCAAATGTATTGTTGCAAAACGTGCAGTTTATTGGGAGAGCACACTGCAGCCGGTCAGTGTTATTTTCTTTTCCAGCCAAAGTGTGAGCCTCTCGGTCACATTCATTGCCTCTGGAGATTCCCCAGCAACTATTTACATTTTTAGAGGTAGTGATTTTATTTATCCTAAAACTAAGAGTAGGCCTTAATTGATTGCAAGAGATATGGGGATAGGTTGGGAAAGTGGAGTTGAGGTCAACGATCTGCCATGATCTGATTGAATGGCGGAGCAGGCTCGAGGGGCCGAATGGCCTACTCCTGCTCCTATTTCTTATATCCTTATGTAAATAGGCAGGCCTTACTTAAAAGGGCTGCGAAGGTGGCCAGAGTGGACAATGAAAGGGTTAGACTGGTGCAGTGGGAAATGTTCTCCCAAGGTTAGAGCCCAGTCCATTGTTGGAACAATCTGGAGGGTCTCTTGTATTAAAAACTAGATTAAATAGAGATAATGGCCCTCAGCTGAGATTCTGCAGAGGTTCTACTGGTCTCCTGGCGGAAACCAGGCGGGCGGAGGGTGGGGGACAGTTAAAATGAAGGCAGTCACTTACCTCCTCTGATCCCACTGCCTTCCTGCCGTATCTAGATCTTAACCTGCTCTTTTGAGCAGACGACCCGACTGCAATATTAGCCAGAGGCCTGAGATGGGGGAAGCAGTGACGGCTTCCCCCATCAGGCCAGGCCTGCCAGGAGCCAGATCGTGGGCCAAAGGAGGCCCTGCCAGTAAGTTAAAAAAATTAATTTCAGCTTTCCTTGTGGGGCCAGGAGGGGCTCCTCCAAGCCCCACAAGGAAGCCTCGGACCTCCCTTGCCTGGGGTTCCCCCACCCCCGACCATGGCCAGATCCCCCACCCTCCCGATCGCCCCCAGAGCCATTAATGGAAGTGAGGCCCGAAGGGTTAGATTGGCCAGGCCTCTACGTCCCCAGATTCCCCGGGTTCACCACCTCTTTTCGTGGCTGACGCCCTCCTTACCCATCCCCCTTTAAAATCGGGGCCAATGTTTCACGACTATGAAATCTTAAACCTTGTCGAGTGCACCAAGTCCCGTTCACCCATCACCCCTGTGCTCGCTGACCTACATTGGCTCCTGGCCCGGGAACGCCTCGATTTTAAAATTCTCATCCTCGGGTTCAAATTCCCCCGCGGCCTCGCCCCTCCCTCTCTCGCTCCTTAAACCCTACCTCCATCTATCCTAATATCTCTCTATGTGGCTCAGTATCAAATTTTTGTCTGACAACGCTCCTGTGAAGCACCTTCCGACGTTTTCACTACGTTAAAGGCGCTATATAAATGAAATTTGTGGCTGTTATTTTCTTATGTTATTATGTTGTTGTTGCAAAAACAATTTGCTCAAGAAATAAAATCAGCTAACCGTTTGTTTGTTCCTCCCCATCCCAGGTTTCCTTGCATTCCTTATCACTGCCTGTATACTGAACTTCCAACGAGCCATTGCTCTACTCGTTATGACCTGCCTGGTTGTTTTCTTCGTGATTTATGATCTCATAAAAAAGTTCCTGGGAAAACGGTTGCTTCACCTGTTCACCCCTGTGAGTTCCTTTCTCCACAAGCACTCCAAATGGTTTAAATGGTAAGTTAATTGAACTCGGCCTGCATGCGAAGCTGCTATTCCCGTATGTCTTGTAGTGTTTGACATTTATCTTGTAGAAGTCCGCTTTGATCCTGTAGGATGATTTTAAAGAAAGAACTTGCATTTATTTAGTACCTTTCATGACCTCAGCCAATGAAGCACTTTTGAAGATAATCTGGGTTTTTTTGGTGATTTTGGTTGAGGGATAAGTATTGGTCAGGACACCAGGCAGAACTCCCCTGCTCTTCTTCCAAATAGTGGCCATGGGATCTTTTACATCCATCTGAGAGGGCAGACGGAGCCTCGGTCTAACATCTCATCCGAAAGACGGCACCTCTGACAGTGCAGCACTCCCTCAGTACTGCACTGGGAGTGTAAGCCTAGATTTTGTACATCAAGTCTCTGGAGTGGGACTTGAACCCATGACCTTCTGACTCAGAGGCGAGGGTGCTACCCACTGAGCTATGGCTGACACCAAAGGTTCCAATGAAATAGAGGGGCAGTTTATGAAGTGCAGAGCCTAGATTGCTGGGAGCACATATCTGGAATTCGGGAATCCGTCTATTGAAATGGCAATCAACTCATCCAAAGGGATGAATGAGTTCCAGACTATTCATAATCCTTAGCATCTCATTAAACCACAAACATAGAATGTAATCTTTTCTTTGAAAAAGCGGAAAGTTTCACAAGATCACACGATGGTTGCAGCTGAGGAAAGCCATTCCCACCATCTTGGTTCATCCATCGGAATGCCCCTAAAGTCCTCCCGTTGCAGCATCCAATTGCTCCTCAAATGATTCTAGGTTTTTGCCTCCACTGTTCGATCTAGGAGTCCATTCCATGTGTTGATGACGCTTTTGTGTGATGAAGAACTTTCTAATAGCAGCGCTGAATGGACCTTTTACTAATTTGAACCCAAGGCTCCTTGTCCTCCTCCTCTCACAATTTAACTTAAAGTTATTTTCCGGATTAACCTTTTCCATACCATTGTCTACCTTATATACAACAACTACACTGACAACTTGCATTTATATAGCGCCTTTAACGTAGTAAAACATCCCAAGGCGCTTCACAGGAGCGATTATCAAACAATATTCGACACCAAACACCACGTAAAAATATATTAGGACAGGTGCTTGGTCAAAGAGGTAGGTTTTAAGGAGCGTCTTCAAGAAGGAGAGAGAGGTAGAGAGACGGAGAGGTTTAGGGAGGGAATTCCAGAGCTTAGGGTCTAGGCAGCTGAAGGCACGGTCACCAATGGTGGAGTGATTAAAATCGGGGATCCGCAATAGGCCAGAATTGGAGGAGCGCAGAGATCTGGGAGGGTTGTAGGGCTGGAGGAGGTTACAGAGATACCTCTATAGGATCACCTCTCAGACACCTCCTTTCAAGATCGAAAAGTTCAAGTTTCTCCAGTATTTCCTCATAACTCAGACCTCTCAGACAAGGGATCAACCTTGGAGTCTCCTCTGCACTGTCTCCGACAATCGATTGTCTCCTTTATGCTTAGACGACCAGAAACGAACTCCGTACTCGAGGTGTGGTCTGACCAGATTTGGATTGTACTCTCTTGGCTGCGTAGATTGAGGTGGCCTCTTTGGATTTTTTGAAGATTATGAAGGGAATTGATTCAGACAAATTGTTCACTATGGTGAAGGATTCAAATGGGTTTAAAAATGAAGAGTAAGAAAGCAATTCAGGTGAGAAAAGGGACAGACTTCTTTGATCTGATGATCTATTGCTGCTCCTATAAATCTGTATGCTCTAACAGTGCCCTTCCAGGGAAAACTGAGCCGGGTAAATTTTACACGGCCTTGTGGCTGTCGGCACATATCAGGAAATTGCACCTGCCCAGAACAAGGGGGCACAACACTGAAATTCGAGCTAGGCCGTTCAGGAGTGATGTCAGGAAGCACTTCTTCACACGAAGGGGAGTGGAAATCTGGAACTCTCTCCCCCCCAAAAAATTGAAAATTTTAAAACTGAGATTGATAGATTTTGATTAGGCGAGGGTATTAAGGGGCTAACGTGTTGACTTTGTTCCTGTTTATTTTCTGTCAGGGTACTCGGTTTGCTGGCGTTGGTGGGATTGATCGCCTGGCTTGCCATTGACACAGCAAAAAGGCCAGAGCAGCTGATTTCCTTTGGAGGACTGTGTACGTTCGTCATCCTCCTCTTTGTCTTCTCCAAAAAGCCTCTGGCGGTGAGTCACCTCGTCTCCGCGGTGTTCCGCCACCTGACTGGGCGAGGTCCTGTCACGGGCAGTCGGGGTGGGAGAGCGGGGGGGGTGGAGGCGACCAAGTTAGGAGGCCGCGAAGGCCGCTTTCCAACTCTCGCCCAAACATGGGTGGGTGGGGGGGGGGAGGGGGGCAGTGTTGTCCGCTACGCTCCCGCCCGGTGGTTGACGCGAGAGGACCCAGCCAATCAGGCCCTCGTTTCCATACTACTGGCCAGCTGCTCACCCAGTGCGAGCCTTCCGCTGGTTGGAGGGGGACTGAAAATCCAGCCGCTCTGGCATGCAGCCTGGTCACGTAGGGTGCAGATCCCGGTGGCAAGTTGGGCGTTGCGGGGGTCGATTTTTGAGTGGCCAGGGGAAGCATTAATCCTCCTACTGACTCCTTAAAAATCACAGAACCTTAAAGCTTAACTGTTTTTTGAGCGGACTGCAGCGGCTCTTTAAGGACTGCTCAACGGCTGGTACCAACGGGAGGAGCATGCACAGCGTACTGAAGATTGCAAGTGGATTCCACCAACCAATGCACGATCCAATATGCAAGGGCAAATTGGCTCCCAGCTGTTTCAGATGGGGACGCTGTGCACCCATGTCGAGGCCCACCTGAAAATTACATCTGGTGGGCCATGAACGGCCAATGAACACCCCCAACTTTCAACTGACAATCGCCCCATTTTTGCTGGAAAACAGGAACAGAGAGACCTGGGGGGTTTACAATCCACAAATCTTTGAAGGTGGCAGGACAAGTTGAGAAGGGCTGTTTAAAAAAATACGGGATCCTTGTCTTTATAAATAGAAGGAATCTTACAACACCAGGTTATAGTCCAACAAATTTATTTTAAAATCACAAGCTTTCGGAGATTATCTCCTTCGTCATTTATAAATAGAGGCACAGAGTATAAAAGCAAGGAAGTTATGCTAAACCTTTATAAATCACTGGTTAAGCCTCAGCTGGAATATTGTGTCCAATTCTGGGCACCACACTTTAGGAAGGATGTCAAGGCCTTGGAAAGGGTGCAGAGGAGATTTCCTAGAATGGTATCAGGGATGAGGGACTTCAGTTATGTGGAGAAACTGGATAAGCTGGGGTCATTCTCTTTAGAATAGAGAAGGCTAAGGGGAGATTTAATAGAGGTGTTCAAAATTATGAGGCGTTTTGATGGATTAAATAAGGAGAAACTGTTTCCACTGGCAGGAGGGTCGGTAACCAGAGGACACAGATTTAAAATATTTGTCAAAAGAACCAGGGTGGAGAGAAAGAGACATTTTTACCCAGAGAGTTTTTATGATCTGGAATGCGCTGCCTGAAAGGGTGGTGGAAGCAGATTCAACAGTAACTTTCAAAAGGGAATTGGATAAATACTTGAAAAGAAAAAAATTGCAAGGCTATGGAGAAAAAGCAGGGAAATGGAACTAATTGGATGGTTCTTTCAAAGAGCCGGCACAGACACGATGGGCCGAATGGCCTCCTTTTGCACTGTATCATTCTATTAATCTATGATTCTATGATCAGGTTGATCAGCAATGTGGACAACATCCCCTACAGAACCAGTACACCAAACATTTGCATCAGCCTCCACCCCAAACAAGTTGGGTAACTCCCAAAGCAGTGGTGTTAATATGGTTTGAGTGGTGCTGCAGTTAGAGTTTCACAATATTTTAGATCTATGCCATTGTTCCAGTGTCCGTTGTTCCCTTGTGTGTTAACTGTTGCTTCCCACTGCTCAGGTCTCCTGGCGAGCACTGTTTCTGGGACTGGGCATGCAATTTGTCCTTGGCATCTTCATCATCAGGACGCAACCTGGCTTGGAGGCATTCGACTGGCTTGGCAAACAAATTCAGGTACAGTCAAGGGGATAGGATGAAGATGGAGTGTGTGGGTGGTGTGTATGAATAAGATGCAACCTTCACAAAATGTTTCTTTTTATATAAAAAATCTTGTAAAATCATTTTGCACTTTCATTGCACATTGGTTGCTGGAATATACACTGGTGTCAGGAGTATACACTGGTGTCAGGAGTATACAGTGCATCATGGCCCGATTCAGGCGTGATCCAATTTCTGTGCCCGTACTTTTTAGTAAAACAATTAAAATGGTGAATGCAGTTGACGTTGTGTGAATTAATCAGCCAGTGTATGGCAGACTGCTCCAAAAGGAGGGCTGAAGATAGAGGGCTGATGGCAGAGGCTGAATTGCCTTCATGCGTTGTATATGGTTTAAGTGTTAGACCTCATTAAAGCTATTTCATTTCATTCAACCTTGGATTGCAAAGAACTCTGAGCCAGGTTCAAAATAAGAAGTTTACAGTTGATATAACACGTATCTCTTTTATTGTTATTTCTTACAGACTTTTTTGAATTATACAACAGCAGGGTCGAGCTTTGTGTTTGGAGATAAGCTCATCAATGACGTTTTTGCCTTTCAGGTTAGCCTTCTACTTCTTTATATTCTGGTGAATTTTGTCTCCTGTCCAAAATTATAGTTACGATGTAAATGCCCAGTTAAAATCATCACAGAAAGTTAACATGCAGGTACAGCAAGCAATTAGGAAGGCAAATGGCATGTTGGCCTTTATTGCAAGGGGGTTGGAGTACAAGAGTAAGGAAGTCTTACTACAATTGTACAGTGCTTTGGTGAGACCTCACCTGCAGTACTGTGTAGAGTTTTGGTCTCCTTACCTAAGGAAGGATATACTTGCCTTGGAGGCAGTGCAATGAAAGTTCACTAGATTCATTCTTGGGATAGGAGGGTTGTCCTAGGAGGAGAGGTTGAGTAGAATGGGTCTATTCTCTCTGGAGTTTAGAAGGATGAGAGGTGATCGCATTGGAACATATAAGATTCTGAGGGAGCTTGACAGAGTAGATGCTGAGAGGTTGTTTCCCCTGGCTGGAAAGTCTAGAACTAGGAGTCATAATCTCAGGATAAGGGGTCGGCCATTTAGGTCTGAGATGAGGAGAAATTTTTTCACTCAGAAGGTTGTGAATCTTTGGAATTCTCTACCATAGAGGACTGTGGATGCTCAGTCGTTGAATATATTCAAGGTTAAGATCGATAGTTTTTTGGAATCTAGAGGAATCAAGGGATGGGGGATCGGGCGGGAAAGTGGAGTTGAGGTCAAAGGTCAGCCATCATCTTATTGAATGGTGGAGCAGGCTTGAGGGGCCGTATGGCCTACTCCTGTTCCTATTTCTTATGTTCTTATTTGGTTGGTGCCCTCCAATGATATTATAATAAATGTGTTATGGGATTTTAACTGTACAAATTATTGTTGTTCTGATCAATTAAAAAATTATCTACCTCAGCAACAATTCCAGTTATCTACAGCAACGAGAGCTGCTGATGCCCAGTTAAGTTACTAATGTAAGTATAATTCATCCAGGGATGCTGGCGATACATAGAAAATAGGAGCAAGAGTAGGCCATTTGGCCCTTCGGGCCTGCTCCGCCATTCAAAATGATCATGGTTGATCGTCTAACTCAGTACCCTGTTCCCGCTTTTTCCCCATATCCCTTGATCCCTTTAGCATTAAGAAATATATCTATCGCCTTCTTGAATACGTCTAATGACTTGGCCTCCACTGCCTTCTGTGGTAGAGAATTCCACAGGTTCGCCACCCTCTGAGAGAAGAAATTTCTCCTCATCTTGGTTCTAAATGGCGTACCCCGTATCCTGAGACTGTGACCCCTGGTTCTGGACTCCCCAGCCATCAGGAACATCCTCCCTGCATCTAGTCTGTCCAGTCCTGTTAGAATTTTATGTTACTGATCTGATGGAATTGCAATTAAATACTAAAAGAGATTAATGTATATGCTATTATGAGTGAATAGTAAAGATAGAAAATGTTGCAATCACTCAGTAGGTCAGGCAGCATCTGTGCAGAGAGAAATGTTTCAGGTCGATGACCTTTCATCAGACTTAAATACTAGATGGTCTCCTCCTTAGACATAGTCAGGTTAATGTGTTCAAACCAGTCAAATAAGTAGGGAGTTGCTGGAAGTCTTGAGGCCTTGATTACTTACAGCATTGTTGGAGCAGCCTAGAGGGAGCTTACCTTTGCATCTAGCCCATGTTCTAGTTGACCTGGACGTGCTTGACTCTGCTGCAGAATTAAAATGCGAGTAGGAGGGACTCCATTCCTAGTGTTGAGATCTCTTACTTTGATAAGTACAAAAATTCACACACTTAAAAACTGATTTTATCTGATTAAATGCGGAATTTCCAATGCTATAGTTACATTATTCACTTAGACAGTAGAATGGATGGAAGCTTTTGGTGATAGTTCCTTCACTTTTATAGTAGCGATGCAATGGATGTTGCCATGTGTGTTACAAAAAGGGGGAGATCACCCAGCTAACTGGAAGAGGCAGAGACCTGACTGGTCTGAGCCATCTCCCTTGCTCCCCCCATGATCTTTCCGGTGAAGTTAGTGAAAAGATTTGCCAAAACCATCACCAGGCCTTTTGAAGTGCAGCCTCTGTTATGTGGGTGGCTAATTTGTGCACAGCAAGAACCCACAAACAGCAGCAACAACAACCTGACTTTATATATCACCTTTAACGTAGGAAAACATCCCAAGGGGCTTCACAGGAGTAAAAATTGCTACCGAGCCAAAAAAGGAAATATTAGGATGGGTGACTAAAACTGATTAAAGAGGTAGGTTTTAAGGAGCGTCTTAAAA
Source organism: Heptranchias perlo (assembly GCF_035084215.1). Lineage (NCBI taxonomy): Eukaryota > Metazoa > Chordata > Chondrichthyes > Hexanchiformes > Hexanchidae > Heptranchias > Heptranchias perlo. The sequence continues at coordinate 9,021,280 of NC_090362.1, read as the reverse complement.
GGAGGAGAGGTGGAGAGGTTTAGGAAGGGAATTCCAGAGCTTAGGACCTAGACAGCTGAAGACATGGCCGCCAGTGGTGGGGTTAAGAGAGTGAGGAATGCTTGAGGCCAGTGTTGGAGGAAGGTAGAGTTCTTGGAGGATTGTAGAGCTAGAGGAGGTTACAAAGATAAGGAGGGGCGCAGCCATGGAGGGATTTGAACACAAGAATGAGAATAGGAATAGTCGAGTCTGGAAGTAACAGAAGCATAGATAAGCAGCAGGTAAGTTGTGGTAGGGATGGAGACGGGCGACGTTACGGAGGTGGAAGTAGTCTTTGTGATGGAGAGGATATGGGGTCGGAAACTCAGCTCAGGATCAAATAGGACGTCGAGGTTGTGAACAGTCTGATTCAGCCTGAGCCAGTCACCGGGGTGGGGGGGAGATGGAATCGGTGGCGAGGGAATGGAGTTTGTGGCGGGGGCCGGAGACAGTGGCTTCGGTCTGGCCAATATTTAATTGGAGGAAATTAAGGCTCATCCAGGACTGCAGGTCGGACAAGCAGTGTGACAATACAGAGGCAATGGAGGGATTGAGAGAGGTGGTGGTGAGGTAGAGCTGGGTGTCATCAGCGTACATGTGGAATCTGACGTTATGTTTTCGGATGATGTCGCTGAGGAGCAGCCTGTAGAGGGGAAAAGGGAGGGGCCAAGGATAGATCCTTGGGGGACTCCAGAGGATGCAGGAAGAGAAGCCATTGCAGGAGATTCTCTGGTTACAACTGGACAGATAAGAGCGGAACTCATGACTAGGCAGTGCCACTCAGCTGGACAATGGAGGATAGGCACTGGATGAGGATGGTGTGATCAACCATGTCAAAGGCTGTAGACAGATTGAGAGGATGAGGAGGGATAGTTCACCACGGTCACAGTCACTGAGGTCATTTGTGACTTAGGTTAGCGCCATTTCAGTGCTGTGGCAGGGTGGAAACCTGATTGGCGAGGTTCATACGTGGAGATAAGGGATGAGATAAATGAGTGATTAAGCTGCTGTTCGCTGGTGTTGGTGGAAGGATATATGTTGGCCAGAACACCGGGAGAACTCAGCTGCTCTTTTTCTAATATTATGAGAACTTTAACATTTACTTTAATGGGCAGACAGGGCCTCAGTTTTTAATATCTGATTTGAAGGAAGGCACCTCTGACAACGCAGCACTCCCCCCACTACAGCACTGCAGTGTCAGCCTTGGTCACGTGCTCAAGTCCTGTAGTTATCAGTGGAGAAAAACTAGTCTCGGCCTTTCACCACACGGCAAGTTTTCTGCTTTAGCTCCTTCAGTCTTTGTTGTGATGTTCCATCTCTCTGTCCACAGGTATTGCCGATTATTATTTTCTTCAGCTGTGTGATGTCCATTCTCTACTATCTCGGTGTGATGCAGTGGCTGATTATTAAGGTACAAAGAATTACATAGAACTTACAGCATAGAAACAGACAATTCGACCCAACTAGTCTATGCCGGTGTTTATGCTCCACATGAGCCTCCTCCCTCCCTACTTCATCTCACCCTATCAGCATATCCTTCTATTCCTTTCTCCCTCATGTGTTTATCTAGCTTCCCCTTAAATGCATCTATGCTATTCGCCTCAACTACTCCTTGTGGTAGCAAGTTCCACATTCCAACCTCTCTCTGGTAAAGAAGTTTCTCCTGAATTGGATTCTTGGATTATTAGTGACTATCTTATATTTAAGACCCCTAGTTTTGGACTCCCCCTCGTTGCTGCCCCCACCCCCACTGTACCAACCCACCCACCTTTTGTATGTATTAAAGTGAAATAAACCATTGTTGTATCAAATTTCATTCCAATATGTCATCTGTGTAAAATCCTTAACCATACTTGGTGTTGCTTTTATCAGATTGCATGGCTGATGCAAGTTACGATGGGCACATCAGCAACAGAGTCTCTGAGCATCGCTGGCAATATCTTTGTGGGCCAGGTAGGTAGAGGGCCAAAAGCAAAGTTTTTCCTCGTGTTACGTGACAACCATCTATGTTTACTCACCCCACCCTCCTTTGATTTGAGAAGACCAATAAAACAATTAAATCTAGAGATGGGGCTTGAGATCACAGCTGTGATTCCTAGCTCTGCACATACAGCAAGTCTCTCAACATGCTGGGTTAGTCAGGAACAAGCCAATGAATCGGAAAATTTATAAAATCGATCCACAAGCACACCTTCGCCACTTATCATACATGTGGCAGATACAGCTGTTTCCAGACAGCGTTCTTGTAACACAACAATGAAAGAACATTTATTCCTTTTCAGACAGAGGCACCGCTTCTCATCCGGCCTTATTTGCCAGATATGACTATGTCTGAAATTCATGCAGTAATGACTGGAGGTTTTGCCACGATCGCTGGCAGTGTGCTTGGAGCTTACATCTCCTTTGGGGTAAGTGAGCTGCTACACTCTCTTTATTAGTGCCCTATCATTGGCTTATACGCTGTCTCTACCTCTCTCTCCTCCTTGAAGACGCTCCTTAAAACCTACCTCTTTGGCCAAGCTTTTGGTTACCTGTCCTAATATCTCCTCATGTGGCTTGGTGTCAAATGGTTGATAATCACTCTTGTGAAGCACTTTGAGACATTTTACTATGTTAAAAGAGCTATATAAATGCGAGTTGTCGTTGTGAATAGGATTAGCATGCCACTGGACTAACAATTACCCTTTTACCAATGGGTTATGCACCAGAGTTCCATGTGGCTTGCCCACCATTCACTACTGTTCTTTCCAATAGCAGAAAATACACCAAAGAGCATATCATTCCGGCTAAAGGAGCAAGTCAGATTTATTTATATGAATTAGGATTACACCGAAGCAAAAGACAGCAGAAAGAAACAACAGTATGATTACTTATAAAACAACAAAGGTTGAATCAGTCTATAAGAGATTTTAAATGTTTTCTTCAAAGCATATTTCTTACTCAACCCAAAAAGCTGCAAGACTTTGTGATATGATGTTTGTTTGTGAGCAAGACAAGTGTTCCTGCCTTCCACATTTAGTTGCAGTCAAACTCAAGATTAAAGGAGAGCCTTTACACTTGGTCTGCTCCTTTGAAGAACCCAATCCTCTTCTGGACATGCAGGGATTCCTCGTGGGGACTGGAGGCAAACTCTTGCTCCTCCTAGCCCCCAAGGACACCTGGACCTCTTCTGGCCCTGGGTCCACTTCCCGACAGGTTCCCCAGGCATGGTTGGCACCAAATTTTACCAAACAAATCATAATATTGAACAGTATAATCTGTCTAAAGCATACGTGAATATAGGGCACCATTCTTAATACAATGCTGTGGGTTAATTTCAATCCTGTGCCAACTGCAAAGCATTATTCCTAATTTTATTTAAAATAGTCCACGGGATATCAAGAAATTGACAGATATCCTGTTGTGTTGGTCAGTTTCTTTTCAATCAATTGCTTCAATTATATGACATTCCGATCTCACATTACAGATTAATGCATCCAGTTTGATAGCAGCCTCAGTGATGGCAGCACCTTGTGCACTTGCTCTGTCGAAACTCAGCTACCCTGAAGTTGAAGAATCCAAGATCTTGACTGAAGAAGGAGTGAAGTTAGATTGTGGGTGGGTAGCACTAGCCTCTGCTCTGATTGCGATCGTAAAGTTAATTTTATGCTGTAAAACAGACTGTGGGACTTTGGGCTGCCTTTAATGTGTAACCTTGCTATGCTCGGGAGTGGGTGGTGCTATTTTAGTGCACCAAGTTCAGAGTCCTGGCGCCAAACCCAGCCCATAGTGCTTGGAATAAACGTTTGCTCTTCTACCAGCTATCAATTTCCCAGGGTCAAGTTTCCATGGGGGTTCTCCAGATCTCCTGCCTTAACTCAGATGTAAATGGGCACTTCCAGTGTTTCTGCCAAAGTTACGGTGAGAGGTCAGGAGAACCCCTTGCAGAAATTCTACGCCCATTTGAAATGAGCTGAGCAGCCTCGATCCAGCTCCCATGGGCCCAAACCAAGACTCTACCCATAACGTAGCATTGAATTGTCAGCCTCTTTGACAATGATGGATGGTGTGGGAACTGTGAGAAGGAAAACCACACTGGTGGACTGGGAACATTTGTTTTTGAAGATCGGTTTCAGGCCCTACAACCTGAGCCGGGAGTGTTCAGTAAGACAGTGTAGACAAGAGTTTCTACATTATATTGCAGCTAGCCTGGGAGAGCTTGGGTGTTGGGACTAGAGAGGGGATTTTAGTGCCCTCTGCCCAGTGGAAACGGGAGTTAAAATCAAAGCGGTAGACTTCCCGCTCATTCTCCACCCTGTGCCCATCGTTCCACCATTGCTTTTTCCAGTCGGATGAGGTGCCATCGCCTTGTATAGATATGCAAATCAGGGTCCTATCACTTAGATTTTAACGGCTACTAAGTGGAGGATCCGCCATGAATGCAGTAGAAGCTGCCAACTGTAAGGTAGGTTAAAAACTTCTTTTTCTGAGGCCAGGGAGTGCAGGATTGCGCCTCCGGGCTCCACAATGAAAGTTTGGGCCACTGTCGCCCCGGGCTCTCTCCAGCTTCCTCTCAATCGTCACCCTCCCAAACTCCGCACCCCCCACCACACAACACTGATGACTTACCGGATTGCCGGCCGGGCAGCCTCCAGGCCACCCGATATTCACCTTCCCGAAATGGTAAGCTGCCTCTGGAGGCCTGTTTCAGGTGAGCAGTCAGCCGGCGAAATTTAATTGATCCAAAGTAAACAAAAGGCTGCATTTAGTGACACAAGTCCCGGCCAGAATGTAGATGATTGGGTAATTCCCCTGTCAATCATGCCTGGAGACCGCACTGCTTTAAGTGACTGGGATTAATTTTACACACATAATTTATATTATGTAACTATCCTTCACACTGCATTTTGCTGGAGAAATAATCCTGCTGTACTCAGGAGACTCTGTTTTCTGTAGTTTCGGCCATGAGTTCGGAGACTGTGTAAATTAAAACTAACAAGTCCCGCCTCCATCTCCAACTCATTGGCAGTGGTGTCAATGTTCACTCCGATAAAAAAAACGTGATTTCAGTTACTTGGATAGATTGGAGAAGCTGGGGTTGTTCTCCTTGGAACAGAGAAAGTTAAGGGGAAATTTGATGGAAGTGTTCAAAATCATGAGGGGTTTTGATAGAGTAAATAAAGAGAAACTGTTTCCAGTGGCAGAAGGGTCGGTAACCAGAGGACACAGATTTAAGGCAATTGGCAAAAGAACCAGAGGCAACATGATGAAAATAATTTTACGCAGCAAGTTGTTATGATCTGGAATGCGCTGCCTGAAAGGGCGGTGGAAGCAGATTCAATAGTAACTTTCAAAAGAGAACTCGATATAAACTTGAAGGGGAAAAATTTGCAAGGCTATGGGGAAAGAGCAGGGGAGTGGGACTAATTGGAAAGCTCTTTCAAAGAGCCGGCACAGGCACAATGGGCCAAATGGCCTCCTTCTGTGCTGTATCATTCTATGATTTGCTCAGTTTTTTGATCTATTGTCATTAAGGAGCACGTTCCAGTTCCATGTTGGAATTGAAGTAACTATTTCTCTCACTTATTCCCCTCAGAACAGAACAGAATGTTCTAGAAGCTGCGAGTAACGGCGCCTCGGCCTCCATTGGTCTGGTTGCTAACATCGCTGTCAACCTACTTGCATTTATAGCTGTCCTGGAGTTTTTAAACAAGGCTCTCTCCTGGTTTGGAGGCATGGTAGACTATCCAGAGCTCACCTTCCAGGTACATTTATTCCACAGAGCTGCACCTGCCAATCAATCAGAAACTTGTACTTGCTGTACAGGCCTCACCACTTTATTACCTGACAGAGACTGATGTCGTGGAGGCAGCCTTTACTCAGTTCATGATAATTTCATCTTCTAATTTATAGCCGTGGAAAGATGTTATGGTAACTCCGTTAGCCTAAAGAAGTCAGAAATAGCCAAGAGATCAATAACATGGAGAGACAAGGGAATCGTTTTGTGAAAGAAATGACTTACTTCAACAAGAAGAATTACATAAAAGTTACAACACAGAAACAGGCCATTCGGCCCAACCAGTCCATGTTGGTGTTTATCCCCCACATGAGCTGTAGTCCTAATCCCATGTACCCTTTTCCTTCAATCACCTATTTAAACCATTCTTAAATATTGACCCCCTCTCGGCTTCTATCAGGAACTCTGGTAGTGCATTCCACAGCCTCACTATCCGCTGTGTAAAAAAAAGTTTCTCCTGTTCTCCATCTTATATCTCTTACCTTTAATATTTTGTGTAGGCCTCTTCATTCTAGACTCCTCAACCACTGGAAACAGCCTGTTTTTATCACTCCGTCCCGTCCCTTCATAATTTAAATATCTCTATGAAATACACCCCATAATCTCACCTTGTTCTTCATATCAGGCAGCATCCGAGTGAATCTGCCCTGTTCTCTCTCTGTTGTCTCGACATTCATAGAATCATAGAAAGTTACAGCGTAGAAGGAGGCCATTCAGCCCATCGTGTCCGTGTCGGCCGAAAAAGAGCTATCCAGCTTAATCCCACTTCCCAGCACTTGGTCCGTAGCCCTGTAGGTCACGGCACTTCAAGTGCACATCCAAGTACTTTTTAAATGAGTTGAGGGTTTCTGCCTCTACCACCCTTTCAGGCAGTGAGTTCCAGACCCCCACCACCCTCTGGATGAAAAAATTCTTCCTGGAGCCCATAACTGCACACACCACTCCAACTGTGATCTTACTGAGGTTTTATATAGATTTACCGTTACCTCTCGACTACTGTATTCAATAACTCTGGTCATAAACCCGAGTAGTCCATTAGTTCTTTTTATGGCCTTATCCACTTGACGCCTTGTGAGCCCCCAAATAACTTTCACCCTTTCACATCACCTGGCCTTCCTCCATTCTAAGTATAATTATTACTTTTTCTTACCAAAATGGACCACCTCACACTTACTGCCATTGAATTCCATCTGCCACTTTTTTGCCCATTCCATAATATTATCAATATCACCTTGCAGTTTCCTTTGGTCCTCAGATTTATTTAATATGCCTTCCATTTTAGCACAGTCTGCAAATTTGGACACCACTCCCTCTAGTCCAATATCCAAATGTACATAGTCAACAGAAACAGTCTCAGAACTAAACCCTGTGAGACACTGCTACCCCCCAACCACTCTGGTAAACTGTCCTCTACTGCTACTCTCGGTTTCCTCGTTTCCAATCAGTTTTTAATCCAATTGGCTATCTTTCCTCTAATTCCCTACCCCTTAATGTTCTCCAATAGTTTCCTATGTGGTATCTTGTCAAAGGCTTTCTGAAAGTCCATGCACCCCACATCCACTGCATTTCCCCCATCCACCATATCTGTCTCCGCATCAAAGAATTCTTATCAGCATTATCAAGCACAATTCTCCTGAAATTCGTGATGGCTGCTTCTAATTATTTTCTCTTCATCTAGATATTTAATAATTTCATCATTAATTAAAGATTCTAAAATTTTCCCTGCCACAGTTGCTAACCTAACGGACCTGTAACTACCCAGATTAGCTCTCACCTCCTGTTTGAAAATGGGTATTACACTGACCACTCTCCAATCCAGTTTCTCGAGCCTCTGCTATTTCTTGGTCCATTTCCCTCAGGATCCTTGAATGTAAACAGTCAGGTCCCTGCACTTGAGTAAAGGACGGAAGGGTTGAGAAAAGACCGTTTATTACAGTAGGATTTAGTGCGCCAGTGGGGATAGTGGGATTGAGAAGGTTCCGGTATTCTGGCGGGATCACAAGTGGACAACTAAGAATAGTGGGATTGAGGAAAATGAGTGCTTATATTGGTTAAAAAAGTCAGGTTTCAAGCCATATTGGAAAAAATAGCTGAATTAAACTAATATCAATATAGATAGTGGGATTCAGAATGCTATGATAAAAATAAAGGAATTTAAAGTGTACAGGTAAATTTGGCAGGTTGAAAATAGGAGTTACAGCAAGTGATCTCCACACAGGTATTGATGATCTTGTGAATGAGTTGCATTTCATTTACTCAACATATAAACAGCTCACTCTACTGCTTCTGGCTCATTTTCCAAGACAGCGACTTCTGATCAATAATTACAGCACAGAAAGATTCGGCCCAACAGGTCTACGCTGGTGTTTATGCTCCACATGAGCTTCCACCCTCCCCTATTCATCTAACCCGATCAGCATATCCTTCTATTCCATTCTCTCTCTCACGTGCTTATCTGGCTTCCCCTTAAATGCATCTGCGCTATTTGCCTCAACTACTCCTTGTGGTAGTGAGTTCCACATTCTGACCACTCTCTGGATAAAGAAGTTTCTCCTGAATTCCCTATTGGATTTATTGGTGACTATCTTATATTTATGACCCCTATCAAACCCTTTCATTACCTTAAGACCTCTATCAGGTGACCCCCCCTCAGCATTCTCTTTTCTAAAGGTAAGAGCCTCAGCCTGTTCAATCTTTCCTGATATCCTTGTAAATAATAAAATATGCTTTATTGCCCTAACTGCACTGTGCAAACACTCTAATGTTAAGTGTCTAGTTAAAGATGGGAGTCCTGTAGTGAGGTTTATTTTGTATTTTTTTTTATACAGGTGATCTGCTCCTACGTCTTCATGCCCGTTGCCTTCATGGTGGGCGTGGACTGGAATGATTCTTTCCTCGTGGCTGAATTGATTGGAATCAAACTCTTTCTCAATGAGTTTGTGGCCTACCAGAGGCTTTCCTTATACCAGAAAAAACGATTGGATGGTGTAGCGGAATTTATTAATGGCAAAAAGCAGTGGATTTCAGTGAGTATGCACAGTGTCAACGAGGAGTCCGGGTTAAATTGCAGCCAATATTAGTCGGCTATTAATGAGGTGACCTCAGTAACCATTTACTTTCCAACAGATCCCCGGACAGTTGATGAGCCAAAGTGTTTTTATGTTTAAGGGTTGAAAAGGGTTTAGAAATATAAACACACGAACAATGATGGTCAGGAAAGGACTCTCTGGTCCAGCCAGCCTGTTCCACACAACTAACACCTTGTCCATCACAATACATACACTCCCCGCCCCACCCAAAAGCCATGTAAGCTCCTGGGAGAGGTGAAAAACCAGATTAAAAACACAGGCCAATTATGGAACAAAATCTGGAAAATTCCTCTCCGACCCCCCCCACCCCCACAGCGATTGAAACTAGTTCAGGAGGCCACTCTGGCCCTGATTAACATTGCAAGGCACTGACCTCTTGCATGAGGTGATCTCCGCCCCAGCCAGAAACAGGTTCAGCTCTCGCTTGAAGGAATTTAGCGAATCAGCGTCCACCGCACGAGCCTGCAGCACGTTCCATTTCATTGGTTGTAAATCGCTTTGGGACATCCTGAGGTCGTGAAAGGCGCTATATAAATGCAAGGCTTTCTTTCTTTCTTTCTATCTTGGTAACTAAGATGGAATGAAAATCGGGCGTCTTCTATAAAGGGCCAGTGATCTAGCCCTATCTGCTAAAGATCAAGGGATGGATTGTCCAGTAAATGGTACACTGCCCATCAAGCATTCTCAGGTCAGGTAGACCATGGTGTGGTGGCTTTTACATTGAGACCTTCACTCCCTCCTGCTGTTCTACCTGTGGACTGTTTATCTTTAAGAGACCTGATTCCAAATTGTACTAATTGGATACTGTTCTTGTGTTGATTGAGATCAATTTTGCCAACACCTGCTGGGCAGCTATCAATATAATTAAAAGTCTGGTGTCCAATGCATGTCTGACCCACCACACCTTTCAAAGGGTTACATCTAAAAGTGTTGCCTTGAAGAGTCATAGGTCTCTGTTGGGCATAAGAATTGTGATTGGCTCAAATAACTACTTCTCTCTCAACTTACCATTTAAGTATCTGATGAACTAAATATGAACAAATTAAAAAGCAGCAAAAAGTACCAAGAAGAATCAGCAGAAAACTGAGAAAATGCCATAATCCTTTTTTTTTTTAGAAGTACCACAAAACTGACCAATGCTATTTTCTTCTTCGCTCAGACAGCCAAATAAAATTTATAACATAACAAGCATTTAAAAAATTACACAATTCTGAAAAAAACTCACTGAATTTAGCTGTAAAATTTTCTTTTTTAAGTATTAGAAATAACTACAAAAAAGTTTCTGACACATAGGCCTGCCCTTCTTTTTGAAGCCTGAGGCTTGAGTTGTAAAGTTCACTGTTGACAAACTCTTGTGGCTGTGTGAGGAAATATGCATGGGGAGAACTGCAGTTCTCATCCTGCTGCTGTGAAACTACAATACCCAGAGTGCACCAGGACAACCTTTAGCACATGACCAAATAGAAAAGGGTCAGAGGGCGTTAGCGCCTGAGGTGAGTGGGAGAGAGGTGCATCATGGGAGTTTTAAATGTCAACTTAATACCCAGAATGCACTGTGAAAAACCAGGCCGAAAATCTACAAATAACAATTGTGAGATACAAATGACCGAAAAATGTAATTGATTTCACTATTTCCAGTGTTTTATATAGTGTAAAATGGGCGATATCAGATCAGCCGCACATTATATATCTCTCCTGATTTTCATTTCCATTGAAGTCAACGGGAATGAAAATCAGACGGGGTGTGTCGCCCGTTTTACACTTTTGCTCCAAGTCAAAATTACCCCCACTCTGTTTTTGCTGCAGTTTTGAAATAACTATTGCACAGGAGTGTTTGTTATTTTTAAAATGGTGATATTTTGTGCTGATGAAGGTGAGGGATAATGAGTTGTGCAGACCAGTAGTGGGACTGGGCAGAACAGAACTTTACAAAGCCATTTCAGCACCCAGTGTCAGCATCAGGCGCTCCTACACCTGCTATTGCTTGGCCAGCCTCAGAGTAAAGTTTCCTCTACTCTCCTCTAACACTGTTAACTCACCACCGCTTCACAAGATCGTCACCTACTGTACCATTGTGAGATTTTACATTCCCAACACCGGGTATCCTAGTGGCCGCTCTAAGTGAAGTTGCTGGTTTAATGACAACTAGTCCTGAAATAGGCGCAGTCCTGGGCTCACTCCTACTCCTGAGAGCCAGGCCATTTCACAAAGATTTCTGACAGCGAACAGGGTGAGGAAGCTTTCATTTCATGGATTCAAATCCAAGATCTAGAGTTCAAAGGAGTTTGTGTTAACTCAGCGTGTCACCCAATCCCAATAAGTCATCTTTAAGTCCTTACTGCCAGTTTTGTGCAGTAGTTTTGAGTAAGGAGGAAATCAGCTGAGGCTACATTTTGGTTAAGAACTGCTCAGCAAGCAGGGGAAATATACTTCAATTAGGGCTGGATTTGAACTCAGGTCCCGGGGATGAAAGGGCCTGCACACCGTGCCACCTATTACCTCCAGTTTGATGTTTTCACATTCAGTTAAGTCGAAAACAACATTGCATATCTCAAATTGGGAGCTCCTACTGGAAGCATCAGAAAGAAAGAAAGACTTGCATTTATATAGCACCTTTCACGACCTCAGGACATCCCAAAGCGCTTTACAACCAATGAAGAACTTTTGAAGTGTAGTCACTGTTGTATTGCAGAAAACACGTCAGACAATTTGTGCACAGCAAGATCCCACAAGCAGCAATGTGATAATGACCAGATAATCTGTTTTAGTGATGTTGGTTGAGGGATAAATATTGGCCAGGACACCGGGGAGAACTCCCCTGCTCTTCTTCAAAATAATGCCGTGGGATCCTTTACGTCCACCTGAGAGGGCAGACGGGTCCTCAGTTTAAAGTCTCATCCGAAAGACGGCACATCTAACAATGCAGCACTCCCCCAGCACTGCACTGGAGTGTCAGCCTAGATTTTGTGCTCAAGTCTCTGGAGTGGGACACTGTGCACTCAACCTTCTGACTCAGAGGCGAGAGTGCAGACAGATACTGCAGTGCAGGTGATGAATGGAAAAGATTTATGTTTTCTGTTTTATTTTCGAAGGTCAGAGCAGAGACATTATCTACATATGCCCTTTGTGGCTTCGCTAACCTCTCTTCAATCGGTATTGTGCTTGGAGGACTCTGTAAGTAACTAATGCAAAATCAGCCAATTGCTGTCTATGTGCTAACAGGCCTTCAATGTGACAAGTCACCTTCTGCAATCTTCAGGTCTTTTAAAATCCTAACTTAGTGTCACTTGACCACTACTTTCTGATTTATCTTATCTGTTGTGATTTTCTTTTCTTCAATTTTTCCCCTCCCCTCCTGAAGACACTTTTGGGGTGTGGCTCCACACCTCTTTAGTCAAATGAAGTCAAAAATACTTCACTGGCTGTAAAGCACCTTGGGACATCCTGAGGTCGCGCTATACAAATGCAAGTTCTTTATTTCTTTATGAGTGAGCCACGGAGGCTATTGGACCTTTTAAAGTATCACAACCGAGACTTATCCTCGCTACCTGAGCAATTCCCTCTAAGGGTCACTCGACAGTAATCAGGAGAGGGAGCTCGGGCTGATTTTTCCACGTCGTATTCCAGAGATGCTGAGACCAATTCAACAGGCCCAACTACTGCCTTAGCTGAGATCAGCTTAACTCAGCACAGGTCAGCGTGGATTAGTAATATATCGGGTCCATAGTGCCACGGGGAAGCTTGCTTTATAATAGTTAAGTGGCATAAGTCACTATTTTATCATGTAATTTGGGGCATAAGAACATAATCAATGTAATATCATTATCAATACCAATATAAAGCTACATTATAACATTTGGGCTGCAGCAGATTTAGAAAGAACTTGCATTTATATGGCACCTTTCACATTCTTAGACTGTATTAAAGTGCTTCACTACCGGTGAAGTACTTTTGAAATGTAGTCACTGTTGTAATGTAGGGAAACACGGCAGCTAATTTGCGCAGAGCAAGATCCCACAAACAGCGATGAGATAAATGACCAGATAATCTGTTTTTGGTGGTGCTGATTGAGCAATAAATGTTGGCCAAAACACCGGGAAATCTCTCTGCTCTTCTTCGCACAGGCCATGGGATCTTTTATATCCGTCAGAACAGGTTAAATGTCTCATCCAAAAGACAGTGTCACACTCCCTCAGTACTGCACTGGGAAGTGTAAGCCTAGATTATGTGCTCAACTCCTGCAGTAGGAGCTTGAACCCACAACCTTCTGACACAGAGGAAAGAGTCCTACCACCAAGCCAAACTGACACGTTTAGCAGCCAACATCCCAGTTAGTGTTCAGAACAGACTGCTTCAGGAATTGACCCTGTCTGAAGCTCCCTCAGTATGGCAACACCATCCCTTTAAAGCTCAATAAAAAGACTTGCACATAAGACCTGATTTCACAGTGTCAGCAGTGGTTGCACTCTCGCCTCTGAGTTAGAAGATTATGGGTTCAAATCCCACTCCAGAAACTTGAGCACACAATCCAGGCTGACACTCCAGTGCAGTACTGATTGAGTGCTGCACTGTCAGAGGTGACGTCTTTCGGATAAACCGAGGCCCCCTCTACCCTCTCAGGTGAACGTAAGAGATTGCATGGTACTATTTTGAAGGGGAGCAGGGGAGTTCTCCCTGGTGTCCTGGCCAATATTTATCCCTCAACCAACATCGCCAAAACAGATGATCTGGTCATTTATCACATTGCTGTTTGTGGGATCTTGCTGTGCCCAAATTGACTGCCACATTTCCTACATTACAACAGTGACTACACTTCAAAAGTACTTCATTGGTTCTAAGATCCTGAGGTAATAAAAGACACTATATAAATACACGTTCTTTCTTTACGTGAGACTCAGCTACATTCTTTCTCTCTCTCTCTCTCTCTGCAGCCACCATTGCTCCAATGCGTAAGAGCGACATGGCCCAAATTGTCATCCGAGCGCTGATCACAGGATTCATCACTTCATTGGTGAATGCGTGTGTTGCAGGTACGCAGCGCGCTTTTTACATTGTGCTTTCTTCTGTATCTCTCCTTAATTCTGTAGCGCATCCCTCTGCCCCCTCCCCCCGACCATGAACTAACATCCTGCAAAAAAGGCTTCCAACGACTGAACACTTAATAGTGGCCGGATGCTTACATTTTTTTCTCTCTCTGTGCATTAGGAATTCTCTTCGTGCCCGGGGAATTTGTGGACTGTGTGAGTTACCTGAACAGCAGTCTCTTCAATGTGACCAGCGCAGACCTCGACATCTGCTGTCAAAATCTCTATGGCAGGTGGGTTCCTCCTGACACTCAATGCAGAATTGTGGGGATGCTCGATTCTCTCTTCCATTGACTTACGGGCTACTAGCAGAGGCTAATTTTACCCTCCTTATCCAACCCATCTTACTAGCAGCTCTGGTGCTTATAAGCTGCCTCTTTGCTCAAGACCAATTAGTTAATAGTTCTTTCTGACTGCTGTTGATTGAAACTGTTGCTTCAAGCGTATCTCTCCAACTTTTTATAAGCAATTCCTGTTTTCTTTTTTGCTGGTTATTTGGGAGCGTGCAGGGAGATGCTGGGAAGCGGGTCTGAGGGTTTTCAGTTCTTCGCCTTAGAACTCCAGCGAGCTGGTTTGAAACAAAAATGCTCAGCGCCGCATGAAGGCAGGAGGGTTTCACAGGGGTGATTCACGATCTAACACCCCCGGCTGGAAGCAGTGCTCAGTGGGAGCTTATCCCGGGAAATATCTGGCTTGCAGCTGGTGATTTTTCCGTTCAGCACTTTGATTTTCCAAGATGCAGAGAGCAGGGGATCCTAGAATTACCCCTTACGTTCCATCAGATCCCCAGCTCTTTTTCTGAAAGATAAAACATCCAATCAGTTCTAAATGGCAGGATTGAAATATCGTCTTGTTGCAAAAGCATTGATAATTAATCTCTCTCCAAAGTTAAAAAAACATAAACACAAGTTATTTTTTTAATATATATTTTTAAAAATCAAAAATGATGTAAAAATCCAAGCCCTTCTCCCCGCCCCGAATATGCCAGCATCATATGTTAGAGGCCTAAACACATTGCCAACATTGCACCATCTCACTAGCTGAATATCCTGGCACAGCCTGAGTGGATGTCTTGGCCAGGCAGCTGTGTCTGGGGGACACCACCCAA
Organism: Heptranchias perlo; assembly: GCF_035084215.1. NCBI lineage: Eukaryota > Metazoa > Chordata > Chondrichthyes > Hexanchiformes > Hexanchidae > Heptranchias > Heptranchias perlo. Next base: position 9,006,205 of record NC_090362.1, on the reverse strand, counting down.
TAGCCAGCCTCCCTCTCCCATATTCTTGATGTGGAGATGCCGGTGATGGACTGGGGTGGACAAATGTAAGGAGTCGCACAACACCAGGTTGAAGTCACTTCACCTGATGAAGGAGCAAAGCTCCGAAAGCTTGTGATTTCAAATAAAGCTGTTGGACTATAACCGGGTGTTGTGCGACTCCTCCCATATTCTTGCTTTTTCTTCTCTGTGTTAACATCGTGAGCAATTCCAACCCAAAGATTCACAGCTTATCGCAGCCTCCAAGCTACCCAAAAAACCAAACCTCATACACGCCAAATTACGGAACTCGGAGAAGCT